>NC_133616.1:73886009-74186009 GCF_964106895.1 Numenius arquata
ACTAGCCATAAATTTCAGAAAACATGATAAACAAATTTTAGAAAACTGTGTAACCATCGTACACAGATGATCAAAATACAATATCAACTTTTTGCCACTGCAAATGGATTATAGGTCATCTTTCAATATGAATAAAACCTCTCTTGATAAAAGCTTTTACAGTGTGCACTTTGCAATGTGAACAGTCAGACTGGAAGGGGAACATGAGGGGTTTTCCATAAACATCTCTTACACTAACTAAGTACAGCACAGAAAGCGGGGAAAATACAGCTGCAGCCTGTCCCAGACGTTGCTGTATATGGATGGAGAACTGCTGTGTACAGACAAAAAAGTAAAATTAGGGTGTATTAGTCTTTTAGTGATATGGAGTTATACACATAAAGACTCTGTATTTAACATGTGTTCGCTACAGATACCAACACAGTCTCTGAGCTGATATATAAGCTTTTGGATTGATTTCAATCCCATAGAAATCAAAAGAAGTTCATATTGAATACGGTGAATCAGGGTTGGGCCAACCTCTTTTTCATATCCATGTTTATGTGCTTCAAACACACGTATGATTAAAATGAGTATAGGACACAGACAGTTTGGGAGTCCTGCTTAAACTTTGTTTGTAAATTCCTTGTGTAGAGAAGGCAAGAACTGATGTTCGGAGTTGCACTGATACAGTAACGCAGACACAGGATGATGTGCTCTATCCTTGACTATGCGGGCAAGCATGCCATGATGGTTGCTCTGAGAGCAAAGCCATTGCAGAGGGAAAATACCAGGGGACACAGAGCTATAAGAGACCTCAAGAGATACAAGGAATTAGCGAGGAGCCCCAGAGTATATGTTCCAGTTATATTATTGAAAATGTACACACAGAATCCTCACATACTCATGACCATGAAAGCATTTTTATAGGAGGTAATACCTGTGAGAAAGGATTCTGTTTTGCACTGCGTATTGATAAAAGCCATCTGAAGCAAAGACTGCATAGGTCACATTGAAGAATTCCCCACTCACAGCCTTTTCTGGAGGCCTTTGTACCCATGCCATCTCCAGGCCTAGAAACAAGACAATCATGGGTCAAATATATGCTATACTTTTCTACTTTACAGATGCATAAAAATGTAAAACTTTCTCTGTAGCGATTTTCATCTCTTTTTCCTATTCCTTTTAATGAGCCCAAACCGGTCATCCATTTTAGTGGCTGTATAGGTTAACACAAACGCACACTGATTGAACAATTCTGACACACTTGGAAAAGATCAAGCAATTGGAGAAATATGACAAAAAATATGGTTATCTTATCTAAACTAAACTCCCAGTATAATACAGTGCTGCTTGTCCTGATACATTTGCTTTCCTCTTTGATCAGACAATAAACATTGCTCTTCATTCTTGGCTTTCATTGAGGTGCATCTGATTATGGAAGAACAAAAAACTCTAGCACATATGAAATGCAGTCAAAATCCTTACCCTCATGAGACATAAATTATATATAGAAAAAATTATATATTTAAGAAAGCTTTCTCATTTTATAAAACCATATCACATCTAGAACAGAGGACAGTGGAAGGAGTGCTACTCAGACATTTCCACACTCTTACTGGGAAAGATAATTTATCCCAGTCATGTCTTTTGTCCCTAGGACACCTTATTACCTGCTCTGAGCCTGGGAATGAAGTGCGATAAGAGGTAGGAGAACTTTTTAATCCATATTTTCAAACAACACTATCAAAATCTTCCCACTCCATTCACCTACATCTTTCCATATTGTTGGATGAAGGTTTTAATTCACGCCACATCAAATTACTTACATCATCAAAGTGTGTAGCTCTCAGTTTGTCAAGAAAATTTAAATCTCTTCTGCAGAGGAAGGGTAAATCTGCCTTTCCAGAGGGTCTCATTTTTTTGTTGTTGTTCAGTTACAATCTCTTATATTACTCTGGAGTTGTTTTTACAAGCGTATTCTTCAATTGCACTGTTAGTGAAGCTGCTATTTTTTCCCCTAAACATAATTCCATTTCAAATATAAAGAATCAAATTGTAAAATAACCTCTTGCTTTCACATCTCCCTCGAAAAGTAAACACTCATTATAAATGCTAACACCATGAGAGAAACTGAAACACAAAGATTTACAAAGAAAGCTAGTGTCATTTGCACTAGAAGGTAAGAGAGGGCTGAGCTTCAGAGAATGTGAGAGAATGAAGGCAAAAGGTCAGAATGAATTTCAGTTAAATTACTTTCTATTTGCCTTTAAAGGTCTCACAAAGATAAACAAAACTCTTATTTCAATGTTAGATACTCCCACATCTAAATGTTTTGAAGATCCTGTGTTAAATCCACAGCAATAAGGCTACAGTACATGCCTCTTGTTTTGCTCCTAGCAATGTCCAAAAGATGATAAGGAAAAACCACAGAGAAAGGCAGGATAGAGCTTGGAGTTCATTCTAAAACTAGTTGTAAAGGGTATATGTTAATTAAGCAACCTACACATACTAGTTTCCTTTTACTCAGTTCACACTTTGATTATTAGTAAGAAGAGCTTTAAACAAGTCATCTGTTCTGATAAATAGTTGTTTCAGTGTTAAAGCAATAGTAAATTCATACAGGGATAAAAGTCCTAGTTGACAAATATCTAGATAGTCTTTGAATTTCACTGTTCCCACAGAACTCTCTGGAAAACATTTAATTGTAACTCTGAGCTCAGAGTGTGACCCAGCAGTATACTTTCTGGAGTGTTTTATCAGTATTAGTTTCCAAGGTGTTCTTGTTTTTTCTAAAAACCTTATTGAAAGACATTGTCTCTGGTATTATCTTTTAGAAGATAAACAAAACTATTCCTTTACATCACTTATTTATCAGTTAGAGTCACAAAATCATGGAATAGTTGAAATTGGAAGGCACCTCTGGAAATCATTTGGTCCAACCCTGTGTTGCTCAAGGTAGAGTAACCTAAAGCAGGTTGCTCTAGATTTTGTCTAGTTGGGTTTTGAAAATCTCCATGGATGGAGAAGCCACAACCTTTCTGGGCAACCTGTTGTACTGTTTGATCACCCTTACAGTATAAAATATTTTTCTTATATTTAAATTAAATTTCCCATATTTCAGTTGCTCTTTAATTATTTTTCCATCTTAAACAATCAATTTCCAACATTAAAAAATATTCTGTCTTATCATGTAAATTCATTTTCCAAGATGAGTGGAATAAGTGGTTAAGGACCTCAGATTTTTTGTAAGTACTCATGGAACACAGTTGTGGGCAAGGTGGAAAAGCATGATGTGTAGGATCAGTGATTTTGCTTACTGGTTGGAGGGATTAAGCACAGACAACTTTTGAATTGACACTACAAAATTTCAGTAATGACTCAATAGAATTTGCTGCAATGCAGAGCTCTCTGCCTGCTTTGTTTGGATTAAGTTGCATTTGGTTCTCTAGTGAGAAATGAAATGTTTTCAGTTTCTTTCTGGGGGAAGGGATTCAGCTGTTGCTATTACTTTTTCTTTTGCAACCAATGAATATTGGACAAATAATTGTTCTGGAGTATCTTTTGGTTGTTTTCTTTCACTTCTCTAGAAAGAGAGATTGTCACTGATTCAGATGCTTTCCATCATGCATAAGAATCATCATAAATTAGGTATTATTCTGAGTACTTCGATTTTGGGTTTACAACCATTTCCCAAGCAAGAGCTGATCTTTCTCTAGCAGCTTTAGGGCTCGCTCACCTCCACAGTCCAGCATGTTATACTCATCTGGTTTTTCCAGGGGCCAACAGTCATAGTCTTTGTTATCTAAATCATGCCATCCTTCCACTAATACCACCTGCCAGAAAAAAAAAAAAGCATATGAACAGACTCCAAAAAAGAGAGGGAACAGGGGAAGGTTGTCTTCCATCTCCAAAGTTTGTATTTCTTCTAAAGAAATCAACCCAAATGCAGAAACATAGAGTGGCATATTTCACTCTCTTCACCTTCTGGAGGAAAAAAATGACAGCTTCCTAGAGGTATACAAACTTGATCAGTATATTTTTTTGATCTATCAAGAAATTAGGTGTGAAACAATAAGGGGACTTAGTTAATCCTTCTCTTGCAGAGGGTTTTCTCTAGAAAGAGTGGGTGTTCTAAATCATATGCAAAGGGACATTTGGTTAAAAGAGTGTTTTCGTTTTTAAAATGGCACTCTCCTGCTCCAAACTGCTTGGTTTCTGTTAATCTTTTACACCTAAACTCTTTGAATGAGTCATTTTTTGTTATACCTTTAATAACACAATACAACTGTTCATTATATGAATGTTAAAATACGTAATTATAGATAATGTTGAGATTGCATAAGCCTATTACAAGTATAATACAGCATCTTAATGGCATAAAGATTGAATTGCAACAGTGGCGGGATATACACTATACATGTATATATATTATACATTATAATAGATATATTAATCATGTAATAAAATATACACTCTAGGGTATATATAAACAGAATAGAATATGTTATGATAATGCACCCTGGTCTTATTCCACTTCTAGTAAAAGATAGTAGTTCATAGATATATGATAGATAATATTCATAGAAAATTCATTGCTATTATTTTTCTATATATTATTTGAGGATAATTATCTACTGTATTATACAATTACTTATCAAAGTATTCATGGAATAAGATAGAATTATACAACTGATTCTTCCAATATATTTTTCTATTACTCTTGTTTTCCACATTACTAAAATAACATTGAACAATTGCCTGGTATAAATAGCTGTCTCACTGCAATAAGCCATATACAGTCCTTTCTGTATGCACAGGGAATAAGTTCTGGTAAGTAGATCTATGTAGGTTACCTACCAATAAACTGAGGAGGCTTCGAAGCCGTAAGGCTGAAGTTTTGTCAGCTCCCATGCTCCCTACCATACACCCAGCTCACCAAGTGTCAGGGCTGCTTCTGTTGTTGCTGCTGTTGCTACTGAATTTGATGCCCTTGTCTGAGAAGGGGAGTTGCTAGGCAAGCTGATCCTGGCAACTCCAGCTGCTGCAGCTGTTCTGCCTCCTCCTTCCCTCACCTGCCCTACTTCTGCTTGGGTACTACTACTTCCCCCTACCTGCCTCCTTCTTGGTGCAGGGTGGAAACACCCCTCTGCACCTCTGCTGAACCTCTCTGAAAAATCACCACTTGTGTTAGGGACAGCCCCGCTCTCAGACCATTGAAGTTTGTGCCTCTGTCAGCACAAAGCTGGAAAAGCAACAAGAGGATTTTATTCCCCTACCTTGTTGAATTTGGGCAGCATCTGACCCTTAGACAGATGAATCAATGCTGTGGAAATAAACATGGAGACATAGCTGGGCCTGGAGGAGGAGAGGTGTATAAACTCTAAAGCAAGAAAAGGTCACCTATAAACTGTAAGACCAGAGGTTGGACTACTTGATCTCCTAAGGTCCCTTCCAACCTGAATTGTATCAGACCCTATGAATTTAATTTCTCAGTCCCTGGAGGTGTAGGACAACTTGTACCCAAGAAGTGTCCTGCTACATACACAGGTGAAAGAGACCTCTGCCTAGGCATGCTGGTACAATAAAGACATAGATATGTCCATGACTATTTCTGTTCTCTGAAGTCACTGACAACACAGAACTTCAGTTGTGATTCAGCTCGCACAAGTATTTGCCTGCGTTTTCTCTGGAATTCTGGCTCTCAGCCCAAACTAGCATTACTAATCTCAATCAAAATGCTTGGACTTCACTATTTATTGCATCAAAATCGCATGAAAAAAATGCAATGTGTGCCCAGTTCATCTTGAAAGGGGTTGCAGATCAATTAAAAAAATCTTTTTGGCTTCATTCATAAAACAGAAATTTGTATAAACTAATACAAACATTTTGGGTTGGAATTTTTGTGTTTGTAGTGAAATCCTAAACCTCATTTGTGTTGTGTCTTCCTGTGCTTTGCCATGACCACCTCACCAAAATCATAGGTTTCAATATATGAAAGTCTTTAGAGTATTTCAGCTTGGCTATGTGGTAGAAAGAGAAAAGAAAAAAATGCCCTTTTTTTGGCTAGAATTATCTGCTTAAAAGAATTCTACATACATTATCATCTTGGAGAGGTTTTACTGGTGATTTGTTTTAGGATGTCTTGCGCTTAATGAAGAATTTGCTGGCAGGGAAGCTAAGGATTACAACTTGTTAGATCCTACAGCAGCCAAAAGATTACCAGACTGATCCTATTTTCTTTAATAGGACTGACAAATACTCACATGACATTAATATCAGGATTCAAGGACTGTAAAGATCATACATTACCTTTATAGCTACTTGTCTATCACCAAGTTCAGAATTCCTGGAGAGTGGCCATGTACAAGAAGCTGGTCTGGGAATCCTGAATTAAAGATGGGTGAGTTGGAATGGCTGGTGATTATCTGATTTAACAATCTATCCCAGCTATTTGAGAAGCACATTACCACCTCTGCATTCAAGCACTGGAAATTTTAAAAAGAAAACCAGTGAGGAGTATTTAGCAATATAAATTTATCAACCTTGGTAAAAAGAAAGGATTGATAGCTTAGTCAGTAATATATTCTTCAGGTTTATCTACAACTCTCTGTATATAAAGGAAATCAAACACAGATTTGAATAAAGTGAGATGGTCATCTCAAACTTAATAATCTTTGTTTTAAAATTGTTCCTTTTTCTGTTTGTAAGTTATATGCAGCCACATAAGATGTTTGCATTAACATCTTAGCATTGCGTCATACTATGAACGAGTTTATTAACACAATTAGACTCAGTCCAGCATAGATTAACTGAATTCTGCTACTTCCACTTGACTGGCATAGTGCAATAATACAGTTCTTTGGCTTCTTCTCTTAGAAGGATTTCTTAATCTGGAAAAAATAGGTAATTTCTGCTGATTGAAACAAAGTTTATAAAATAACTTTATATTTACAGATTTATTTCTGTTGTATTGGCTGTGTTCAGATGGCCCCTTAGGCTACATGGTTTCCATATCATTCATTTACTCAATAATAACTTCTACTATCAAAGAGAGGGAAAATAAAGATATGTCAAAGTAGATATTGGTAGCAGATTTCATTGTAGATATTGGTAAAACCATGCATTTTTATTAATATTTTGACAATAATCATATAACTAAAATATACATATGCAATATTTGGAGAAAATAATAACAATGGTTAAAATATTGCTGAATAAAACTTGATAATTATGTGCTTTCAAGTATTTTAGGAAAGTAATTTCCAGCAATATACTGAAACAAAAATTACTGTGATGAAGGCTTAAAATATCCGTGAAAATATTTATTTATTCTGGCATCCAAATCTTCCATATGCTTCTGGTCTTAGTAATAAGCTGAAGTTCAAATAGAGATGTTTAAACGACTTTATTTTAATTAGATTAACTTTTCTATCAAGACACTTATTTTCAACAAAAAAAAAGCAATCTCAAAAAAATCACTACCAGGGCTCATTTGAAATTTCAAAATTATGGCAATCCAAAGACACCATTTATCAGAACTGTGCAGTCATTTGTGAAATCAGTAGATAAAAATTAAGCTTCTGAAATAGGAAACTCCACTATGCAAAATATGTTCATCCTGCACATGGGCTGGCATGCTGCTCAATGCTACACCTCTCTGGGCTCCTAGCACCTAAAGGGATATAAGATTATCTATCCTATTCTCATTTTGTAATGTCAGCTCTCAAAAAAAAAAAAAAAAAAAGCATTTCAAACGGCACAGAGTTTGAGTCTCTTTCTCACTGGGATCATAACGATGATCTTAAAGGTCTTTTCCAACCTAAATGATTCTATGCTTCTATAACAGACTAGCCAAGCTTCTGATACCGTGTTTGTTCAGGTCGTGAGCAGGCACGGCCAGAGCACTCTGACACTTCCCTCTAGTGGTTTCATCGCAGAACAACGGCAGACAGACTCCCCTCCTGGGCGCAGTTTGGTTTAAGGATTACCTCCTCTTGATGTCCAAATTGCCACAAACGGAGTACTTTGGAGTAGTGTAGCAGAGAACCTGCCTGATCTCAGGTTCTCACCTGGGAGTCTGGTGGCAGCAGCAGGTGGCCTTCTACTGCTTCCCTTCCTAACAGCAGAGTGATGCACTGGACTGCCGCAAGAAATTCCCAGGGCTCTGGCATACGGCTCTGGTAAGGACCAGAGCACAGCAAGTGATCATATCTCCACTGGGTCCCTGCAACCATTTGTTTATGCATTTTTAGCCAGCAGAAAGTCCTTTGCTGTCCTACACAATGCAGCCCCACAGGCAAAGGGTGTTGATCCTGTCTTGTAATTCCACATCGACACAAACAAGTAGATGTGTCAAAAGAGGCCTTCCAGCAGGGGCTTCTTGTGTGCTTTCCCTGTGGTGCTGGTCCTCCAAGCTTTCTGCTCAGATGAACTGGACAGTTGGATCAAAAGCCTGATCTGGTTAAAATTGCTCTTTTTTCTTTTTATTATTATTCTGCTGCATTAGTTTTAATTGGGTCAGTATTTTTTTCCTCTCACCCTTTGTCTTTTCTTACCTGTTCTGGGTGCAAACTCACTCTTATTGAAGTGACACACGTGTTTGTGTGGTTCAGTGAGACTCAGGCCTCAGCTCAGCCTAGATTAGCAAGATTAAAAAACAAGACCTGATTTTCTTCAGAATTCTTGGTAATTTAAAAGACTAGACATTGTCATAAGTTTTGTAGTAGATAAGTAGCTTCAGAAGTACCGAGTGCCTTCCATTTGCTGGGAGCACTGAGCAGGCAACAGGTTTGGGTCTGGTGAAATGCTAGAGAGCAGAAAGCAAGCTCCTTCACCTTGCGTAAGGCACACACATCATCCTCATCCCTTAACTTTGTGGTATCCCTCCATTTCTCTTACACACTCTCCCAAATACTGGGAGTTTGAGAGAACTGCAAAGAAAGAGGCCTTGGGCTAAAAGAATGGTAACCATAAAATAAAAATGAAGTAGTGACATATTCGTTACTAAAGATTTGAAAGGTTAATGTTAGATGATTAATCTTTGATGACAGTTTAACTCGATTGCAGCAGAAGCAGCAAACAGTTACATAGTTTACACAAAGGAATAGAGCTGGGAGGCAGTATAGATGCATAACAGATCAGAGAGTTTTGTAAAAAGGCAATTAGGGACATTAAAAAATATAGCTAAGAAACTGCTTCTTCTGACTACCACCTACAATGTTATACATACCTCACAAACCCACAGAAACCTCAAAAATGCAAATGGTATTCATTGGCAAGGTTGCAGGTAGTCTTCACCGGACTCTCAAGTTGCTGGGAACGTTGAACAAATTTATACTTTTATAGATGCATTCCTCAGGTCGACTCTAGTTCATGGAAGGCTTGTTCTGCTGCACCAAACAAGCTGAAGTATTTAATAATTTCAAAAATGTTAGAAAATATATCAAAACTTGAAACAAAAAGTATCATGTAAACTCCCTGCAGGTTGTGTGAAGACTTTCATCTGGGACGTGTCACAAATGTGAAGAAGGAATATTTGTCTTTAAGAATATGCACTATTCTCTGTTTAGAGGATTGACCAGTACACGAGCTGTTGTGGAAGGAAAGCAATATTCCAGGATTTTCATCATGTACAGCAACCTGTACCTTTTTTTCTTCTAAAGAGAAGGTGAAAAGAATGATGACATCTGAAATTCTGCAAGGAGAATACTCACAGGTAGAAAACTAACAGGTAACAGTGATTCTCTCTATAGTTGAAAATGCTGTTGGTCTTAGTAATTTGATATAACATATGACTGAAAATATCTAAAGAAACTGGATAAGAAAAACTGAACTTACCGTTCTCAGAGAAGCCAACATGAACTTTGCTTTCAAAGCGATCCAGGTTAACCTTTAGAAAATCCTAGCCTAAGTACATAACTTAAAAGAGATTTCTGTATCAAGGGATTTGCTTGAATAAATCATTGGATTTCTGTTACTATAATGCAGCATGTCAATGCTGTAGTTGTTCAAAGGGCATTCAGCAAGTCTGAGAATGTAAGAATGAATTTCAATTTGATAGGATGACTGCCTGAGAGGCTTAAGAAGAGTTGGTCCCAGTTCAGCACAGAATAATTTGAGTTTTCTGTTTTGAAAGAAACTGAGCAGAACATCACTGATGTTCTCAAATGCCTCCCATCTTTCAGTCCTCCCACACAGGCAAAAATGTTATAGATGTCTGCAGTGCTTAAGAAAAGCAAATGCGGCTACTCTTAAGATCTGCCGTGGAGGATCTGGGTGTCGTGACAGATAGTAGCTGAGAGACATTTCTGTTCTTACCTGCATCGTACTCCTAAGATCCACTGGTCACTCCATGGGTTGTAGCAGCATGCCACTGGAATCTGTGTTTTGCCTTAACGGTTATTTCTCCTGCTCCTCACTTCTCACTGCATGACTCATTTCTGTTTTCAGAACTCTTGAATGATTTTTTGCCCATATTTTTATCCACATTAGCACTGCACATTTATTGACATTGCACACACCCTTTCTCCCCCACAAAAAGACACTCTCTCATAAGCCACAACGACTTCCACATTTCCAGAGTCTCACGCGATCAGGAATTCCTAAGAGGTCACAGAGACAATCTCTTGGCATTTTGTAACTGAAGGATCATTTAGCCTTTTGGATCATCTCTTTGGACCAGCCCCAAAGCGAAACAGAGTCCAACCTATTTCCTTTCCTCAAGTCATGATCATTTCTGCATATGTCAGGCTAGGCAGATGTTTGTCCAATCTGTTTTTAATGACCTTCTGTAGTGGACCCCCTGTCCCTTCCTTTGTGGTATAGTCCAATTCTTCACCACCCTTCCTTGTCAGAAAGTTTTCTCTATGGTCCCACCTGCTTATATCTTGCTATAATTTCAGCCCAGTACTTATCTCAGCTACACAGAGAACAGTTCACATGTTCTGTATACTTTTTACATGCTTGAAGTCTTTACCATTCTGGCTTCTGCCAGTTACTACATAACAAGATGCCTCACAAAAATGTATCCTCACATTTCTTCACAGGGAAAAAGGATTATCCTAGTTACAGCAACATAATACATGAATAAAGAGTGATGAAAGAAAATGCGTAAGTCTAAGCAGAACAGATATTTGAACAGTAGGAATGAACACTTTCTCCTTGAATATTTGAATGCAAACAAGTGATCCCAAATGCAGCCCAGGGTCAAATTATCAAGACCACTCTTACACTGTAATTAAAAGAAAAACTACAATTCCAGAAAGAAGTAAAAAACAGTCCTTGTTTAACATCCCCATCTTTGTGCTGACGGAGGCTTCATCTCAGTGAGCTTTTTAAATTTGTGCCTCAAGTGAAGTGAACTTGGTAAACGTCCAGTTTGGCATAATGCCATTTCGTAGACTGTTTTGTGACTGATTAGTTGTCAGAACTAGTCTAGTGGGAGAAGCTGAGGATTTTCAGATGCTACTGAACCTGAAAATATTTCTTTGCCATTCAGGATTCTCTGGTTCTTTGGATACATTACTTTCTCTGCTGAAGTCAGACATGCCTTCCTTCTGTCAGAAAACACTGGGGAGCCAGCTACTTCTTTTTCAGTCATGTTTAGCACCCAGAGATCAATCTAGCATTTGCGCTGTAGCCTCGACACAGGAACAGTGGCTCAAATGCTGACAGAGAAGAAGTGACAGAAAAGAAAACTG
This sequence comes from Numenius arquata, assembly GCF_964106895.1. Classification (NCBI taxonomy): domain Eukaryota; kingdom Metazoa; phylum Chordata; class Aves; order Charadriiformes; family Scolopacidae; genus Numenius; species Numenius arquata. The sequence continues at coordinate 73,897,691 of NC_133616.1, forward strand.
TTTCGAATTTGAAACCCAAATGTCTGATGTGACTTACCTGCTGGGATTAAGTAAGGTGTCCTTTTGTATAGCCACATGCTATATATGAGCCACCTCATCTGATGCAGGCCTCAGCCTCACTTTGACTGAAATCTCTGGCACATGTCTTTGCTTTTTTCCAATGATATGCCAGTCCCAGAATGGAGAATTTGAGAGCACACTGCAAGGAGAAATGTAGGCATAGTAAGTCAGTATTTATAAAGAGGATTTTTATTTTCTATTGTTTCACTTTTGTACTGGCTAGGGCTGATAGCTAATTAGCTTTTTTCTTCTGTTTCTCTCTCCCTTCAGAGAGCACACTGCGGAGTGCTATCCTTAATGGTTTCTAGTGCAGTCTAGTTAACAAGAATCATGGGGGGTCAGTATGATTCCACCATGAAGTATTTCATTGCTCTGCTCTGACAAATATTAGTTAGGAGTTGAGCTGTGTCTTCTCATCTTACACTTCTCTCCAGACCCCTCACTTCCTTTATAATTTAACTCCTATGTAATAATTCCTTGGGTTTTAAACTTCTAAAGCAGGAGATTTTCAAAAGCACCAATAGCAGCCAGAGGCCTGATGGCCACCCCATGTTTTACTGCCACTTACTTCTTGGAAAAATCTCCATTATTTTTTGTATGTACAGTGAGTAATAAAAGGAAAACAATTCTGACACAGGCTATCAGGGTCCTGAGCGTGCCTCTCTCTCCTGGAAGGTATGCTGTCTGGTCTCAGGGACAACACTGATAGCACAGCCCTCCAGCCCTGAAGCTACATGAGTGAGAGCTGCCTGAGAAGTCCTGGCCAGGGCTCTCCACCTTTCTCTATGACCTGCTCTTAGACTGGGGTCTCACACTTGTTTTCTGCCAGAGCACCTATGCCCATACCTGGCCAGGCGTCCCGTCAGTCTGAATCCTGGCCCTGACACATGGTTTTGACTTCCTGGCTTGACCTTAGACTTGTTTCATCACCATGGACTGATCTGTCAATCTCTATTTTTGGCTGATCCTGTTTACTGTCTTCAGACCTGCCATGCTTGCCCTCTTCAGGCACCGTAGTCCTGGTCCCTGTTTGGAATGACACTACTATGCCTGCCTTGCTGTCACCCTTGGCTCCTGGATCTCACTCCCTTGTGGAGCACTCTGCCCTTGCTGCTCACTGACAAGGAAACCTCAGCTGTAACGCTGCAGTAAAAAAAAAAAAAAAAAAAAAAGGAGGAAAGTTCAGTAGTAAATAGGCAAAAAAGCAAAATTCTACCAGAAAGGAAAATGTAAATGCTTTGCTTGAAACCCCATAGAGATACCTCTCTAGAGCATCTTTTGCCAAACTGTTTCGAATTGCAAGCATAGGTTATTGTAACGGACTTTTTACAAACGAGAAATTGTTTTCATAGTAAGTAGGTAATTATCAGGACACAATTTTATGTATAGTTAACTTCAAAGACAGACATTATCAATATCTTGGGATTTTCTGGGATTTTTAAAGTATTTCTGAAGTATTTTTAAATGAGCAGTATTATCACTGATTTAGTTTGATTTCCAGACGCACTCCTACTTCAAAATATTTGCTTCAGACTGGCTGTGGTCTTAGAGTTTTTTATAAAATTTATACAGGGACTTTAGTTCCCTAACAATGATAGCTTTTTGTTAATGCTTGATAACTACCAATTGTTGCGTTCATTCATAATATCACTCTTTCCCTAGTCATAAAAAAGACTAAGTGTGTCCTCTCCTCACACCTCTCCTGCCCCAGCTGCTTATCCCATTAATAGGAGATGACTTTTAACTTGTATATATTTTGTTCTCTGTGCTTCAGTGGGAAGAAAAAACCCACATTATTAGTGCCTTCTTGATATACCATGGAAGCTGGATAAACAACTCCATACTTGATAGGAAAGTTTAGAGATGCAAATAATTCATTTGGAAGAACAATACACAAAATCCTTAGCCCTCCAAGCATGAAGTAGGAGAAAAATCCCACCGTTGTCAGACAATAGGGGATTAAAGAGCTAGGCTACCTGCAGAAAGGGCAGGGAAACTAGATATGCTGTATAGGCAAACCCAAGGAAGAAATTGCTCTACTTCCAGTTCCTGGAAGTGCTGCTTCACAGCTTCATGAGGCTTATTCACTTTTCTTTTTGCTAATAAACAACTTGGCTGTGAGGACTGATTCTACAGACCCTTAAATGAGACTCATGTTATTATATTCCACATTTAAGGAGAAGGGGTGCATGAGAACCTGAATGCCCAGGGAATTGGTGTGTTTCTGTGCTGGTGAGAAAGGGATGCCATTTTAAATGGTGGCTTGTGATGAACTCATTAGCACATTGGAGTGACTCATGAGGACTATTATAGCATATCTTAGGTTTTGTTTTTTTTTTTTTCCCTTTACATTTGAGCAGAAGGATGCTTTTAATCTCTGGCTCGGCTATTTCTGATACCAGCTAGGGCATGTTTCAAGGCATACTCCGTGCTTCATGCAGGGCTTATGAAAAGACTATTTTTACCACATGACTATTAGCAAGTCTCTCCAGTCCTCCTGTCTCCCTCAGGGTCAAATTTTCTCCTGAAAGTGTGCTCTGATTATGTAAGAGATATAAATTGAAATTCCATTGGGGAGCTGTGGCTAGCATAAAGCTGAAGAGAAGATTACTTGTGTGGCTTTGGTTAAACACAAGTGGATCATTCTCTTAAATAACTCAGTGGTTATTTTTGTTCCCTCTGATGTACCAGTGGTTCAATAAATATCCAGTGCAGAAGTTTAGTTCTTCAACCAACTTACACCTTGTTCTGCTTCAAAAAACTCCCATAAATCTAACTGAGTTAGTGAGCTTTTGTGAAACAGCTACATCGCTGTGTATTATGACTAGGATATATTTAAAATCTGATCCTTCCGGTCCCACAAAGAGGATTCTTTTCTCTCTTAAAAGCAGTCCAGAGATCACTTTCACTTCCAACCATGGAATGAACATGACCTACCAGCAGCAGCACCATTTCACTGCATTACTCTATGTTCACAGCATGTAGCCAGTGGGCCAGAGACTGACTTTCTCAAGAAGCAACGCTTCCACTCCATTCTTGTGCCTCTTGGGAGGCACTTTTGCTTAAAAAAGAAGTCATGATATGTAAGAGAATCATATAATATGCTCACACAATATATGGGCTATTGCAATGCATATATTGTAACCATGCACGGAAGCCTGGGTTAACCAGCTTTAATAAGTCTGCCCAAGTACAAGTTTTTGGTTATAAATGTTAAAACATAGGAAGAAGAAAGAGGGAAAGAAAATTTAATTCAGAGTTGCCTGGACTTGTATGACCAATAGGAAAGTGTGGAGTCCTACATGCTATATGCATTTTAAAATAATTTAAATAGCCAAAATGTTTGTGGTTAAAGGAGCAAGGAGCAGAGTAAGGAGTATCCAGGACAGAAAGCAAAGTAAAGAGTAGCAGGCAGGATCAAAGACCAGTGCTGTGAGGACAAAGCTTTATATGTGCCTGGCATCACAGAGTGAGGAAGTGCTTGTACCTCTGTTCTGTGTTGAACAAATAAGTTTTGTTAGGCTGTCCCCTTTTTTCCTGACTGAAAACCCTAATTGCTAGATGAAACTAGCTGAGAGGCAACAGATTTGCTGAATGCCGGCCCACTGGCACAGCAGAGTCTGCAAGATGGTCCTGTGATCTCATAAGTACTGGGAGATGGCAATAAGAATTTGTGCAGAATGACACTCGACAGGCAAGCAAGAAAGCAGGTACAGGTGCAGGGTTTACTGGCCCTCCCTGATGAAGGAAGTCAATAACCAGTTTGGTCTGATTTAGGTGAGAGGGACAAAAGGACATTAAAGGAAGAATGAGTCTCAGTTTCTAGGGAGGAAGAGAGAAGTGCTATTCAGGATTGTGAGATATATATATTCTCTTCATTAAATGTGAGAAATGAACAATGACAAGAGCCAAGCATGGCTGGACTTACCTTGTGATGCCGTTCAGGGCATCTTCTCTGTCTCACATGGGAACTGTCATCAATATTTGTTACTGCTGCCTTCTGTAGTGAATGCAGCATTTTTCCTTAGGGTGTGCTGAAAGAATTGGCATGTCTGAGATCTACAAGAAATAGTGAAAAAGACACTTGTTGATACAACAGTAGTCTCAGCTCTCAGGGCAAATTGCCAGAATTAAAGCAAGCAGATTGTAATATTTCAATGCGTTTTAAGCAATGCCATGCAAATTATATTTTCTTATGGGTAAAAGAAATTCTAGTCACATACTTAATTTAGCTTTTTCATCTATGTTTACAAATCCCTGCTGCTGCCTGTGCCTTGTATTCTTAGTAAGGGATTTGGTTTTATAATAGAAGAGAAAGATTGAGATTCACACCCGGGACATTTAGACACAACAGCAGAAGAGTAATGCAAGTTTCTACCTGATCTGTAAAGAAAAATCAAAACTAAATAAAGGTGGTAATGACTATGCATGAGTAATGTGACACAGGGGGGAACTCTGGTAATGCAACGTTTTTACAGATACGTCTTCTTCAATAATAGCTTTTTGAAAACCTACTAACTTGGACTTAGTCAGGATGTATGTTACAATTCTTAACATATTCATCTTTTTTTGTGGTGTTGTCATTAACCAAGATGTTGCTCTTCTATTAATACTTTTAGTTAGTTCAAGAATGCACTCATTGAATCCCTTTAATCCTAGGACAGCAGGAATCACAAACATAATTCTGTGTATGTGACATTCATTTGCTGTTACTGTAGAATCTCAGTTCTGCCCCAGTGGTGAATCATGTCTGACTTGTTAGAGGTAACAGTATTGGTGGTTAGAGCTATACAAAGAAACAGCACCAAGAAGGTGAATTCTTTAGAAACAAGTTTTTTATTCTGGCTTTGCCACAGTGTTGAATGAAAGGAAATAGATATAAGGAACGGATTTGTATTACATTAGTAGATTTTTAACGTGTGGATAAATCAGAATGGAGAAACTTCTAAGTTTTTGTGTCTTTCTATTGGGTTTACAGGCTTTGAGTTAGTGTTGGCTGCAGAACCTTAACCTGAATTTCATCCTCTCTGTACTACATTAGGCATTCAGCAGATCAAAAAATACTTCAAGCAATTTCCTTCAGAATTGTTCCCCACTCCATGAGCTAATCAGTTTTGTCAAAGCTGTCCCAGAATGCATCATTGTGCCACTGTAATTATTTCAGGACTTTCTTACTATTTTTTTTTATTAGCAGTTGAATTTTATTACTCTGCTAAATTATGGGGGATATATAGCCTATCTCAATTGCCAGGATCAACTCAGTTTTCTTCTCAGCGCTTTTTTCACCTTCATTTAAAATTGCGTTAAAAAATACTTGTAAAATTCATTTTCCAGTATTTTTCTATCTCTAGCTTAAATGCCTTTTCTTTGGAGGATGTCATATATTTTTTAAAGAACTCGGTTTTCAGCTTAGGTCTTACAAATTTCACTTAGATCTTGTTTTTTACCTGTTTCATTTAAAGCTGTGACAAAATGAGAGAGAGAGAGAAAGATTTTCAACCCTCTTAAAGACTGTCAGCAGCACTTACTCTAAGAGCTATTTTCTGCAGAAAAGAGGAAAATGAGTTCTAGAAGATGGGGACTAGTGGAAGGGACATATTTGCGTGACTTTCTCTTTAATGGAAGGTGAATTTACAGAGGACATAGGAAGTGCTGAGCTACCTCAAAAACTGAGGGCATTGTTAGTAACTAGGAGAGGTGGGAAGGTGTTGACCCTGTATTTTCTACTTTGAAGCTCCTTGGGCATCAGGGTGAAAATGAACAAACAAACAAGACACTTTGTCCCACAGGAAAAAAACCAACCCAGGCTCATCCCATTTAATTACAGACAGCAACAGTACTTGGAGGGGTTAATAATTTGGCTGCTATTGAAACTGTGCTATGGCATGTTCCACCTCTCTATAAGCACAGGTGACTGATAGCAGTACAGTTTTACTGAATCCTTCCTGAGACAATGCCAAGGAGGCAGTTTACAGCAGTCATACAGACATTTCACATAAACTTACTTATGATGGTTGCTTAAATAGGGCACTTAAATGTCTCATAATTAATGGATCCTGATTTACCACAGGTAGGAGACCTACTCAATGCTCTTGCAAAGCAAGCTATTTTTTTATATGTGTATGCATGCTCAACTTCTTCTTCCTAACTAAACGATCCAGATATTTCAATCCCTAGAGCTGCCATTTCCAAAGATCAAGTCTTCAAAATTTCATATCTTAGTCTCAGTTGAGGGGTCTGTCAGAGTGTATAACTAATGGAAGTCTTTAATGGTGGACAGACCAAAACTCCTTAGAGGAAAGAAACAGAGATGGGGAATGCCATGTCAGTCCACAGGCTGTTACTACTGACTCGGGTGTCTGAAACTAAAATGCTCCAAGGATGTTATTGCCACTGAAAACCTAAAGGAGACTGATATCCTTGTATGAACACATTTTGAATGCTCTGGTAGGCTACTTCTGTGACCTTATCTAGTTCAAAATATATATGGATATATATGGCATTGTGCTAATATAACATTATGGGCCAGCAGACATAAGGAACAGTTTCAACTCCACCACAGACCTGCTCTGTGTTAGTGTAATTTTTTGAGCTTCGCTTGCCTTCAGCTTTCCCGTTTTTGAAACAAGGCTGCAAGATACTGACTAAATTACAACCTAGAAATTAGAAAAAATACTTTACAAAGGTGAAAAGCTGATTGCTGCTGAGCTGTACTGGCTTCTGGGTTCTGAACTAAGATGATATATGGTATATAAATTTAACATGTATTTTAATGCTGAATTTTTTAAAATTTGTATGAAAATTTTAGTGTTCAACATAAGTCCTACAGGAAAATGTTCAGGTAAGAAACCCTCATGAGTTGTTAAAAATGGCTATGGATTTGACTCTTGATTGGCTCTCCAGAAACTATTTTTATCAATACATTATGAATTAGTATTGCTTTAGAGCAAGAGTAAGAATAAATAGGACCCCTTACAAGCATGTGTATATGTGTTTATAGACAGTGATTGCAAGCTGAAATTAAATAAAATTCAATATCCATTATAATCTCTTGGCCTCCTTCCTAAAAATGAGCTCAAAAGCAGAGATTTTGAACACAATTTTCAACTCCAAGTATCCTAATATTGTTTTTAATTCAGCTGTTCCCACTTCCAGCTAGGCTATGATTAACATAGATAACAAGTGTTTGTTCGCATCTATTTTCACTCCTTCTTAGAAGCCAATTTTTAGTGCCTAGGAAACGTTCCATTTTTCCCAAGGAGTCAAGCTGCAGCCCTAGACATTTTCCAAGAGCCCTGTTCAAAAACCTACTTTCCTCAGGATGTTGTATTATTCTAGTAATTTCCTTCCAGTTCTGGTTCTTTCTTTTTTAAAAAGAAATGATACATTGTAAGCAGTGCTGAATTAACAAAAAACTCTCTTGCTTGCATTTTATAGGGCTTTGCCTGTAACATTTTTCAGCCTTCTAGTAACGGATCTAGTGTCACTGCATCCTTTAAAGAAACAAGCTAGCAAGGCCCAAATGATCTATTTTGGAAGAAATTAGAAGTTCCTTCCTAAAGAATTGAAAGTATCAGTTAAGGGCTACTGATCCTGCCTTCCAAATTCTTGATCGGTGTGACTGCTTTGATAATCGCTTCTATTTAAAATCGGGTGGCTCCAGACCATAATTCTATGGAGTATGGAGTTGACTTAGCAGCGCAAAAGGTAAAAGTTCATCCTTCAAACAGGATGCTTTCTGCTTTTTAAGGCAATATCACTACATTAAGCTGTACCTGCTAACCACTGCTCAGCCACTGAAGTACCTGGATGGTATCTGTGTCCATCTTAGGACATTCATTAATGTTCTGCATGTCTATACATGAGGTAACATTTTGAGAACATCTTCTTGAAAACTGGCTCTGTGATATGATTCAAAATACTCTAATGTGTATTAAAGGACAATACTTAATAAAATTTGCTCTTTTTTAGGGACTGCTAAAAGATGGGAAATTAATTTATGGAAATGCTGAATGATTGCTAGAGATGACAGTGCAAGCTAAGGATATATGTGTTGAGAGATACTAGTTGTTCAGCTTAAATAAGTAAGTTTTCATTAGAATTAATTATCTAGGCTTATAATATGGTCTCATTTATGCTGTCTGCTTATCTTAGCATGAGTAGATAGATTTGCTGAAGCCTTTAGGCCACCATAGAGTTAATTTTCTTAGTAATTTTCCTAGCAGCTGGTACAGTGCTGTGTTTTGTCTTTTAGTAAAGGAAAAATGTTGATAACACACTGATGTTTTGGTAGTGTTTTCCTTAAGTCTGGGACATTTCAGTTCCCCATGTTCTGCCAGTGAGCGTAGGTGCACAAGAAGTGCAAACCAGAAGATAAGAAGGCTACAGCCATCAGCAGAGACTGCAAATCAACAAGATAACAGCAGTCAACAGCCAGCCTGGACACAGAAAAAGAATCCAATATGGTTATAGAAGACCCCAGACCAAAAATCATAATTGGACTAAAAGATGTGTGAACTGTGCATGAGAGGAGGGTGTATGGATCACAGGGGCTTTGGGAACGCAGAGACCTCCAGGCAGCACCAGGGATGTGAGACCCAGATCCCTGTGGGGTTTCTGGGGATTTTAGGCTTTCCATTGGCTGTGCCCAGGTCCTTGGGCCTGGCCATCCATGGGCTCCGCTGGGCCTGCCCTGCACTGCACACCCTGCAGCTGTACGGCCTTCCCCAGTGACAGCCCCTGACAGAGCTTCTGAGATCCCCGGCTGAACAGGGAGACAGGAAAACGTGAGGTGTAGGGCTGCCACAGGGACCCCAGCAGCTGTGGTGTACTCCTTTTGCCAAAAATGCCAGATCTAGTGGATTTGTAAGAAGCGTGCTGCGTGTAGGAGAAATCGTGGTGTGCTACATGCAAAAGTTAAAATACAAATGTATTTACTACTCTCCTGGAATTTGCTCAGGCAGCACGGGTCTGTGAAGCATCCCTTTACCCGATATTCACCAGCAGATGGCAGATGTGTATAACATATTGGCTGCCCCAGCCTCCCCGAGGCCCGAAGGAAGATGGCGGCTTGTGGTGACCCGGGAAGATGGCGGCAGGCGGCCTGAAAGGGGGCTCAGGCAGGCAGGCAGGCTGTGTGGCGGGAACGGCTGGCGGTGGCGGGCAGCCCAGGTCGGGGGAAAGCTTCCCACAGGAGCGCAGGGGAGAAAGATATGTGGGGCCTGAGGACAGGCATCAAGCAGCCCCTTCACGGTTTGTCCCCTGTGGGTAGCATGGGGCAGCCATGGGGCTGGCCTGCCTGTTGCCCACAGTGTGGCTGCTGCTGGCTGTCCTGCTTCGCCTTCCTGATGGCCTCCTCGCCAGGGCAGCACTTGCCTTTCTGTGCAGTTTCAGCTGTCAGGCAGCCTTGCTTGCAGCTGGTCTCCAATGAGTCTCACCTTCCACCCTTGGTGGAGTCCTGACAGCTGCTCCTGCCTCTTCCCTCTTGCCTCCTCCCTACCTACCACGTACAGCAGAGAGGTGCTAATTGCCTCTGCTTATAAAGGGCTGGATAAGGTGCAGAGGAGACTAATGAGTAACAGAGCAAACCCAGACAACTGCTTCTATTGAAGACTGGTGCTCAGTGACATTCCCAAGGTTGCCAGTCCTGTGCTTGCTGTGGAAACCGCCAGACCATCCCGACCAGCCAAAGCTGTTCAAGGTCCAAGTAGGGGGATCAAGGAAGAGAAACCCTGGACCTCTGACTTGATTTCCTCAGGTGTTTTTGTGTTTTGCAACATAATTCACAGCTTGAGAAGTCGGTCTGTGTGCAGATTAGGTACGTCCGTAGGCTTATGTGGCTGTATCTGACACAAAAGTGAAAAACACATCTTTGTTTCCTTTGTTTGCTCTCTCTGTTGGAAGACAAGCGGATAGTGCTTACATGAGCCAAATGTGTACTGGTTATTATCATGCAGTAAGATTTCCTCATACAAAAAAATGTATACTGTGTGGTGTGGTCTGACTTGCAAGAGCATTCTCAGAAAAAAACCCAAAGGCCATAGGTTCAGAAGTTCTGTTTTTCCTGGAATTTCTGGAGCGTAAGCAGCTGCAGCAATTCCACTAGACTAAACCAAATAGGAAAAAATACTAAATCAGGAACACACACTTCACAGGAGACAAATATAGGTCCAGTACCAAACATACAGTAACTTATCCCAGATGGCGTTGCTGAACTGGAGTAACGTGACATGACAAAAACATCAGTGTGTTCTACCCAGTTCCTGTATAAACACTCTTTTTTTTTTTTTTTACTAGCACACCCATTAGAGAGTCCTTTGGCTCTCTATTTTCTTGCCTTTTTCCAGAGAATTGTTTCACGGAAGAGGAAGAATTGCTGGGTAAAGTGAGGCTCTCAACAGCAATTCTTAAACCTGCCTGCTTGTGCCATGCAGCACGTTGGTGGGATCACCTGCTTCGGTGTCCCGCGGCTGTTCTGTGAGTGAGCCAGACTGCTGTGGGGACATGGTCGCCTTAAACTAGGGGTGGTGCTTTTCTGGCTTGGTGTTGTGAGGACAAATTACTAAACGGGGTTTCACATGTAAAAAAACCTTACCACCTCGAAGTGGTGGGAATATACTGCTCTGGGAAACAAAGAAAAATGTTATTCAAATGAACTATCTTTAATTAGCACTAGTGGTCTGTCTGACACATTACTAGTCAGTAACAGTGATTGCTCACGATTGTTAAAGGCAACAGCCATCTGTCTGTCTTAGGTGCTTCTGCCCCCTCTCATTTCTATTCAGAGTAACTTGGACATTCTCAATGCAGGGCTGTAGGCTGTGGCACAGGGTGGAGAAGATCAGTACATGTCAGGCTTTCACGGATGTGCCGAGCTACTGGGAGTCTGTAAATCGTGGCTGCATGTCCCCTGGTCATCATGTGGTACAAGTAGGACTCACAGAAGGCAACTCCTGCTTTTCGCAAAACTGCAGAGCTCTTCTAGCAAGTGGAGAACATTTAACTAGACCTAAGTTTAGTACTCTCTTCAGAATGCGCAATCTTGACATTCACATACTCTGTGTTTTCAATACTGTATAAATAATACACTTCTTAAACTCATGGGAATTTCTAAGTTAGCATTGATTGTATGTACACTGAAAAGTGTGGATTAATGGTTAGAAAAGTGCTAAAAAGCCAGTCTTTTCCTTATTTGCTGGTAGCTGGTATGAAGTCCCTAAACATCTTTTGGAGAAGCAGAAGGTTATCAAAGAAGGAAAAAGGCCTATGAAAACACAGCTGCCATATTGACGTTTCCATTAGCCATCTGCACAACAAATGGTTTCTGAGTTTATAGTCCTTCAGCATTGCTTGAATTTTATTATGACACATTCTTTGTTGTTACATAACTTCAGAGGTGTGACTAATGCGAGTAATGATAAGTGCCAAAGCGTGTAGTGCTCCTTGTGTTGCACTATCAAGATTAACAGTATTAATCCCAGGAGAACAAAGTTAAGAAATTTTTTATGCCAGGTTAAAGGAAAGATTTCATTGTCTGTCTTATAATCGGTTTTCTCTTTTACTAAACTGATCACTGGACATGTAAGAAGAATGTAAAAATATAAAGAAATGCATGCTGCGTAGGATTATGCATACATTACTAGGCTTCTCCTTGACAGTCAGCTAATATGCCCAGAGTATAGAGAGCCTGCTGTCTGCCTGACTATTGAAAAGAGAAAGGAACTCTGTTGAGAAATAGATCATTTCTGTATCTTAATAGATGCTGTTGGAATAAAGCAGAACAGTTCTTTCTAAGTGTGACTAAACTTTGTACAAAAGATGTCATTGTACCATTTGATAGAATGAAGTATGTGACAATAGCTTCCTATGATGTCATTCATAAACGTGTGAATTTCAGCTAAATTTAGTTTGTGATTTGTCACTTTCAAAAATGTGAAAATTGGTACTGGACAAAATATTTCAGAAATCTTTCAGTGGAATGATTTAAAATACCTTTGTTAGATAGACCCATGACTGCCCTCTGGAATGGAATTAGAGCATTTGCTGGTCACCTGTCTTTGTGCCCTATTTAGTGTAAAAAGCATTTGAATTTTCTTGACTCTAGGCCTGTTTGGGTCAAGTTCATTTGGTGTCAGTTCGTTTCGTATGGACTGGTTGTGTTAGGTGTTAGGTAATGGCAGCTTTCAGTTCCTGCTGAGCTAGGCTGGATGCAGCCTCTCACCTTAGAAATCACAGGGCAAAAGTAACTCCATTTAAAATGCTGCTTTGAATCAGGTCAAAAAACTTTTTCAGAAAGTTAAGGTTTCATCTCCAATTGCCCTGTTAATTATGGCTAAAAAATGTTTGCACTCCCTACATGCATTAGACACACGTGTCCATGCAGATGTAAATTTGAACAGTTGTTTGATTTATATGTCCAAGTGTAGTTAAAAAAAACCACAACCAAACTTGGTCAATATAATGAGTTTCTTGAGTGTGAGCAGTTTGACAATTTTGTCACACTAAGTGGATTAGGGTTGATACTATGAGCTTCTGCAGGCAGAACTGTTATGGACATTAAAGGTAAGTCATACATGCATTCTATATGTATACATAGAAACTTATGTGTGTGTCCTCTTTCCTTCCGCAGTAGATTGCTTGCTCTTCCTTTTCCTATCCTTGGCCAGCAGGGCAATAGAGAAGAAATGTCTGGAACTGTTAGGCATGTGGAACATGCTGAGAATCATGTGCCTTTGAAGGGTGTCTGAATCAGCAGACATAAGTGGATGATAGATAAAACAAAGGCTCTCCATTTTCTCTTGAGTGCTAAGTTGAGCACTTCTGGAAAAAATACATATATTCAGTTCTGGTGAGCCTTGCGCTGAATAGCAGCTACCAGAGAGTCATTCTGAATACACAGATTCATGGTTTATTTTGAAAGAAGGGCTAGAGTGTTCACAAGTGTTCTCTACAGATGTGTGAATATTATAAAACTAGTATAGTAAGTTATTTGAATAACGCTTAACCAATTTCCGTGTCTTGCACATCATCTGAATTCTATTTCTTTACAGGTTGTGGCAGCCTTGAAAACTCTCAGGTTTTGATTTTGAATTTTAAAATGCAGCCAGTTTTTTTTAATTTCATCATGTTAGTACTTTTGACTGAACCACATAACTTCATCTGAAATCTACAGCATGGTACTTGGCTCTGACACTGCAAGGCTCACCAAAATGCCAGAATGTTGCCTTCCTGTGGAGCTGGATTGAAGAGCACAACAGTGACACCAAGGATAGATTTGTTTTCCTCCTGTATGCCCATGGCTTGCAGGAAACATGAGCTGCAAAGTATCTGGGCTCCAAGAGATAACTGGGGTGAAGAAATACAACTAGAAAGATGAGAAAGGCCAGGAGGTGGGCTGGGATGCACACAAGTTTTTTTTCGAGACCACATACCATAGGGCAGTTCCAGCCATCTCCAGTCCCAGATCTAGCCCCTGTTCAATTCAGGAAAGTGAGGAGCTGCTTGTGTCTGGCTAGTTGTGTGATGCCCATGAGGCATCTGCACCTGCAGATGCCCCATTGAGCGCCCTGCAGCTCTGCCACATTGGGAAGATGTCTTGAGAAAGTATCAGCCCTCTGAGCTGTTCCCTGAGCCTCCCATCTGCAACTCCTGATGGTCTGTCACTTTCCTGGAGAACAGAGAGCACAGACTGCCTACACTGTGACCCGATCTAACCAAAGCAGTACTTGCATTTAGTATGTTAAATTATTTCCAAGAAAAAGGGACTGGATTTCAGAAGGATTCGGTTTGGAGTTAGGACATGGAGAGGACAAAAGGCAGGTTGAAGCAAGTCTGTGGCCACTGAAGGTCCTAGCACAGATTTATCACCATCATGCCACGGGGTCCAGTTCCCTGCTGTCATAACGGTGTCTGTGAAAGCAGGTTTTCTTTGATGACTTTTTTTTTCAGCATGTAAAGCTTTCTTCTCCAGCTCAGTTTGTGTGCTGCATCACTTATTGCTGATAACACATTCAGTATTTGTTTCACAGTTAGCTCCTGGAACTGTTGTGGTTTTCTAAACAGCAGCTTTCTGACTTGTGGCCTTACAAGCTTCAGTGATAAAGTCGAGGAGGATCTGCCTTGATCATAAAACGAGGAACAGAAGCAACTCATGCATTATAAAATTAGCAGTATTTCTGGAAATCTGTATTAAAGAAGTCACCATCCTTAAAAAATAACCATGAGAACTTTGTACAGTATTTCCTCAAAAATACAAGGTCTCAGATTTGCTTGCTTGAAATTACAATCTTTAGGGAAAACAAACAAACAACCAACGTTGAATAAGTTCTTACTTAGAATTACCTAAGTTCCAAAATAGGTCCTTCAGGCCTAAAAGGGTACATCACGGGATTTAATTTTAATATAGGTTTTTATCTGCTTTTGATTTGAACTAAGAGTCTAGAGAATATAAAATAAAGCTATGCTTTTCTGTAACAAAAGTCATGGCTAAGTGAATGGCAAAGAAAAAAAAAAGGATTACAAAACAAAACTTGTTTTGTGCTTAGGAACAATTGTGTGCTCTCCTCATAAATTTAGGGTACAATTTCTGGACCTGTATAGCACAAAGACCAGGCCTGATTCTTTCTGTGTTGGTAATTTCTCTGATTATAGTGGGAAATATGTATTAAAGTTAAGAGATCTCACAGGAAAAAAAATAATACTATGCATGAGTAACAGAGACATCAGAGCTCATGGCATCTGTTTAATCGCTTGCTTTCTGTAAAAGTGTAAATGCTCCAGTAAGATTCCAGCTTGTCTGTTAAATATAGGTGTGCGACAGCTCTCCATTCTGTTAATCCTTGCAAATTTAACCCAAGTACTGGCATTTTAGCTATTAATGGCCACCTCCTGAGGCAACAGGAAGACATGTTCCCTTGAAAACTGGTTTCTTGAATCCTTTTGTTGACCCACACCTTTCTAATGAAAAAAATCCTTTTCTGAGCTTTTGCAACAAATATATAACAAGTTTACGAGACAAAGCTGTGTTTGAATGTTTGAATCTAACAAACAAAATCCTACATTTAACATTCTCACATCCACTCAAGCCAATGAGCACATCCTGTTTTTTCCCAGCCCCATTTATGTTTCTTTTCCCTTCTAAGCTAATGAATTTTTCTTTGCCTGACAGACTTATGTCATTTTGAATTCATTGCAAAATTCATCTGGAGGAGGTAAGGAGGGAGAGTGAACCTGTGCCATCATAAGAAGGTATGAAAACTGCATAGGTGCCTGCTCAGACAATAACAGTCCTCAAGATTTCTCTGCAGGACACTAGAGCGTGTAAAGGCCAGGGTAAGCACGAGCTGGGGCTCCTCCTCACCTGTGAAGACTGAAATGCAGCATTTAGTGAGGGACATGCTGTGGTGTCATAGTCACTTGACACCCAGAACTGCACCCAGTCTGACTTTGGAAAGGTTTCTAGCAGTGTTCTTCCTTTAGCCAAGTGCAGATACTTAGCCAAGACTTTTCCAGTGCCACTCTCTCAGCACTGTCTCCCTACAAAAGAGAAAACAGCATATCAGCTAAATTTCATTTCATTAAGCACCTGCTTAAATTAGCACAAATAGGTTTTCCTGGATATAAAAGCCGTGAGAGACAGAAGCTAAAGTAGCACCTGAGTTAAGGAGTGTATGAGGATATTGTGATCAGAATGGACCCTTGGGTACTTAATTTAAAACTACAAGGTTTTAAACTGCCTGGGCTAACAAAGACACTGGAGGCCACTTACGTGAAAGCATTCACGTCCAGATTTTCCAAGACTGGCTATGTTTTGACAAGCTGTGCTAAAAGAATGTGTTGTAAACATGAAGACATCTGGTCTCGTGTTTGAACGATATTTAATACAGTGGAATTTATAATCCTGAAAACTGGTCAAACATGAAAAAAAATAAATACTTTATTTCGATGTTTTTCCATATAATAATATGGAAATAAAAATAAAAAATAATAAAATAAAAAACCTCCTCTCTGTCCAAAGGGGGTGTGACTGCTTGAGGACAAAAAGAAAGAGATCAAAGACACATTGATGAAGTGTGCCTTATAATCTTCCACCCAGTAACAGAGGTCTGTAACCTCTACTGTAACAGAGGTCTGAGTCTAAGCCATTGTCCTGCAATGCACCTGGGGTTTATTGTATTCTTTGTTTTCTTATGGAAATAAATTGGAACACTGTATGTGATCGAGGTGAGTCAAATGTGAGCCAGTGTGCAAGTGCTTCTTAAAAACCTGAGTAGATAGATAGAGGGGGATGTTTCAAGGTCTAACAAGCCTCATCTTGTAAACCGTGCTCTCCCATCATTCTCTAACTCAACAGCACTATCCAGTTTTACACTGTTTTGCCAAGCAGGATAAAGGGATAATTACATCTGTCTTTTCTCTGTTTCGGTGTAAGGCCTGGGTATTTTAGGATTTGACAACTGTCGTAAATACAGGAACACCATTGAAGTTTACAGTGTTTCTGTTTGTGAGTTGTGTAATTTTATTTGCATTGCTGCTTCAGTAAAGAGCTGCTCCAGTTGAGCAAAGTATGTGTTTACATTTGTGAATAAGCTTAAATGCATTGAGGGATTAGAATTTTAAACCAGTATGTTGTTGGGAGGTTTACTTTGAGACAGACATCTAAAAAGCCAGAATTTGAGGACAAAATTGTTAAAAATAAAAAAAAAGAAATATATAGCAGAAACCCATTATGCTTATAATGGTCTGCAGAAGCTTTTACAATCATGTTGATAGGCGAAGCCTGGCTCAGGTCTGTAGCAACCAAAAGATGAATCTATGGTTGGATGGAGAAGCCCCAATCACAAAACCCACACATCTGCCCCTTCAGTTGCCTACTGTCCCCCAGAGGGCAAAAGCATAACCTTGACTGAACTCCTTTCCCACAGTCCTGGATGAGAGCGGCAGCACGGACAACAGAGGAGGTTCATGCTTCTGTGGAGGCTGTGCGTGCATGCCCAAGGATGTTCAACCTATACTTCATGTGGACTAAAGGACGGCTCTTTTCAGCGTTACTGTTGTTAGCATATTTCTCCAAGAGCCTTTTCCTGTGACCAATCCGTACATTATTCTATTGACTCCTGGGTTTCCACTGCAAAGCCACGTGGCCAGGCCAGCTGTGTTCTCTGCTTAACATTGCAACTCCTTCATATTGTTTAAGTCCTGCATAAACAAGGCTGTGCCTGTTCCCTTTCTTTCCCCCACACTCCTCTTAGCACCCTCACAAGATCTGTTTTTCTTGTCCTTTTGATTGCTCTGAGGGGAGGTAGGCTTTGGATAGCTTCTTGCAATGCAAAGGAGCTACTGCATGTCAAGCATTTTCTTGACTCTGTCCTTTAGTGTCTGTAAGTGCGAGTTTTTCAGGTGACATCTACAGGCTTAGTGAGCTTCAAAAAAGTGGAAAAAAATCTTGGATTTTGTGTCACCACATCCACAAAAAGGGTGAACATGTAGAGCTTTCTCCTGCAGTCTTCTCTAAACACCTCCCAAGTAGAATTGTGCACGTTGTGGTCCCCGAGTCCTTGGATTTCTTTTGAGAAGAGCGGAGAATGGCTCCCCTCTTTATTTTCCATACTTTGACCTTGCTGTGTAGAGCTCTGTTTCAGTTTATTTCACTGCTTAATTGGTTTTCTGCAACTGTGCAGGTGTTGTTTGCATAAGTCAACCGCTGCAGATTAAAAAGATTGCTTTGCCACAGTAGTATGTGTTCTGTGGCAAATAATGGACTAAAAGCATTTTTCCTATTCACACTTATACTCCAGAGTTTTCCTTAGAATATTAATAGAACATATGCACAGCCCAAAGATAATCCACTCCTCTTGGCATAGCACCAAGAAGAAAGTTTAGGGGATTGTGTTGTCTCGTTTTGAACACTTAGGTAAACAATAAAACGGGGCATGGCATAAATGTGAGTTAAGGATAGGACTACCAGCACAATGAATCTTCTACTGCAGAAAACCAGATGTCCTGGTATGGGAACCTGGGCAGAACCAGAGGGGACTGATGGTTTCTGCTCTGCCTTGGTAGACCATAAACTCTATTGGACTGAAATATTCCTGCATCTTGTTATTTCTTGCTGCAACAAATGACCTTACTGAGTGCCAAAAAAGAATCAAGAAGAGTTCATAGAATCATAGAATAATAGAATCGTCTAGGTTGGAAGAGACCCTTGGGATCATCGAGACCAACCATCTACCCTACTCTACAAAGTTCTCCCCTATACCATATCCCCCAACACCACATCTAAACGTCTCTTAAACACATCCAGGGATGGTGACTCAACCACCTCCCTGGGCAGCCTATTCCAATGCCTGACCACTCTTTCTGTGAAAAATTCTTTCCTAATGTTCAGTCTAAACCTACCCTGTTGGAGTTTGAAGCCATTCCCTCTCATTCTGTCATTAATTACCTGTGCAAAGAGACCAGCAACAACCTCTCTACAATGTCCTTTCAAGTAGTTGTAGAGAGTGATGTGGTCTCCCCTCAGCCTCCTCTTCCTCATACTAAACAGTCCCAGCTCCTTCAACCGCTCTTCATATGATTTGTTTTCCAGGCCCTTCACCAGCTTCGTTGCCCTCCTCTGCACTCGCTCCAGCACCTCGATATCTCTCTTGTATTGAGGTGCCCAAAACTGGACACAATACTCGAGGTGTGGCCTCACCAGTGCTGAGTACAGGGGCACAATCACCTCCCTACTTCTGCTGGTCACGCTATTTCTAATACAAGCCAGGATGCCGTTGGCTTTCTTGGCCACCTGGGCACACTGCCGGCTCATATTCAGCCGCTTGTCAATTAGAACCTCCAGGTCTCTTTCTTCCAGGCAGCTTTCCAGCCACACTTCCCCAAGCCTGTAGCGCTGCTTGGGGTTATTGTGGCCCAAGTGCAGAACCTGGCACTTGCCCTTGTTGAAACTCATACCATTGATGTGGCCCAATGATCCAATCTAAGTCTCTCTGTAGAGCTTCCCTATCCTCCTGGGAATCAGCACTCCTGCTTAACTTGGTGTCATCTGCGAACTTGCTGATGATACACCCTATGTCCTTGACGAGATCATCAATAAAGACGTTAAACAGAAATGGTCCTAACGCTGAGCCCTGAGGCACACCACTTGTGACCGGCCACCAGCTGGATTTAAATCCATTGAGCACCACTCTTTGGGACCTTCCAGTCAGCCAGTGCTTGATCCAGCGGATCGTATGCTCATCCAGGCCATGTGAATGAGAGAATTTTTCCACGACAATTGTATGGGGGACAGTATCAAATGCTTTTCGAAAGTCCAGGTATACAATATCAACAGCCTTTCCCTCGTCCAATAATCTGGTTATCTTGTCATAGAAGGAGATCAAGTTCGTCTGGCAGGACCTGCCTTCTATAAACCCATGCTGACTAGGCCTGATCCCCTGGTTGAAACAAAACGTTTTGCATTCTTGTTTAGGAATAAATCACAGTCTTTACTCTGGTCTTAGTTGATGAAGTGTGGGAGATGCATCAAGAATCTCTTTCAAAAGGAAACGCTTTACAGAAAAAAAACACCAAAACCAAACCAACCAAAAAAAACCAAAACCACAAAAACCCCAAGCATGACCTCTTTTAAAAACCACTGGGTGCCAGTATTGCCTTATTATGGCAGTATCATTTCACTGCATTTCTCTCCTGTATGAACTGTTGCTGTTTGCCCTTAGCAATGACATAAGTCCTTCCAAATAGCACTTTGTCCCTTGCATCTGAAAAAGATGTGTAATATTGAGCAGGGAGTCCCTTTATGTTTGCTTTACCTGCACATTTGGAGTTGTCAGGAGGTTCCCTTTTTAACCCCACTGTTTCTATGATGTCTTTTTAATAATTAGCATCTGAAAGGACTGCTGATGAATGCTGATGCCTCATGTTTTCCCATGCTGTACACCTGGAGAGCAATGCTCCCACCCAGCGGTGAGGATTCCTGCAGCCAGGTAGAGCGGGATGGTCAGGGTGGTCCCCTGCCACCTTAGCAGCCAGTTTCCAAGGGGAAGTGCCCGGCTGGCTACTCCCAGGATGCTATGAGGTACTTGAGAGACAGCCTTACCTTACTTGCCATTGCCTACTGTTTGTTTTCTTCCTTACTTACCACAGCTTTCTAATTCAATGCTTGTACTACATAAGGTTACAAAACCTCTTACAGTTAAACACTGATGTGTTTTTTTTTTTTAAACACATGCAACAGAGTGACTGTAAAACGGTACCACAGCTGAAGCTCCTGTGACTTCAAGTTGATACCATCTCTTTGGATCTGGCTTAAAAATTGTGTTTAAAGTTTGTAGTGTTTGTATTCAGTGTCGAATTTTCCAAATGCTGTCAGTCTTGCCAGGAAAGAGCTTTGCTAGCCTATTAACATGGGGAGTAGATTCAGTGAGATAGCTCTGTTGTCTCACACTTTAGCTGGTCAATGTGTCATTCTTTTAGATGCTGTTATGTTGAATTCTTGCCTAACTATATTGTTGATGTCGAGCACACTGAAGTTTTGATGAAAACAGTTGAGCTAGGTAATCAAAGAAGTCCTACTGGAACTGCATAGCTGCATTTTGTAATTTGTAATTAAATTAATTAGTGGCAACAAATTTAAGGTTTTTTGCTTATAGAAAGCAAGCAGCAACTAATGTATACAGTGACTCTGGGAATGTGAGAAGGTTATTTGTTAATATTCAAAAGTTCAAACCAATCTGTGTCTAGACCTACCTAAATTTCCTCTTCTTGACAAAACTCCAAGGTGCCAGATCTTTTCTGCAGGGCAGTTTGGTATGTAGGCTGTAAACATACCTAGAACACCCTAAAAACATACTGTTTAATTAAAACAAGTATTCTCCCGGGGCTTCGTGCAATTCAACACACAGTGTGGAGCTTAGTTTTGCAAGAATTTTTTATTTTAGAATCACTGTTTTTCTGCTTGTAAGTGTAAATACTTAATTTATCCCCCTCTTCTGCTGAATTCCTCTATTTCACAAATATTTGCAGTCTCATTCCTACATAGAAATTTTAGCTCATAAACTTTCTACTGTGACTGTTTGCTATTTGGTATGCAGTTGTAATCTTATTTCTGGATAAAATTTAAGAATATAATTCCCATGGTGAATTAAGTCATGCCATTACAGAAGAAAGTTCCTAAATTTAGAAGGAAGTTAGTGAATGGTGAGCAGAGAGACAAATGCATAGTGTAACTTAAGCACACTTAAGGATGCAACTGAGTAGTAGTGTGCACTGTTACTGTAAGAGACTTAATGAAGAAATATTTTTTTTATATATATATATTTCTTTTAAATTTTTGGACAAACTATTTAGTCATTGCTGTATTTTCTGATTTTTTTCCCTCTGAAATTCTTTGTTCAAATGCATCTGCTATCATGGCTGTGTTGTAGACATTTTCCCTCTCTGGTAGCCTCCTGTACACAGCTGAAGGGACACAAACTGTCCATGGGGATTCCTGTGGGGAAGGTGAACCACAGACTTTTGAATGTTTGTACTGAATCATTTCTCTCTGCCTCAGCCATGTCTTGGGTGTAATGTCCTGTTGGATTTGCATTCATGATAATTCAGTTTCTAGTGTTGCCGCAGCCTTGCCACCCTCATCTTGGAAGCCAGATTTGAAGCTGTCTAGCTGCTTGCCTATGATCTGCTGCTAGTGGCGTGTCAACGTGGGAGTCTCGTCTTCCCTCGCCGCTTGTAGCACTATGCTTTAATCTCCTCCCTAGCAGCAGGCCGACATGCCAAACGTATCTTCCGCGGTGGCTCCCTGCCCAGGGCCCCATATGGCAGAACACTTGCTGTTCCAAGCTGTTGCCCAGGAGCACCTGCAGGAATAGCACAGCTTCTTTAGGTGATGGTGAGGGGGCCTGGAAATGCAGCCACATGCCTGGGATGATCAGACTCGCTGGCTGCGATGCTCTTGCCAAGGCACCGGCGCTTCCTGTAGAAATGTGACGCCCGCTTGCCACTCCGGCATGCTGCAGCCACGGCACAGGCTGGGGTGTTGTGTCAGAGGCATGACGGATAACTCGCCCAGCTGCTGCTGCCCCACGCTGGGTGGGATGAGGAGGGGAGGCTCCGGGTTCATTTTCAGCTCGTGTCACTGAGCTGCTGGGAAAGAAGCAGCAGTGTCGAGCTGTTGGAGAACTCTGATCTCTAATTCATAGAATCATAGAATGGTTCAAATTGGAAGGGACCTTAAAGATCATTGAGTTCCAACTCCCCCTGCCATGGGCAGGGACACCTCCCACTAGACCAGGGGGTCCCCAGCCATGGGCTCATGCTGAAGTGTATCCAGATAACATTTAAAATTGAACTTACAGGTGACACTGAGAGCAAGAGAGTAACACTGGCTCAGCAAAGACCTGAAGAGCAGTTTTGGAGATGATCTTAAAGAGTCTAATCTCCCATCAACAGGAACCGATGGGAATCTTTATATCTAGCTGGAGTGGTTGCTGTGCAAATGAAAAAGCATGAGCAGTTGTGAAACAGGGTCAGTGAATACATTTATAGTCAGGAAACAAAGATTAAGGCTTTTTTTTTCCCTCCTGCATAAATGGAAGAAGAGGAGCCCCAAAGTATATTTGCACAAGTCTTAATCATGCTAAAATTCCTTTGGAGACTATGCAAAGACCCTGTTTGCATTCTGACCAAAGAACACCCTGAGGTCTGAAACAGCAGTGCTATGACCATCAGGTGAGAAGATAGCAGCAATATGAGTGGCCAACAAAGGAAGGAAATCCATTCCAGTTTCTACAGAAATTCAGTGTTTTCTTTCCAAGCTGATAAAGTTGGTGATGGGAACAAATTAGGTAAAGAATGTGATCTGGTGAAAAGTAAGCACTGATGCAAATGTTGACCCTTAAATATTATTGTTGCTGATGACCTAGACTATTTCTTTTCCCTGGAAGACACATTCATTCTGGTTAGTGCAAAGGCTGTGTAATTCAGCATTTAGTAGCATTTTATTTGTTAATTTACCTTATAAAAGTGTGTCAACTGAAAGGAGAAGAATTCTTTTTATTATCTCATATGGCAAGTGTGCTTAACTTTTATGCTAGATTTTTCTGTTGGATAAAGTCCCTCATGGACAATCTCCCTTTCCAATTCTCTTACCCTGTCCCTGATATTTGTTAAAAATATGAATTCTGCTGTGATCCTGAGACTTCTACAGGCTTGCTGACCATTCTAAGAGTAGAGGCACTTCTGTGACTATATCTAAACGTACCATGACAGCAGATCAATGCAGAGCATTGAATATATTCTCATGCATAGTGCTTGAGCTTGGAGCTCAAGCTTGGAGCTCTGATGGTATTCTGTTTTTATTCTGTTCAATAGCTTATTGCTCTGGGATGGGTGATCAAAGTGTCATGAAAGAATTTGGTTGCTGAAGCAGCAGGACTTGACCCTATGTTGATCAGAAGAGCAGCTTGCTGGAGAGCAGTTTCTGGACTGCTTCCACTGAAAAGTGTTGGTAGTGGGTGGAGGTGGTGTGGTCCCTGTACTGCACAGCCAATAACCTCTTGCACCCACAACCTGGGAGAGGAAGCCAGTTAGACCGTGAAAAAGAGCAAGACTTGTATGAAAAATGAAACCCTATATGCTTGTAAGTCTTTTTGCCCAGACCTACATCTGAGTGCTATTAGGAGCTGTAGAGCATGCTTGGTGCATGCAAGACGTATAAAAGACAGAGAAGCAGATGACATTTAAAAGCTTTGTTGCCCATAACCTTTGTCAACTTGGGCAGGGCCTGCCAGCCTGGGAACCAGAAAAAAATGGAAACCAGAACCTCTTCTGCATAGTGGTTTGTGGAGCTTGTTGCTCTTGTTGCTGTGTCTGCTGAAGATCAGAGCCTGAGAACTGTAAGTGCCACTTGCATGTATATGGGTAGTAAAGGTACATGGTGGCAAGGATTAAAAATTCATCTCCTGAATCTGCATAGCAGTGAGTGCTGTGGTTGACCTCTGCCTTGCCCTTTGTAGTTTGACCCTTAGACCAAGCTTGTAAATTGGTCTTCACAAGTAAACCAACACTGGTTTCTGCTGTCCCCTTAGAAAAGGAATAATTTTCCAAGTCTTAAGACCTGCTTTATGCCACTTTAATTCTTCTCTTCAGATATTGAGGGACTACTGTCAGACACATGCCATATGTTGTAGGTATGTGTTTACGTACATATTCCTCTCTCTGTCTGCTGGAATTTGTGTTAAACAGCAGTTTTGGTTCTTTGGGCCTCTGACTATTCAACATTGCAAGTGTTTTACACTGAACTGTCTGGATAAATTATTAATCCCAAAATTACTCAATACCTACCTGCTTGCTCTTTCAGATGTAAAAAGAGTGTCTTGAAAGGGTTTTCCTTTTGTCTTATAAAACTCACAAACTGTGGTGACTGTAGAATCAAAGTTGTTCTAGCTAAAACCTATTTGTACTTTAGGCTGCTTTGTTTTCTGAAAATGTCTGCTCCCACTGACACAGCTGATGTAGCCAGTATGGCTTATTCTGTCGGTAATCCGCAGGCTCTGGGAATGTCTCAGAGTTACAAGAACTTTCATTTCTTTTCTTCTCTGCAATTTATGGTTATAATTTCCTGTTTTCCTAGTATTTTCAAAATACATCCTTGAAGCTTGCCTTCAAATGATAAAAAAGTAAGACATTCAGACTTAGAGAGAAACTTGCAGTTAATTTGCTTTCTGGCAGCTAAAGGCCAAAGAGCAACAGAACTTTGTTGGGAGACCATATGGGAAAACTCTTGGCTTGCCTTGTTACCTCTTTCTCAGTAATTGCTGCATTTGCAGTGAATTGAGATGCTAAAAAGTATTCATAGCTGATACCATATTGGGGACAATATATTGGGAAGGAAATTGTTCCATTCTTATGGCATCATTCACGTGATTCGATCATTGGTGAAGTTTCCTCTGTGTTCTTCCCTGGTGGATCACAGATTTGGAAGACTGCTCTAATTGACAGCTTGGTGCAATGGTCTGAGAGAATCTCCAGGCTTAAACTTAGAGCAGGGAACAAGGAGGTGTTAGAAAGCCCGGTTCAGGATATTGGAGAAGACCTGGACCTCTTCCAAGAAGGAAGTGTCTTTGACCTCAGCCACAGCCCAGCAATAGTTTGAGAACAGGACAAAAGGAGAAAATACTAATTCCTATCCATGTTAAAAATCAGAAATGCATCTTTTTGCATGTCTTTGCATGCCATGCCTTTTTCCTTGGAATAACTCTGCTGTGACCTGAGAAGGAAGTTAACTTTTCTAGAATGGAGGCCTTAGAGCTAAGGTAAGCTTTCTTGCTGAAAGTCTGGTGGGTTTCTCCAGGCCCTAATACCATTCCTTTAGCCAAACCAAATAATTCTGTCCTCAGCAGATGGTAACAACTGCAACTGGAGCTGTAGAAGATATGTTCAGGGAGTTTCTGTTGGCTCCCACCAATCCTGCTATTGAGACCAGGTTATTAAAAGAGGAAAGGAAGATGCTTTGAACACCAAGGCTATAGCAGCTAAACATCTCTGTGTATAGAGACTACTTAGGACTAAATACCTAGAGTGAGAGAAACTGTTAGACAATAATAATATGAGAAAGAGGCAATATGATTATTCTAAGTTTTGGAGTGGGGATATTGGGCCCAGAGATTGGGCTTTGCATTGAAAATGTCTTTGTAAGATGACAAGGAATAAGAGGAGATCTGAAGGGTGGAGGACTTGAACTTGGCAGAAGAAGAAACTAGAATTAACCCAAGGAGAAAAGGTAAATCTGGATAGGTGAGAGTGGAAGTGAGGGTTCAGTAGAGGCAGCACAGCATGTTCTGCAAACTGCTGATATCTTTTTCTGATATAGCACTCAATTAGTGAGAGGAGTATGCATGATAAGGCATCTAACACTTTCTCATTTCCTGGACATCTGGAGGACAGGATCTTGCCAGAAGTAGTGATTTGTAGGAGCCCCAGTCCTGCTTTCTTCTGCCTCTCTCCATGTATCCTCTCCTCACAAGGTTCCTTGAGGTGACCTGGGTTTGGGTGGATGACACCACCAGGATATCTTTTAGTAGATGAGAAATTGGATCTTTGTGCTCCCTTTTCCTTAACGCATGAAAAGTTCTGATAAACATGGAAAAAGGCTATGGATGAAATAGTACATTAGATTTACAACCCACAGACTTGTCATCAGTTCATCTTGAAGTCACAAAGACCTTCCCACATCTTATAGTATGAGACATATGCATCCTATTTTGTATGAACTGCTAGCACTTTATATCTTGGGCAATCTTACGAAAATCTGGTGTCTTATTAGGGAAAATACAGTCCAGAGAACAAGGAGTAAAGAATTTTCTTGCAGTTGATGACCTAGAGTGACGTGTTGCAGAAACCATAGACTCAAACACACACTTATCAAGTAGAAACCATTCTGCTTAATAAATTTTGTGTTGATTGGGAGTCAAATACTATGCAGTGGTGCTTGTTAGTTGTGCTGGTGATTACTGAGAGAAATACTTCCAGTGAACACCATGCAAAATAACTTCGAAAGAATATGCAACAAAGGCTTCTGAGGTGAGATTGCGAGAATTATCCTGTTTGATTTTATAAAACTGACTGTCTGATTACTTATTCTGCTGCCACAGTGCTTGTCAGCTGATTTTCTTTTATCCTGTGTGTTATGTCCACAACTAAATGTATGATGGAAGTCAGCTGTAGGTGACTCTCCCCATAACAAGTTATTTTTGGATCTCACTTCTTGACCTTTGTGATTTTCTCAAATGCTTTTAGCCTTCCTGCTTTCTGAACATGAAAGGCAAAGCCACATCGCTTAACTGACGTGCATGTGACAATGAAGGGTTTCTCCTATCTCAGCTGGAGAGTGACAGAGCACAAGGTGACAAAGGCATTTTTCCACTGTTCCATTGTCTGCTTAGTTTTTCTGTCTTGCACTGATGTGCAGTGAGGCTGGGAGGAAATACTCTTTGTGAGACAAAGGGATATTCCAAGTGTGAAAAAAACAGGCAGGCAGGCTCAAAAACGGACAATAAGCAGTAATGCAATTTTGAGTTTAAGGATCAGAGGTAGCAAGGAACTCACAGTAACTTGCATTGAACGAATACTTTTCAGTCCATTCACCAATCCATGTGATCATGGTTCAGCTAAGTGTTTAAGGAGCTGCTTAGTTTTAACTCTCTGAAGAGTTTCTCAGATTCTTATGCTTAAAATTATTTTTTTCTCCCTTAGGCCACCTTAAGATGGAAGTTTCACTAGAAAAATTACATAATATGTCGCATTTTCCTACAGGTGCAAATTTTTGACCGACAACAGAAAAACTGCTTTGTCTTTCCTTCCCCCATTGTTCTGTGTTTGGGAACTAGGATGAAAAGTTTCACATGAAGGCAGTGAATGGGTGCTAGGACTGGACCTGGTGTTCCTTGGAGATTAGCAGGGGAAGGATCTATAAATTAATACACTTCTTCAGTGGAAAAAAACTGTTAAAATCTGACATTATTTAAGCAACTCTCTGTGAAGCAGTGTACTGCAGGCCTGGTCTGTCCATGTCCTGTTGAGAATGCGTAGCACCTTAGTTGTTTCTCTGCATATAAGTGAGATTAATCAGCACCATCCTGCCTTTAAAGAAAACAGTGGAGAGGGAGGCTTCATACTGTGTCCGGTGGGTGCTATCGGTGAAGGGCTGAAATCGCTGGCTCTTCAAACTCTTTGTCAAATGTACTAATGGCTTACATACACCTGTTGCAGCCTCCAGTCACAAGAGACTTTTTAAGTGACTTAAAAAGTCTCGAAAACATTTCTTTAGATAATGGTGGTTGGAATGATCCTGTGCTGCTGAAGAGTCATGAGATAAAACTTTAACCTGCAGGACCTTGATTTCCAGCAGGCACAGCCATTACACAGTAGGGTACTGTTAGGCTGCAGAAAACCCTGTTGCCACCTCTCTTCTGTTAGAGTTCTTCAAAAGGATGAAGCAGGAGAAGGACCGTTTCATGTGTATAGGAGAGTTTGGAGCACTTCCCATTGAATTTTGGAGAACACGATGTTCCAACTTTGCTCCTACATGGTTGTAAACTTCTCTTGTTGATATTGGTGTCAACAGAGTGCCAACGAGCAGGGCTGCTGGAGCCAGCAGCACAGCATGTGAGCTTGTATGCTGTTTGTCCAGGAGAAGACTCTTCACCTATCAGAAATTAAATCCTTAAAGATGTAGTGTGTTTTCCATGCTGTAGCTATTTGTATGTTTGAGCCAGGTTAGCAATCCCAGGGAAGGGAACACTACAAAAAAGACAAATCTTTGTAATTTGTATCAGCATCAACCTGAAGTTAAAAGCTCCCAAAACTTCTCATTTGATTCCTCAGCAAGATACTTTTGCTGGAGCTCAAAAATGTGACATACTGGTGACTGAACAACTCACAAGGCTGAAGACAAATGAGTCGAAAAATTTCTTCTCCATAAAAGACTTCAGTGAAAACTGTATTTAACTGAAACTGCTTGTTCTCTGCTTTAAGGACAGCCATGAGGAATTTTTAGCAAGTGAAAAAACTGAATTTATAATGAACTTTAGCCTATAAAACATGTATATGATTTTCTAGGAAAAGGATTTGATTTTAAGATAACTTTCTCTAAATGCAAATTAAAATTGCGTGTCCTATGAGGATAGGCTGAGGACTCAGGACTTACTAGTTTGAAGAAAAGGAGCCTGAGGGGCAACCCCATTGCTCTCTAGAGCCTCCTGAGAAGGGGAAATGGAGAGGCAGGTGCCGAGCTGTTCTCCCTGGGATCCTGTGACAGAACATGTGGGAATTGTTCAAAACTGCATCAGGGAGGTTCAAACTGGGCATTAGGAAGCACTTCTTTACCGAGAACATGGTCAAACACTGGAACAGGCTTCCTAGAGAGGTCATCAATGCCCCAAGTCTGTCAGTGTTTAAGAGGCATTTGGATAATACCCTTAACAACATGCTTTAACTTCTGGTCAGCCCTGAAATGGTCAGGCAGTTGCACTAGATGATCATTGTAGGTCCCTTGCAACTGGAACTATTCTATTCTATTCTATTCTATTCTATTCTATTCTATTCTATTCTTTTGCTAAAAATAATGTAACTGCTTTTTTTTTTTTTTTTGTCTGTCACTTGCTTTTTGATATGGCTGTGAATTTCAGTGTTTCTCATCCCTTGTGGCTGATAGCTAATTTCCTACTTACTCACTGTAGAATAATAACACTTGTACTGTGGTTAATGCACCGCAGTAAACAATTCTCAAAATTTATCAATATGAAAAGGAATATCAGAGAGAATTTTTTTAAAATTTAATTATCTCTGCTGCAGTAAGTTATTCCTGACCATTGTAGTTATCACTTGTCCAATTTCCAGAAGCTGGCATTTCTAAAGTTCTCTGCATTTTACTTAATTGGTAAATATTTGCTATTAGAGTTCTGAATATTCTCCCCAGTGTAAATATTTTAATACTTTTTGAAAATTAGCCTTGCAAAACTTCAAACTGATCTTTCTGGAGTTCTCAGTAGCTGCTAGCTTAACATTGTTTTGGCTGTTGTGGAAGTGTAACCCACTTAATAAGTAAGTTTTCCAAGTCTACCCTGGCTAATGGAATACAGTGATTTTTGTATTGGACTTTTCCCTACCACTCAGACAAAGATCCTCTTTGAGCACAAATGCTTGAAAATACCAGCACACACTGCTGTCCTTGTCATCCAAACAACGAGATATTATGCAATTTAAAATAGGATGGATTTTTTCCCTTCAACAGGAAACATCAGTTTTGCTGCTTACAGAAAATTAATTTTCAGTTAAGAGTTAAACATGGAGAACAGACACATGTTACGGATCTTCACCTTAATAAAACTGATAAAAGTATTATTAGCTTAGTATGACCAGGGTCCTTTTCTCAGCAAGGTTATTCTGAGAGATTGTACAAGTGAGAAAGCCTGTCCTCTCACCTGATGGAGTCATTCTTAATCAGAGCCAGCTGAAGACTTTTCAGCCTTGGGAACAAACCTTTGCTACCAAAGATGAGAAACAGGACTTTTTTTTTTGCCTGAGGGAGAAAACAGAAGGATGAGAAAAGTCAGGACATAAACAGGAAGCAGATGTCTGGAGGGTAAGGCTTACCACTTTTTTAGATTTTAGATGCCAGAAAAGAAAAAAATCATCCCTTAGTTCGGGTCTCTGATATCAGCAAATCAGACAATAAAGCCGTGGCCTCTTTGAATTTTCCAGTCGTCTTAGCCTGAATCTCGCTGTGCCTATGTTTAAAACTACCATTGTTTGGACCAGTTCAGCAGATGATGAAAGTAAAACACTCTTTTGAAGTCAGTGCTGCTACCATGGCTTACCCTAGATGAATATATATGGCTCATGTGTATGCATTTGGGCCCAATATATATTAATTTATTACATGACATATAATGTTATCCTTGAAATTTAAGATGATATAAATAGAAGGCAGCTCTGGCCCTCCTCTGGTAGAACTGGCAGCATTAAAATCCAAATAAAAACCTGTTGTTTGGCTTTGCTGGAGAATTTCAAGTAATGAGAGTGCTTGTAAAAGCTAGGCATTTACCCTGTGGCATGAAGAATAATTATTTATTGGTACCTGCATTAACACGG
The DNA here is from genome assembly GCF_964106895.1 of Numenius arquata. Lineage (NCBI taxonomy): Eukaryota > Metazoa > Chordata > Aves > Charadriiformes > Scolopacidae > Numenius > Numenius arquata. The sequence continues at coordinate 73,928,399 of NC_133616.1, forward strand.
TTATGGACTGATGCTTGACACTTGATGTACAAAGAAAAATAACTTTTGTCAGCAATAGAAATAGACTTAAGGCACTAATATGCTTGCAAAAAGGAAACAGGTGGCTGGTATGATTTAATCCTTACTGTTAAAGTCAGAGGTGTTTTCCTGTTGATACCATTAGGTGTTGTAGGTCAGACCCTCATGGAGATGCACAGAAATGAGCAGAATTTTCCAAATAAGCCACAATCATTACAAGAAGCAGGTGTGTCTGGCTTCTCCTAGAAATGTGTCTAACATGGTTAAGATGTTTTAAGCAATGCTTCCAGCCACTGAAGCAAAACTCTTTTCAAGTGTAGCTCATAAAGTTCCCCATGACTTAAGTGACAATGCCTTTAGGATCTAGATTTGGGGGTGATATTGCATGCCTTTACTCAAGATACTTAAGTTATTCTACCTGTTGCCAATACTAAGGCAGATTTAAAAGGCTTTCTCTTTACGTCATGATCTGTTTTCTGCTAACTCAACCAGCCTGAGGTCATGTTATAAAACTAACTTATTATTTGTTGTGGATTTGGGTTTTGAAGAAATTGTGTTCATTGTGCTTCTCTTCATGGATGGGGAAGGTTTATAGATGGCTATAGAGAAATGTACAACACATTTGATCATTAATTAGCTGTTTGTAAACAAAAGCAGAATTTTTCCAAAGGATTGGATCTAAGCCTATCTGACAGGGAGGAGTCTGGGGCTATTGAAAGAACAGAGAATTGAAAGGAGGGGAAGGAAAGGGAACAATGTAGGGACAAATGTGGAGTGACTTTATCTCTTTGTTTGAGGAAGCGATCAATCCCAACACTTCTGGGCTTTCCTGTCCTTTTCTGTCCTTTCACCATGTCACTGAGCAGAAAGCTATGTCATTACAGAAGGAAATTAATGCTAGAAAACTCTAGAGCAGTTCTTAATGTCTATATTAATGACTGTGTACAGCTAGGTCCCTTTCTGGATGCTGAATAACATTCAACAGCTATCATTCCTAAGAGAAAAGGAAAAATGCATATGTAAATGTTTTATTTCTCCTTTAGCAGTACTTTATCAGTGCAAATGGTTGTAATACTCTGAGGTATTTGCTGAGGGTATACCCTGGGGTTTGCTGAGGTAGCAAACTTGCTTTTCTTCAGCAAAGACAATATAGATCTGACCTTAAAAATACAATATTTCGTGTAGGCAAAGGCAAGGATTTTTACTAAAATGGGGCAACATTTGTATAATGTTTTTGTTCCTTAGTATTAAAATATTAATTTCATTTTTTTTTGTCTGACAATGTGTCCTGCCAAACAAGATTGGCTTGTTGCCTTATCTTCCAGGTCTCTGTACAACAAATATTTCTAGAAAGCCAAACGGCAACTTCCTAAATGAAATGGAGTTATTTTGAAGATTCAAGGAGCAATGTATTTGTGGTGGCATTGCATACGAGTGTACTGATTAGCAGTTCTCTCTTCACACAGAGGCATCCCTTCTGCTTTGTTCTGAATGCCATTATTTTCCCCCTTTCAAGGGGGCCCTTTTGTCTTAATTTGAAATGGCTATTTGATGAATGATGTGTAGTAAATGCACCTTAACCGTTTAGCTGATTGCTCATGCACCTTAAATAAAACTGATTGGGATGTGGATAGTAGTCTTCAGTACTTGTGCAACTGTGCCCACAGTCTTCCAATTATTTTTAAGAGGCAGAGGTGACAAACAGTATTGTTCCCATCCTATAAGAATGGAATTTCTTTTCAGAAGGTTTTAGAGTTTTCATTTTTAAGCATCAAATGCATTTCCACCCAGTGAATCTGTCAATTAGCATGAGAATAAAATATGTGCTATAAATGCATGGTTTAGCTGTGTCGTGATTTGGGCTGGACTGGCCGCTGAAACAAATGACAGATTCTCTCCCCAACCTCTCTCTCCAAGGAGAGGATGGAGACAGAGAAAGAGACTTATGCGTTAAAAAAAGAAACTAAATTATTTCAATGAAAATATTAATAAAACAACAAAAAATAAAATAATGAAATATGTACAATATATACAAAACCGTATCAAGCTCCCAGGATGATGATCAGGTCTCTGGAGTTAGGAACACACGGATCGGGATCAAAGGGAGATGAACAGACAGGGTCCTCCTTGGACACTGGCCATTGAAGAAAGCACCTGACCCCCTTGATCCCTCAGTTTTTATACTGAGCATGATGCAGATGCGACCCCTCTATGCATTTGTGCTTCCGACCCTCCCGTGGGGCAAATATCAAAGTCAGCTGACCTTGGTTGTTTTAGCAGTAAGTATCAGCAAGAGCCTCTCTGCATACCATTCCTTGGCATGAATTAGAAACAGTCAGGTTTTATCTCTCTGGGAGTGAGTGGTGTCTGGACAATATGCTGTTAATTTCAGAGAGTTCAGTTACTTAGAAGAGGCTTAGCTGCAGAGTAAAATTACTGAACAGAAAATGGGTTCTGTTTTACTTCAAACCAGGACAAGCTGCTAAATGTATTACGGTTTATGAGAATAGTTATTTCCATTGTAAGTGTTAAGAGAGTGTCCCTATATATAGAACTGCTAATGCTGGTAGGTTATAGGAATCACTATGCTACCTGTTAAAGGACTTAAAATACCAGAATCCTACAGAATGACAGCCACCCTCTGATTTGTTGTGATATGATGGAGAAAATCCTGAATATAGAAGATACCTAATTTATAGTGTTCTGCACTGTCAAAAAAAAACCCTCTTCTTGTTAATAGAAAACATAAAATGGAAAAGAACAATGGGAATAAGTCAGCATTGATGAAAAGTGAGGATAACTTCTTTACTGCTGAAGATCATGTTCTCTTGCTAATCATCTTAATTTCCACTTCCTTTAAAGTGTTTAATTCTATACAAGAGTGCCATAAAGGAAATTATAATCCAGAAAGCAGAGGAGGATAATACACTATGACTTACTTAATGCTGATTTAAAACTACGAGAAGAGAACACCACCCTCACCCTCAAAATGCTGACATTCAGAGGACAGAGTAGCCAGTCACCTGTAGAGTTCAACATAATCAGGTGAAACTTCTTCTGTTTTTCCACTTCACATTCAAGGACTTACATACATGCAGCTTTAGGTGAATATTCTGTTGCTGTTAAATTTCCTAGATGAATTATAAGGATCCAAAATCATGCTTTCTAGAATATCAGACAAAGTATGTCATCTGCCCATCTGCATGAAACATCAGCGCTGTATAGAGTGTCATGGAAGTCTGATCCTCCAAGTAACTTGATCTCAAACAAATGCCTATTTAAGACATTAAACTCTGGTTTTCTTTGCTGTTTAATCTTACCGCTTTAATAATGTGCTCTTGATTAATCAGTGTTTACTGCCATTCAATAGGATATTTGCCTCTAGAAATATCACTTTATTATTGAGGAAATAGCAATTTTGTTCTTTTGTCATGCTGCAACATTTGGGAGACACCGCGTAGTCTTAAGAACCCAGTCAGAACTCAGTGTCCGTGTTCCATACCCACGTTCTCTGTTTGATCCAAGGGCTGTGGCTATTTAACTGTTTCCCTGGACATAGTTAGAGAGGCCTGGTATCAAGTGATGGAAAAGAAAGTAATTTTTCCACATTATTCAGAGAGCAAAGCCAGTGTTTTAAGTCCTTTTCTCTTCCTTTATTTCCAGGAACAGGCACAACAGCCTTGCCTTTCTTTGCTCTGCACTGGTGTCCTTCCTACTGGGTGTGAGCGTTTTGCTTATGCTACTCTCAGCTGCATGACTGTCCAGTACATTTAGCGCATGTACAGAGCAACATCTTGCAAAACTCTTAGTCCTGCAGAGCTTTATAACCATTTATTTCTTGAAATCAACTTTGAGACAAACTTTACAGAGCAGGAAGATACTGAGGGGGAGAGTAGGTCAGTTTCTTAAACAGAGACTTCTCCCAGATGCTCATTTACAAAGAAGAAAAAACAGTGTCCTTATTTCTTCATTTTCTTTGTTTCAAAGACTGGTAAGCATTTTTTTTTTGTGGTATTTTTAGCTTTTTAACCTTTTCAGACAAAATATGACATGGTGTTTGCATGGCACTTCTGGGTTGGAAACACCTGGTTTTCATTTGAAAATGACATGAGAAGCTCTGATTCTGTGTTTAATTTCAAATGAAATCCGTGTGGCAGTAATGCAGAGCAGCATTGTGCTGGGTCCTGGTTACAATGAGCACCCCTAATTGAATTGATGAAAACACTCCCCTTTCTTCCCTTCCCCTCCAGCTCCCCCAAGTTCAAAGTATTAATATGAACAAAGAGTTCACATGAAATAAGGGCAAGAACTCCTTCTAAAGAGCATGCTCCAGAGCATCTGGATAAAGAAACCTTATAGCTTTAGCTGATGCTATGATACTGGACAAGCATCAACTTCACTGCAGAGGAAAAAAGGGGCAAAAAGAGGGAAGAGTGCACTAGAAAGACCAGAAAAGGAAATGTAAAATGAAGGGATCTTCAGCTGCTGGAATAAACCCTGTAGATTGGGTTATTCTGGAGTGTACACTACCCAGTGAGTGCCCTGGGAGGAAACTGCAAAGGCAGAAAGCAATCCTCTGTCTTCATTTTAAAGATAGTGCAGGCCCTCAACATTCTCCTTGAGACTGCTTCCAACCACATGGAAAGCTGCCTTTTCTCTAGTTGCTACCTTCAGACTGAGTTAGCCAACTTCTTGGGGATTTAAAGTAAAGCCAACTTGTCTGTAATGGCAACTTGCCCATCTAGATGTAGATAAAATCATTTAAATACTGACTTCTCTAGTGCCTCCCCAAAATTTCCTTTTACTGGTAAGGTGGCAGCCACATTCTTCCTGGGACAGAATAGTAGTGCAGCTTACTTTTCACAAGTGAGGATCCACAGTATACACTCCCAGAAACAACCACAATACACAGAGGTGAATACAACAACAATAGGAACTTCTTGAAGCTGTTGAATGTTTTCATGAATGTTTTCATGTTTTGTGAGACATCTGGACTGTGGTCTTGTTGAAGCTGCAGAATTTGTTTCTACTGACAAAACCAATGTTGTCATTGTCTTTTCCTTAGACAAGACTGAAAAACAAACTGAGAGAAAATCTGCTGTGTCCACACACCCTGGACAAAGTCTGGACAGAAGCATTCCCTGAAACTTTTGACCAACGGGTTGTTAAGTCTCTGAGATGCAAAAGTGCTAGCTGCATCTTGACCCACCCAGCACTGCTACACATCACAGAAGGTGACCTCGAAGCAATCTCCACCTTTGGTTCTTTTGCAGGTTGTGGTTTATGCCCTAGGGAGAGCCACTTGTACTGCCTTGCCTTGTACTGCTGCCTGGCAAAGCTGTGCACTGTGCAGATACAATTCTGCTGCGATGAAAAATCAGGAAGTGAAATACTCTGCTGCATGTGAGTCCTCTTGATTGCTGATCACTTTCTCATTGCTATCTGTGTTAATGGGCAGAAGTTGGGTGAGAATGTTTCTTCCCAAATCTATTGGACTATACAGAGGCCACAATGGCGGTTTCCTACAGCTCACCCAAGTCCTGAAAAGGGCGCTGGCCTCTCTCCGATGCTGACACTCGCCTGATGATGGTTTTCTTTCAACTTGTCTGTGTGCTTGGTGTTGCGCTGCCATAGCATTTATGCAGCTGTTGGTGTTCCATCTGATGTGACTTGCAGAACAGAGACAATCCCATTGTCTGGTAATTTAAAACTGGAAATGTACTGTCGGGATGAGCTCTGGGCTGGCTGAGAGAGCCTAACTGGTCTCTTCCATCTTTCAACTTCTGTGATCTATTAAAAGTCCCTTTGTTTTTAATAATTACCTTCTTGCTTTGCTTAATTTGAAGTCATTAGTGGTTTTAGGCAGTGAAAGACATATCAAATACTTTCTATGTGAAGCTTAACTGAAGCAATTGGCAAAAATATGTATATCCGTCAAAAACTTCAAGTCTTTTACCATTGCAGTTTTGATCAGTGTGCAATGAAACTTCTACATTCTGAGATTTTCTCTTCCTTTCTGATTCCCTCCATCTATTCATCTTCATGGGAGTACAGTGGCCACTGCTGTTTAGCATATAAACCAATTTCAGGCAAGGCTGCCCTCTTGTAACCTTCCCTGAGGCTACAGGAGGTGCTTGGAAGGCAAATTGGTCTGAGATTGAGCTGAAGAGCAAACTATGTTGCTTTTTTCTGTTCTTATTACCTTGTTGTATCAGGGAACAGACCATTTCCGTTCAACCACTCCTGACTTCTTGCCATCAAACAAAGCATGAAATTGGAAGACCTCTAACCTCTATAACTAAAAATAAGTTAATTTGTATTTTAAACCCCCATTTATAGGCTGATCTGCTTTGGGGGGCAGGAAGTAAGATTCTGATATTTGAGAAAACATGTTAGTACCTTGGTATAGAAATTCCCTCTCTTATTAACGTGTCAGAGGAAAGTGGCTTCAGTATTTTAGATATGATTTGCTTCTGTAATGTAACCACGCTGTTAAGCTTGTTAGTGATCACATGGCAGATGGATGGGTGTCTTGTGAATTTGAGTGAATGTTACCTGCTTAGAAGGCATAAAAAAAAATAATTGCAAGCTCTAGCTCCTAGCTGCATAGGCAAGTGAGAATTTTAATATATAGAAATACCATAAAGCTTTCTGTGCATACATAAACCCTCCTTTAAGCAGTGGGACTTGGTGTCAGAGGCCCTCTGAGGAAAACCGGATTTCTGAAAGGCAAACGGTGAGCTACTCTTCAGTAAAACTGTGGTTTTATATACATTCCCAAAATCACATAATGAGAAGCGGTTTGTTTTTCTGGAAGTAACTCAGTTATTTTCCTTTCATGCTAAGAAGTTCTACATATCTGCAATGGGGTGATTTTTTCTTTCCTCTAGCTCCCATTTCTGATCACATATGAAATGTTCTCTAAACTCCTCTTCAGAGCCAAAATAGATTTATTCCCAATTTTAAGCCCCTTTATTTTGACACCGAACAGCCTGATCTGCCCTCCAGCCTAAGGCTGAATCAGGCAATGAATGCTGCATGGGTGCAGCCACAAAATACTCAGACTCCCTGAATGTAGACCACCCACAAGGAGATCACTGCGTGAGCAAGGCTTCAGCTTGCAAGAGACAGCTCCTTGTAGGACTTCAGAGTGCTGCTACACAAAGACAGACAAACACATTCAAGGGCAAAATAGATGAGTTGCACCCCTTCCAAGACACAGGGACGTGCACACTGACACAGTTGCACGTGAAACATTTTCCTGGGAGAGCTTCGGTTATTGATGCAAGTAAATGTTGAAATCGGGTCTGCTGGGTGTCCCTGTGGAAGGGCCACAAGCAGCGTGCAGGCAATTACCGATTTCACCGAATTTCACTGAATTTTTAGAGTTGGAAGGGACCATAAAGATCATCTAGTCCAACTCCCCTGCCGAAGCAGGATTGCCCAGAGCATGTCAGAGCATGTTACTCAGGACTGCATCCAGGCGGGTCTTGAAAATCTCCAAAGAAGGGGACTCCACAACCTCCCTGGGCAGCCTGTTCCACGGCTCTGTCACCCTCACTGTGTCACCCTCACAAGTTTTTTCTCATATTTGAGTGGAACCTCCTATGTTCCAATTTGTGCCCGTTGCCCCTCATTCTCTCACTGGCAACCACTGAAAAGAGTCTGGTTCCCTCCTCCTTCAACCCACCCTTTAGATACTTATAGGCATTGATAAGGTCTCCCCTCAGCCTTCTCCTCTCCAGGCTAAAGAGTCCCAGCTCTCTCAGCCTTTCTTCATAAGGGAGATGCTCCAATCCTTGAATCACCCTCGTTGCCCTTCGCTGGACTCTTTCCAGTAGTTCCCTATCCCTCTTGAATTGGGGAGCCCAGAACTGGATGCAGTATTCCAGTTGTGGCCTCACCAGTGCAGAGTAGAGGGGGAGAATGACTTCCCTCGACCTACAAGCCACACTCTTCCCTATGCAGCCCAGGATTCCATTGGCCTTCCTGGCCACAAGAGCACACTGCTTGCTCATTGTCATTTTGCTGTCTACCAGGACCCCCAGATCTTTCTCTTCAGAACTTGACTCCAGCGGGTCCACACCTAACCTGTATTGGTGCCTGACATTCTTCTTCCCCAGGTGCAGGACCCTACACTTTTCCCTGTTGAACCTCATGAGGTTCTTCCTTGCCCAGCTCTCCAGCCTGTCTAGGTCTCGCTGGATGGCAGCACAGCCCTCCGGGGTGTCAGCCCACCATCTGACAGCCACCACATGTCAGATGTGCCATGGTGGTCAGTTAGACAGGGACAAGCCGTCAGATTGCTGGCCCCATCCATGTGTACATGTTTATAATTGGCCTTTTTATAAAATAGTTCGATTTCGGGAGAGGTCTTTCTCTTGCCTTGTACCTTTTGTGACTCTTTTTTTAAAGTAATGGCTATTCCAAGTAGGCAGCTGGGCATGAACTCAACTGGAAAAAGTTAAATCCAGTGCTGATTCCATGCACAAGTTGGGTAATGATACGTGCTGGTTCTTTTCACCTCCAGCACCATCTGCTTCCTAACCTACCTGAGCTGACTGTCGCCATCCTGCTCCAGCTCTCTGTTCGTACACACCTAAGGCTCCTCAAACCCTTTTTTAGTTTATTTAATCAAAGATAACCAAACTAAGGGGGAAAAAGGTCTCTAAAACTGAGAAGTATTGTGGCAGTGCTGACAGGTACGGATTAAGAAACTTTAAACACTATAGAAACAACAAGAAAAGGTAGATGCTCTCATTTTTAACTTCCCATTTATATTTTTAGCTGTTTCACTAATAAGCCTTACATTGAGGACATAATGCACAGTCCTTCAAAGTTACCTTCAAGTGCTCTTCAAGTCCTGGAAAACCCGAAGGTGCCTGTAGCATTCATTAGCTATTGCTGAAGTGAAGGCTGGAGATACTCATGCAATCTGCATCCCGGCCCTGCCCCATCTCCCTTTACACTGGCAGCTTTGCCGTACTGGAGACACAAAGCTTCTGTAGCATCACTTTTGATGGAGCTCTGCTTTCTGTCATTGACCCAGGTGTTTCCCTAATACATCCAAAGACGTTTGAAATAGTCAATTTCTCATCCTTTTGCAGGATGTCTTTGTGACTTTAATCTGATCTTGGATGCGTTGTGTATGCATTTGGTGACTCCACCTGAACGTACAACCTTACAAGTAAAGGAGAAATCGGCAAAAGAGCCAAGTAGGTTTAGTATGTGAAATAATAGTATAAAGTCCTGTCCATTTGCCTCAGCGAAGTCAGGAGAGACATTTACACCTCTGCATGTCAGTGTACTTAGTAGAATCGGTCAAAGATGGTGTAAAAACAACTTAGTATCTAAATGCAACTTCTTGGAAAGCAGAGCAATCTGGGCAAGCCTGGCTGGGCTCCACCAGGGAACACACAATGCAGCCAGTGTGTTTTTTCCAGGAATGCTGGAAACTAGCTCTCAATGCCCTGCTGTTTGCCTGCATCTCTCTTGGTGACCCTGTGCTAACACTTGCAGTGCTGCATGGCCAGGCACTGCTGTGTGTTTCGGGTGGGATGTTTTAGGAAATCTGGAAGGCATGGAGAGGGAAGAAAGGACAGTTAAGAGTTGCCTGCTCAGTTTACCCATATCATGGTGAGGGTGGGAATTTTCGCTGTAGGTATAATGACTTTCATCCTGGCTCTTCTACAATATGGTGTCTTGCTAATATCTTCCTCCCTTTCCTTTTATTTTTTTTTTTTTTTTTTAAATTAGGGGTTAGACTCTGCAAAGGCTGGGGAGATCTGGAGCCTTTGAACAGCAGAGGGAGCGACAGCATCCCAAAAATGGCTGACCACTTCATTACTACTCATCCTCTGCTCTGAGAAGCCCACAAGTTAACATTATCCATGCTTTCATACAATCTTCTTTTTTTTTTCTCATAAGGAAATATTGAGCCAGGTAGATAAGATGCTTTGGTTTGAGGCCTTTTTTCTCCCTCAGGATACCAGCAGCAGCTCAGTGTCTTCCCTCAAAAAATATACACTCCTGTACTTTGGGCTGTGTTTTGAGGACTTTTTGTACGTTTTCTAAAAATTTACAATTAACCTGAGTAGGAGAAAAGAATCTGCATGAGTTCTTGTGAAGATGTTTTCCATTTTAAGCTAATTCAAATAATTATTAAACCAAACTGTCCTCATGCATAGGTTTTAAAGTTAAGGAATATAAACAGTGTATGATGAGATTTTCTTTTTGGATAGAAGTTCTTCCAGAAAACCAAATTATCCTTTGATTCATATCAGGCTAATATATTAGTATTGATATGTAATGCTATACAACAAAAGAATGTAATGAAATTCTCATTTCTCAAAGGACCAGAGTATTTATGTATGTGGTTGTGGTGCTTGAAACTTTTCTTTCAAAATGTGTTTTGATAGAAAATCATAGCTTTGATAAAATAGAAATCATCACTGTTGTATGACGAAACCATCTCTCTCTTTTTTTTCCTCTTTTGAGGAATACAGATGTCCCCAAGCAATAATATTTTGTTTTTAAAATGCTGTTGTCGGGCTTCACCAGTCCTGTATTTCTGAACCACACTATTCCCAGTTAGCTTGCAGTTGCTGTTGCTCACATCTAGATACCCCTGCACCAAACTCTCTCTCCTGTGATAATAGTATGTCATCTAAAGGGATAGTAATCTAACAATAAAATTCTGAGTCTATCCTTTTGCTCAGACAATGTACTCTTGCATGAAGTCTCAGTGTTCGAAGTTAAACACATTCAAGTAATTTGACCTGGAATTCTGCAGTCTGATGAGCAGACTCTCAGCCCTGGAGTGAATTGTTTTGTTTTCTTCAGTGCTTTGGTTTAGACTTTAAACGTTAACCATGACCTGCGGGGATTACAGAATCTTTAACCCCAAGGCAATAAAATACTCCATTTCTTTCTATCTCAAGCAGTGCATTACAAGGCTTGTGTAATTCAGCTGAGCATATGGAGACTATCATAAAGTGGCACGCTGGATATTTGGTGATTCTTTTGCTGATACCATGTCCCCATAGATAAGCCATGGCAGGCATTATGCTATTGCTCTTTTCTTTGGTTTTCCATGACGATGAAGATTTGCCAACTTCTCAACTTCCTAGATGAAGTTCACCCTTGCTGGCCTTATGCTTCACATTGCCACCCAAGCAAATCATGCAGTAATCTCCCTGCAATGCAATTCTGATTATTTTTCATTCTCTCCTCAAAACTTTCATGGGAGAATAAAATTCAAAGGAATATTCCAGTTATCTGAAAGTATAGCTTCTAAATATCATGGACCAATTTTATTCTTGGTCTAAACACCCAGTTTCAGATGGTGTTTGTCTCTGACAGCAGTTAAGTCCACAAAGTTACATGAGGATACCAAAATATGTTGTAAATTAAAAACTTTGTAATGACAATGGTTAGCATTTCTTCTTGTATAGTTGGCATTGGTTCATAGAAATTATTCAGACCACTAGGCCATCCCATCTCATATCCTGTCCCTGGCACTGGCAGCTGCTTTAAGGGAAGTTTAAGAAAGCTGTGGGGTATAGTTACAGAATAGTTGAGGATTATGATTGTAGTGTGATACATTAATGCTGAATAAATTTAAATACTGGAACTTGATTCTTCCAAATCTTGCATTCTTTTACTGAGAACTTGATTTCTGTGCTTTTCAAGTTTTCTTTACTGTGTATCTACAAATTTTTAAATATGCTGCCAAAGTTCAAAAGCTGAGCAAATAAGAGTTTTCTCCTCTGTAACTTTAAAATGTCCCAGAAAGTCCATTATGTCAAACCAGTATTATTATTTCCTCATCTGCCACATTTTTATCTGGAAAAGCTTCCATGAAGCTCTCTGAATTCCTACACAAAAAATAGATGGAAAAATAATTCCTTGAGAGCTTAGTAGAAATAGGTCTTCCCTTAATTTTCTTCAAATTAAGTTGAAATAAGTGTCAGTAAGTGAAGGCTTTGAAAAAGGTTCTTGTTCAGTGGCATACTACCCTATATAAACCCTATATAAAACTGCATGGAGTTCGTTGGACTGTACAGCTCTTCTGAAGTACTGGTGCTTGCTTTTGCTTTCCAGTTTACCTTTGTCCGGGTTTGAAGTAAAACTGAACCAATTTTCTGTTCTGTAACTTTACATCCTAGCTAGGCCTCCTCTAACTCTCTGAAATTAACAGCATGTTGTGGAGAAAACTGCTCGTTCTCAGAATGATAAGACCAATGTTTGTGCTCCATGCCAAGGAACGGTGTGCAGGGAGGCCCTTGCTTATACTTATTGCTGTAACAACCAAGGTCAGCCAATTTCATTATTTGCCCCCTTAGAGGGTCGGAAACAGAAAAAACGTAGAGGGGTCACATCGGTGGGGAGGAGTGGACAGGACAGGTGACCCAAACCTGACCAGCTGAGGTATTCCATCCCATCTGCCCCATGCTCAGTATAAAAGCTGAGGGATCAAAGGGTCAGCTCCCTTCCTGCGATGGCCAACGTCCAGAGAGGACTCTGTCTGTTCATCTGCCTTTGATCCCGATCCGTGTGTTCCTGACTCCAGAGCTGGAATCCAGTTCCCATCCGTCGCTGAGTCCAGTCTGGGACTTCCCCAGTGCCTGCCGGTGATGTGACTGTCATCCTGGGAGCTTGATATGGTTTTGTATATATTGTATCTATTTCATTATTTTTGTCTTTATTTTTATTTTAATATTAATTCTTCATTAAAGTAGTTTAGTTCATTCTAAACTTCTGAATCTCCTTATCTCTTTCTCCTCCTCTCTCCTCTTTTTGGGGGGGAGAAGAGGGGGGAAGGGCCATCTGTCGGTCTGGTTTTGGTAAATTCAGCCGAAACCACGACAACTTTCTTCACTACATAAATAAAATATGATTGTTTGTCAATGAAGAGAACTTTTACTTTTTACTTGCATACACCTGGAAAGGAAGATTTTTCAAACAGCTATAAAACAAGTACCATAGGTTGAAGTATGCAAACGAGTGATATCACAAGTATAAAGAGTCAAAAAAAGAGGGGAAAATAATGTCGTTTTAGGGTCTTAGGAATGCTTTAAAAACTTTGTATTCTACCAGCTGTTCTCGTTGAGGCCCACATGTTTTCTGTCACTTTCTCATGCCTAGTTTAAGACAACAGCTATTAATAGTGAAATTATTTCTCGTGGCAGTTGAGCTTGAATAGGGCACTTGCTTTCAAAGTTAAAGCTAAACTTTTCCTTTTGTACTATGACCCATCCTTTTCTCCTCACTCCTCCAGTCCTTGATATAGATGTTTTTGCTGAGATAATTATATTTGTTAAATTGGTCTTTTAATAAGTCATGCATACCACCCAGATCTGATATAAATTCAAAACTGGAGGTAAAGCCTCATTCCAGTGAGGGAATAGTAATGACTGTGTATCAAAGAAATCTGGAACACAAAAAAATCAGAGATACAGATATTTTTCTTTAGATGTTTAGAGGACTGTTCTAAGCCAGATGGTTGTGTTTCCCTACCATCTGCCGTTCTCTATTTTTTTAAATGTTTGTTGCCAAAATCTCTTGTGCTGATTATAATTATAAACCTGAGGAGAGAGAACAAAAAAGAATGGAAAGGGAGCCAGAATGAGTTCTAGGTGCCTGAAACACCTAAAAATATTAAATCACTTTTTGATATGCCTGTATATAGATTTAGAAGCTTGAAGTGATAGTCACTGGAAATATTGCACGTCGTATTTAGCTCATAAGTGAGAGCAGCACAAATTAAATACTCTTAAACAAAAATCATTCATCTACAAAGAGAAGTGAGAGGGGACATAAGGAAAAGCCCAAAAAACTGTAAGCATGCTCAGAGTTTCACTTAATCACACTGTTTACCAGCCTGTTGCTGGTCAGAGGCAAAGTCTCTCTGCCATTGGTGTTGCCATACAGGTGGTGTGGTGGGCCCTGAAGTTAGTAGGAGAGCTGTGGGATGGCTATTGCAGGGTAAAGAGAATCCTATGGGGACCTGAAACCATCAGACGACCTCGTCCTGCAACCAGTGTAGGGGTCTGGGTGAAATAAATAGGCTATTGTGTGCATTACTGATCTGAGACTGGAGAAGTGCTAGGCCACCCTTTTCTACCTCCTCGGCCAAGCCTAGTGAGAGCCCTCTTGATTTTAGTCAAATTCCAGGAGGAGAACAATGTTGCATGAAAAGCTGAGCTTCCTTCCCCTCATCTTTGGAAATAGGTGGAAATAAGTCAGCAAGGAGGAGAAAGGAAAAAATGCTCACTGCCTGAGATTATTCAGCCAAGCTACAAGAGAAAGAAGCCTTCTTCCAAAATCCCTGTTGGGTCTAGGCTCATCACTGGAAGAGCTGATCTCATACTGAGAAGCAAACCAAGATATAATATCCATCACCAGCCAGATGTAGCCAGCCTCTTAATTCTGCATGCACAGCAGAAGCTTGGCAATGGTGAGCCCTTCAAGATATAAAGGACATCTCTGCTTCCCAGAACTTGACTGAACAAGAGCTATCTGACAAAATTCTGGGTATTTTTCCTCTTCTGGAGGGTGGCATGAGTTTTCACACTTGTATTCCCCAAAAATATCACTGAGTTTATTATCTATTCTATTTTGCACATGTACTGTGTTAGTCATGTTGTAGAGGCATACATTTTGTCTGTGGCCGGTCACTTACATTGTGTCAGCTTTTGCCTTTTCAGGACTGAAAAGTACAGGTTCTGCTGAAGTGGTTTCCTTTGTTGAGTGAATGGTTGAAGGCAAGTTGCCAGTCCTTGTAGTGTTTGGTAGCCTCTATGAAAGATGCCCAGTTTTCCATTCTGGAAGGAAGCTACCTAAATTATTCTAGAGAGGGCTGCACCTGTTTGTCATCTTTAACCATTTGACTGTTTTATACTGGAGTTGCACATTGTACATGCTGGATTGGAAGCCTGACAAAGGCACTGCCACAATATGCTTGTGTGTCTGATGGGACACTGGTGCTTTGTGAGGTTTGCTCCTGATGCTGCCTATACTAATTTTCTCAGGCATCTGAGTGGTCTGCTTCTGCTTGGCCTTACTCCATTTGTCAGGTTTAGTCAGAAAAAAATATTTCCAAGGTCAAGACGGCAGGGAGTATTGTTTCAGAGGTAAGGAGGAGAGGAATAATGGCCTTCGTCTGCAGTGTGGCCTGTAGATCAGTTTCTAGGCATGTTCACCTTATTAATTGTGTGTTCCTGCAGGGTTCCAAGGTTTTGGTCTTGCTCCAGTCTTCTCATGATATCACTGTACAGTTTGAAGCTACTGGTTCTGTATTACGGTCTTCTGTCTATTTTGGAGTATGTCATTTGTGTCTTGTTAGTACGAAAGAAGTATGAGGAACATCTCTTGTGACTCTTTCCAGAAGGAACATGTAGCACACAGCTCCTTGTTGGCTGCATGAAATGAAACTTGTCTAAACAGGCAAGCCCTTTCATGGCAATATTTCTGTATTGCTGACTGTATCTATCAATGAAAAGCTCCTCCTAACATATGGAAATTCTTATGCAGCCTAGAGAATAGTTTATTTTGCTTCTCATGACTTCTGCAGGTCATTCTGAAGTATGAGAAGGTGGTTCTACCCACAAGGTTGTGTAATTGCAAATGGCATGTCCTGCAACTGCAGGACTGTGGGAGAGAGAAGCAACTTCACAAAGGTGTCAGTTCGGTTCCAGAGGCCTATAAAATACTCAGTGAGCATGAATTCAGATTATTCTGTAAGCTGGAACAGTAAGTGTTCGGGTGATTCTTTTTTCCCCTCTTTGAAATCCAATTAATTGGGTTTCATAATGGCCCAACAGAATAATTATTTGTCATGCTATTTGCAAAGCTCAATTAGGATTATAACTGAGGTGCTGTAGTATTCTAGCACTGAATCAGAAAGAAAAAAAAAAACCAAATTTGGGTGAGGGGAAGGTTTTTTTTTTTAAATAAGGGAAGCTCATTAAACCCCTGTGCTCTTTAGCTGCAAATTTGTTATTGTATATGACCAGCCTCCCAGCAAGGTCCAGTGTGTAATGTTCCTTCAATCCATCAGGTTTACATCTCCTCCTGTGAAAATATAGTTGGGTACTAGTCTGCTCCTTGTGACCTTCGGATACCCTTCCTGTGTGACAGTGATGTGGTACGGCCCGGCACAAGTGAGCTATTGTCCTTGCCTGCTGGATGAGTCCTTCCCATCAGAGCATGGCATGGTGCTTTGCCGACTGCCAAAACTCCCCTTCCCCCCAGACCTCCTTTCTCCCTGTTTAAACATAAAAAGCACCAGGATTCAATATTTTTGTAATTTTTGAGACCTCTTGCTTGGAGAGGAAAAAGGTTGGCAGGGGGGATGCAGAGCAGCCACAGCAAGTGGGTTCATGCCTCTTGATTTGATCCTTGGAGCTTCTTTCATTGGGTAGACCTGAACACACCGGCACTGCTGTGCAAGCATTTTCCTGATAGGAAAAGGGTCTCCTCTGCTCCATACAGAAGACATGAAAGAAGCGGGGGTCAGGTTGAGTGGGTGAGGCTACCAGAAGTCTGCTGGGGTCACAGACTGTCTGGGAAGCAAGCCGCAAATCTGGTGCTCACTTTTTTATGTTTCTGCGTTCAAAGGCCTAAAACCCAGGGGATCCCAAACTTCCTGGTCCTTTGAACTTGCAGATTGGTGGGGATAGTGGGTGAAATCTTAGCTCCTCTCCAATTTCAATGGAATCAGAGTTTTGATTTGTTAGGGCTGAGTAAACTAAGGAAATAGTTCTGGTTTTGTGACTATTAAAAAAGCACTCATTCCTTGACTTAGCATACTTCCTAAATTTTTAAAAGTACGACAGCAGAACATTTTCTCTTACCCCTAGCCCAGCTAGTTCACATCAGCCTGCAGTGGTCTACACCCATAGCTAACAAATGGTATGCACCTGAGATATTTTTCATGTCCCAATGTGTTGCCATTTCTTTTCTAAAGGTTTATTTCATTTTTCACACTGCACGCTTACTACTTCTCCAGATACTTTACAAAATCAGGTGAACAGTCTCTTTGCAACACCATAGCAAAGACATATTCTACCTGATTTTCTACCATGCCTGTAAAGATACAGCATATTTAGAATAACCAGTGCTATTAGAAATAAACAAACAAACAAACAAACAAACAAACAAAAAACAACAAACAGGGCAAGTATACTTTGTACAGCTAGAAGACCTGTGTATTTGGACAAATATGAATAGATTTTCAGGCTACAAAAAAATTACTTTTGTCATCTGTAATCAGTTCCTCTAAATAACAGTTTAGCTTTCATTGAAATGTTGAAATGTCCTTCAGAAATACATCCCTAAAGTATGCTACCTTATGTAATATATATTAAAATGGCACTCTATTTTTTTTATTAGTTTCGCTCTTGTCAAATGGATGAAAGCAGCTTCAAGTTCTTCAGAGAAGAAATTCAGACTCTGTTTTGTTCGGAACTGATGTAACAGATCACTTGGTAACTGAGATCTGGGATTCCTTCATTTCTGCACCTCATGCTGAATTATAAATAGGTATTTTCTACAAGCCCTCTATATTTCAATGGAAACACTTGTGCAACTGGAGTTACAGTGTGGTTACCAAATCTGGTTATCATATTGAAGACATCACGAACCATACCACAGCTTTCATGCAGTCCCATCCAAAGAATGAAGGCCTAGTATTTTGTCATCCCTTTTTTTTACGTTTTTCTAAAATTGCCTTAAGATTGAAGAAACTCTATGCAAAGGGATTTATATCAGTATCATTTGGGAGTGAATTTGGAGCTGTTGATATTTTGTTATTTGTTCATTGCACAGTAATGCTTGGTATAAGTAAACAAACAAATAATGTAATGAAATCATAAGGGAACCCTGAGGTTATGAGCCTAATTCCCTCCAAACCCACTGTAGAAAAAAAAAAAGAAAACACAACAAAACAGTGAAAAGGGACTCTGAAGTTTGTTTCCTTTTGCTTTATGAGGCTTGCGCTTCTAATTCAGGTTTCTCTTTGTTGAAGATGAAATCTGTGAAACGGGTCAGGGCGGCCCTGGTACATCATGGTTCGTCTGATTTCAAAAGGTAAATAGCCCAGTGTATGACTGCCCAGTAGCAGTCATACTGGTTCACTCATGCAGTGAGTATTAATTAACATGTGAGAATGCATTAACCTAGTACATGAAGTTGTCGATTTTGTGGGAAACCAAAAAACTCATATAAAAGAATTAGCTGTATAAGTAGTCAATTTGTAGTGCACCAAATAGCCTTTTGTAAATCACAAGCTTTATTTCTAATGCCATGATTTTCTTTTTATCTCAGATCATTGCTGGACAGTGTCCTTAATTTTATGTGGAAATAGGAAACAGATTCCATTGAGAAAGTTTCTCCCCTTTCTACTGCTGAAAATATAGAATCTAACTATAGGGTTGAAGTAAAAATAGCAGCGTACCAAGTGCCATGAATGCAGTCATTCTCTGTCAATGAATATATCTGTGTTTTCTTTGTGGCACAAGAGCAAGTGAGCAGTGTTTAGCTAGCTATGGCAGTAATAGTTACATTTATTCCCAGTGTTGCAGGCTGTGGTACATCAGGTGTTCTCAGGGGAAAAAAAATCTTTCTTTTTTTAAAAAAGGAAACTGCAAAGAAAAATGGCAAGTGCTAGCATAATGCAAAAAGAGAAAAAGACAAATTTTTGCTGTCGTATTTTACAGCTCAGCAAGGAGCATTTTGTAAGTTTGTTCTGCAACCAAAGTTTTAACCAAAACCTAGAAAATTCACAAATTCTGTCCTTGGTCTCCTTACTGCAAATCGAGAATGCTAATTTATTGTCCATGGAACCACTGTGACATTTGCAATTAAATAAATGATTTGTAGCCACCATGTGCTGGCAGGCACATTAAATTTCAAGCAACCCACACAGTTCCACTGGGATCATAAGTGGATCGTGACAAAGTCTGTGCCCATCTTTGTGGTGACTGAGGCTTGGGACTTTTTCCTTCCCTCATGTCATTGGCCATTAGGGTTATACGGAGCAGTGGCAGGCAGGGTGTCAATGCCAGACCACTAGTGGGTCAGCCACGACTGTGCCTCATGGGCCTGTGTGCTCCACCAGCTTTGGGAGAGACAGCTATCTTCAGGGACACCCTGAGGTTTGATCATGATCCTGTTCTTCTGGGGCCACTTCCCTAAGTCCCGAGGGGTCCTTTGCTGCTGACTCTGAGCAACACAGGTATGCAGAGATTATTTTAAGTGAGTAAAGATGGAAAATGAGGAAAAGCTTTGGGCGAATGTATGAGGGAGGTTGTCAAGACTCAGATTGCCTTTGACGTTCAATTTGAAGGCTTAAGCAGCATGTTGGGCAGCATCTCAGACATCTCCTCTAAGAAATCTTTTCAACTTAGGTGGCCTACAAGGTTGCCCATATATGCTAGTCTCTGGATTTGCAGGCTAACTCGTTGCCTTGAAATAATATTATTATGCCAGAGGTTGAAATCTCTTGCCCAGCAGGTTTCCTGGAAGAAGGTGACTGTTCTGCTTTCATCTCTGTGAGGCACAGCTCTAGGTGTGTAGAGGAAATAGAGGATTTGCACAGATGGTCACTCTAACACACTGGCAAACAAGTCCTGTCCTACAGTGTAGCTTTATCTACCTTCTGGTGTTTCAAGGCAAGATTTTTACACTCAAAAGCCATGCAAGTCTTTTTACTGCAGCTGAGCAAATACAACCATAACCTTTTCCATGTTGTCAGAAAGACAGAGCTGTAATGAAAATGTCCACTCAGAGCATATTATTAAAATATTAAGGACAAGAACATAGAGAACAGGGCAGAAAATGAAGGTGAAAGTAATTGTAATTATATCATTCAGCCTTGCAGAATGTTCTCACCATGTCCCTACATCTTCTCATATTAACAGTCAATGGTTTATTTTTGAAGATAACAAGCTGTTCCTTATGAAAAGATGAAAAAGAGCTAACTTCTTAGGTCAGAGGGAGAGAAAAGGGGGTGTTGTAGAAGACCAAGAAAAAATGAAAATGGCAAAGTAGGTCATTCTGGTGTCCTATTTAAATAATCTCATGATGTTGGGGCAGTTAAATTGAAGGGTAAAAAAAATGTGAAAATGACATAAACTGAAAGTTTGAAACAATATCATGAAATTAAGCCTTTGAATCTCACTGCTACCAGCATCATTGTGTATACAAGCATAGCAGATTTGAGAGAGGTCTGATATGAAGAAAGGAAGCATCCATCATCATGCAAAATGGGATAAAACTTCCATGATAGCATTCTTCATACTTGAGAGTGCAAATTCCTAGGTGTGCCATGGGTTAAGAAAACTGCCAGTGGGGGCAAGGTATCTCACACCGTTACAAGAATTGTGTCCCTTGGGCATGTCTAGTATGGTCAATGCAAGGTCCCAGACCAAAGGAATACTACTCTGGTAAGGACTCCAGTAGTCCTACACTTGATAAGACAAGTTTTTGTCCCTTCCCAAAACCCCTGATTTTAATGCTTGCCCAATCTTCCAGGCACTTGAGATTGTGTGTATGAGCTGGAGCAGTGATTTGGTCTGTGGTCAGCCACGCTTTGTGAGCTCCTCGGTGATCTCAAGGACTAATTTCTGCAGCCACATCTCTGCTTGAAAAGAGCATAATCTCACCTGAATGAAGGCCTTTATTCTGCCCTGAAGCTTTAGACTCAGACTGCGTTCATCTGCTAGGTCAGCCATGGCAGGTTTGACTCACTGGTTGTGACAGCATGCCATTTATTCCTCGTGAATATCCCATTCCAGCCTGGGTTGAAATCCAGAGCCTTTAGATTTGCTTTTTCTCTTTTTTCCCCCTTCTCCCTTGATGTTTTAAGACTTCCAGCTGCTCAACTTCTCTTTAAAAAAAGAGAGTGCATTTGCCAACATTGTAATGAGTCTTGGCCTGTCAAATCTGAAGGTGCTGGGATGTCGGGGGAAAAGAAAAAGTGCTGAAGAGCATAATTTCCAGCTTCAGTCCTCTGTGAGTGTTCCACATTTGCCTATTCCATCTCTCCCTCCCTTTTCCCCTCCCCACTGCAGACTCACATCTGTCCGCCCTCTGGCTCACCTCACCCGCTCGCCTCCCATCCAGGACGAGGAGAAGTGGTGATCTCACTTGGAGAACAGCAGTCACAGCAGTCAGTGTGCTGCACAGGCTCTACTCTCAGGGCTTCCGTGCCCAAAGTTTATGTTCCTTCAGGGCCTAAAAATCCAACTTTCTTTCTTTTCTCCCCTTTTTTCTTTTTTTTTTTTCTTTTTAAAGGCTTACTCTCTCAGGTAAATTCCTGACACAAAGAAAGTTACTCTAGTCATGAAAAATAAATGTCCCCAGTTAAAATAGAACCTGACTATATGTGATATGATATTCAAAAACCCATCCATATCTCTGTGGAAATTCAGCTCCATGGTGGACATGAAATCCCGTGTCTGATGCTCAGGCATAATAGCTGACTACTTTCTCTAGTTGCTTTATTGAGTTATCTGTGATACTGTGGTGGCAGAATAAAGTTTGTGTATGTGGAATTGCCTGTTTGGAATTACTTTTTCCTTCCACTTCCCAGCACAAAGTGGAGAAACCTGTTTGGTTTTTTCATAGATTCATGCAGAGGATACACGGTTACCTCCCTTGTTCTCATCACTGACAGCCCAGTGGCTTCATCTTCATATTTGAATGTACTGGTCACACATCAGAGTATTATTGTGTGGTTGTTTTTTTTTTTTCCATGGTAGCCAGGAAATGGGGTAATTTGGCTTGCTTTCGTGAGCCTGCAGAATTACAATCTAAACTCAGAAGCACTAAGATATCTAGGGTCAGCATCAGGATTAGCATTATGGATATCACTTGTCTGTGGAAATAGATTAATTTTACACTGCTTGTCTTCCTAGGGATGAGTCTTACTCTGGTTGCTTTTTGAATATTGCCTTTCAGGGACCGTTCTTTCCTATGCTAAAATAAGAGTCTATAGCCTGTGTTTCACAATGTGCATGGTGATCACTTCTGGCCTCAAATTTTTGGAACATGGAAGCTGAGTACTGGCTCTTTACAGAATAAAATCTACAGATTTGTTTCTAAGATGTAGTTGAGGTAATGTATTTTTAAAAGAGAATACATTCCTAGAAACAGCTTTCTAGTCTGAGAATTGCTGCAGATGTTTTATTCTGGCTTTGCTCTATGAATTTGTCAATGGACAGAAATAGGCCTAAATCTAGTGACAGACTTGACAACTTTTTTGTTGTTGTTGGCTCACAGCAGTAGAGTAAAATGATGTAGGAACAAGAAGCAAGCATAAGACCATGATGAAGACCTAATCACCGAGTCACTTTTTCCAGATATCTAATTTGGGTTCTAAATTTTTTTGATTTTTTTTTTCCTTAGTCCATGGATGACTCTGATGAAGTGTTTCCAGCCATGCAGCTTTTGGGGTGATTCTGTCAGTTCACTGGGCAAAACCTTAAGTCGTTTTGTGGTGGCATTGGTGAGCCAGCTGGCAGTGTTCAGAGTCCACATTGTCCCAAAGGCAGTTCCTCTGGGAGCCGTGCTGAAATACAGCCTTGATTTCATCAAGTGAATGAAGTGGACATAGGGATTTTCACCTTTTCTGGAAGCCTGGTTGCTAACAGCAGGCAGAAGAACCTTCCTGAGGTGCTAACTGAGGTGGGAGCTCTGTGACAGTCAGTCCCTGTCCTGAATAGCTTGTACTGAACAAGAATATTTGACATTTCAGGGACTGAGATACACAGTCTGCATCCCAAAACTTTTGTTCATTTATATGACACTGCCAATGCAGAGTTCAGTACATTATGAGGATCTGGGGAGTCAGCAGGAAAATTTTAGATTCTCTGAAATTTTGGTCCAGTGCCACTTTTTCCATGTGATTATGCCAAATTTAATGGAAAACAATCCCCCTCTCCCCTCCTTAGCCCACACCGCAGCAACCCCATATCCCTAAAAACCTAGCCTCTGAGTATCTTAAAACCACATGCTGGCTCTTTAATGTGGCGTATTTGTCTGAAAACTGCTTTCCTCGCTGTGTGATATGGTGAGGTACAAGGAGCAGGAATTATTAGAAACTGCTGTTTTCCCTAAGCAGTTTTGCTGTGTTGTTTTCATTTAGTGTTCTTTTAATAAAGAATGAGAAAACAATGAAATTGATAAGACTGCATAGAAATAAAGATTTCTTCTATGTATGGGAATTACTGCAGCAGAATGGAATTTCAACAGGCTTAGGAAACCAACTATTAAGCCAGTCTAAAGAATTCCCTCTAATAGCTTTTTATTAAATTAGCCTGTTGAATTCTGTCAGGTTTTTTATCCTTTCATGATGTCATAGGATTTCCTGGTAGAGGGCTGGACCTGTTTTTGCCTTCCCCCATTCCCCCCTCACCCTCCCAATTGTGTATACAGCTCCAGTGAATAAAATTTGAAGCATTGTGATGCTTGCTTTCTTAGCTGCTGTAGTTTAGTTTTTCTTAGAAATATGTCTCTTTATTGATAGAAGAGAATGATTATTTCCCCCCCCCCATGGTTGAAAACTTTCTGCAACAAACCTTTTGCGAAGGAAAACAAGTCTGAATAAAACATTTTGAAGGAAATGTTTTAAGTGAGAGTGATGACTGCGAATGTCTCCTTGATCTTTTGACAAACTGATGTTTTCTTCCTCTGTGTTAGTCTTGCAGGACTTGGCTTTCCTGGTTGGCAAGTGGGGTCTCGATGCTCGAGTGTGCCTTTGTGGAAAGGAGCTGTCTACTGAATCTGGATTATAATCATTCTGGTCTCCCTTTTCTTCTCAAACCAGAAGTGAACTTCTATGAACCATTTAATGCCTTCTTCATTGCTCAAGTAGTGTTTTACTTGTGCCCTGTGTGTGTCCCACTGCTGGATGCCTGTAACAGCAGGCACTCAGCCACATCCTGAAAATACAAGAAGGTCAAGGGATGCTAATGTGACATTTAACAGTGCACTTTACTGACAAGTGACATTTTATGGAGGTCTCATATAGAGGGCAGTTTAACAAGAATCAGGAAGTGAACATACAGTCATAATTTAAAAAGCGAGTGCAATTCCATTTTGTGATAGCTTTTTTCATTTCTGCAGAGAATTCAGTACTAGATGTCATATACTAGGCTGTCACATAGATAAAGAGAGAAGGAAGCAAAAATACTGCAGCTTTCATTGAAGACCACTGCAGTTCTGAAATTTAGGATTAGTTCATAGAATCATAGAATCATAGAATGGTTAGAGCTGGAAGGGACCTTAAAGATCATCGAGTTCCAACCCCCCTGCCATGGGCAGGGACACCTTCACTAGAGCAGGTTGCTCAAAGCCCCATCCAGCCTGACCTTAAACACTTCCAGGGATGGGGCACCCGCAACTTCCCTGGGCAACCTGTTCCAAGATTAGTTTCATCTGGCAAGACAAAGATTTGATCTCCTGCTTTCAGTCATTGTGTAAAATTAGTTTGATTAATAAGAGGCAAAGCAGTCATGCAATGATGTCACTTTAACTTCTAATCAATAGGCTGCTGGGCTTGGAAGGTATTTATGTTTTCAAGATGGAGCTTAATACATCAGTACTGGAGACTGCAAGGACATTATCCCAGTCCCAAGTCTGATTTGCATGATTGTTGAAATTACCTAAATTCTCTGCATCCATTTTCTCTTGTCACTTACTTATTCTGAGATATGTGGAAGACCTCTATGAATAAATGATTGTTCATATCTCACTTTCATGTCAAGATGACCCACCTAACGAGAAAAAAAAAAGTCTTTGTTAAACACCTGCATAAACAGGATGATGTTCTTGCCTCTGCTTTTAGCACCTCCCTGAGGAAGGCTGATTTGCTGACCTGCTTTTGAAATGTGGCATTCATCAAACCACATCACCCTAGCAGGCAGAGCAGCTACGCTCCTGGCAAACATGGAGATGGGCAATGGCAACAGGAGGAAAGACCAGGGCTGATTGATACATTGTCAAAGGAGAAATCATCTCCCCCGTGCCTTTAAAAGTACCTTACACGTGTAAAATTCAACCACAGGCAAAAACACCTGGAAGATGCCAATTAAAAACACTGGCTCCAATTTATTCAGCAGGCACATGTTTTCAGGAAGGATTAGGAGGGAAAAAGTGGAGAGGAAATGAGAAACACCCTTGTCAAGGTCAGATGCAAAGCAGAAGGGCTTTGCTTGTTTCGTATCAGAGAGTGGGGGAGAACGGGAGGCCCTAGAAAATGATAGCACTTTCTAATCGTGCTTGTGGCCCCCTAAACCACAGCCCACAATCAGGGAGGGAAAGTAACTGTCAGACAAATCTGCCTCATTAGAAAGTCAGCATGTGACAGCAAGACGCCCACAGATGGTAGGTTATTAGAGGAGTTTTGTTTGCTCTAGGGTTGGGGATTTTTTATTTCTCTTAAAAGTTGGCAGCCGTGGGCATCTTTCAGCAGGTGACAGGAAATGTAGCCTGCCTGTTCAATAAAACACACCATTTTCACTTGGCTCGTGTGCTGTCACTCCAAAGAGTCCACTTAATCATGCATGTTACAGCACTGAAATGAAGTGTGATGGCAATTGCCTTCTGCCTTCAGTGTTATTTAAGAAACGTGTAGGTATTTAACATGTAGACATGGCACTTCAGGGCATGCTCTAGTGCCCAAGATTGTTGGTTTGTGTCTGTTTGTGGGTGGGGTGGGGTGTGGTTGTGGGCGTTTGGTTTGTTTTGGTTTTGGTGTTTGGTGTTCTGGGATTTTTTGGGTGGGTTTGTTTTTTTGTTTTGGTGGTTTTTGGTTTTTTTTTGTTGTTGTTGTTGTTGGTTGGACTCGATGATCTCAAAGGTCCCATCCAACCAAAAATATTCTGTGATTCTGTGTTCCGACTAGCACCACCACTGCCATTTTAACAATTAATCCTGTAGATGCCCCAAAAGCACAACCCCATGTCCACTTCCTTACTAATTTCAACCACATGCTGAGAGGAAGTAGGAGGAAATGGAGAGCTGCATCAACTCCGAAAAGCTGATTATTGTAGTGGGAGGTAGGCAAAAAATGCATCCCACCAGTATGCAACGCACCCTCAAGGGTGCAGAGATAGGGAAACATTCGGTACCTAGTGGAGACCTTTGAAAGCTGGGGAAGAAGAAAATGAGATGTTGTCTCTTTTCACAGAAAATATAAAAGGAGAAAACAGAAAATTGAAGAAACATCCTACTGATCACAAGCTGTTTAGGGAGAAACTTCTGTGCAGGACTGCCAGAGACCTGGGTCTGGTGGTGCTGATGGACTTTTGAGAACTGTAGATCTTTGGAAAGAGAAACAAGCTGCTCACAGCTATATCCAATTCTCTTTCTGTCCAGCTCATACCTCTGTACAGCGGGCACGGAGAGTGGCTGGGGTTAGCTAGGTACTACCCAAGTGTAGCTTCAACCATCCCTCTGAGGGTTTAATGATTCCTAGGTCATTCACTGGCTTTTCTGAATGGAGTGAACTTCACGGTCTGTGAGCTGAAAGGGATTTCATTGTGGGAACTGATATTAGTGCCTAATTAGTCTAACTGGTGCTAGAAAAAAAAAAAAAAATTAGGAAAGTGAAAGTTTTGCTTGGTGATTGGTGTTTTTCACAATGAATAGTGGATCCTGTTCTAATAAGGGAGTACATGGAGAAGAGCTGGGAAATGTATGAATTTTACACTACCGAAAAGCTATATTCAATGTGCATGGTAGGGTGAGAGAAAACTTTAGAAGTATTAATAACCCATGTGTTAGTGTAGTGGTAGATTTTAGAAAAGAAATGTGGGAAGGTATATCTACCTAATCAATGAAGGTAAATCCACTTGATGGGCATCTCAAGTAGGAAGGATGCAGTGGACAAAGTCCGTTTTACTTAAATTAGAAGCTGGTAAACCTTGTTTGCCTCATTTATCCTCAGTTACACTGCTGCCTTTTTTGTAGTTTGGCTAGCTCCAGCAGGTTTCAGACCCTAAAACTGGCTTAAAATCACAATACTTATAATAATAATGTGTTTAAGTGGTTTTATTTGCTTTCTGAACCACTGGACTGCAGTTGGTTTGTGTTTTGAGCTTGTGAGATAGAAGACACATATACACACACATTGCTTTCATGCATAAAAGGGGAAGACTGAAGATTTTTTCATACTGCTTTAGTCCACTTGCTCAGGCTATATGGAAATATACTAAGCTTCCATAATAAACCCAACTGAAGACTGGGTTTTACACATACATGTGTTTCTACAACAATAAATGGCATCCTGGAGTCATTTATCACTGATGCCCTTATTTACGCCTGGTATTGTATATTGAATAGCAGTTTGTTTACTTTTATAGGAATATACATTTAAAGTTGATTTCTTGCTGGAAAAAAAAAATTATTCAGCGATTAGTAACATAAACATTTTCTCCTCCTTTGGGTTCCCAAGGTTTTACCTTTCTCTTACCTACTTAAATCCTCAGCTGTGAAATCTATTTAAAATATTGAATGTCCTAAGGACACAATAGAAATTTATATGCCAGCCAAATGACTACTCATTCCACGTAGTGTCAAATAAGCCCATCCAGTCTAATATTGAGACCGTTTCTTTTCTTTATTTTTTTTTTTGAGGTGAGAGGTCTAAAAAGGTTTACGAGATTTCAAAAAATGGTGTTTTTCAAAAGAAAAAGTTTGAGAGACTTTCATTTGGCAATATCTCTATAAAATTTACCTAATTTTTTTTTAAACATTATCGAAACAAGCCCACAGTTTTCAGGAAGAAAATATAGTTGTCCTTAACTTGTGTAAAATCCTATTTGATAAAATACTGTGTGTATAAAAGACACATGGTAGAGTTTAGGGAACAAAACATAACAAATAGGAAAACTGAGAAAGGATGGGCTTTAAATATTGATATCAGAAGTGGTATGAATATTTTCTTCAAGAGTGGGCTTTGCTTTTTGCCTGAGTAGCTGTGTACTGGCCCTAGTTTTATAAAGGGTTTTGCACATATAAATGTATATAATATTGCTGTGGAACCTCTACATGCGATTTATGATAATGATACTCCAGATTACTGCTTAGCATCCAAACATGATAACTAATGATGTTCATACAAACAACCACAGACCACATCGCCTGTGCACGAGCTGATGGAACAAGGCAATAGCTCCACTATATAGACCCCATTTCCAGCTTGTTCAACCT
Source organism: Numenius arquata (assembly GCF_964106895.1). Classification (NCBI taxonomy): domain Eukaryota; kingdom Metazoa; phylum Chordata; class Aves; order Charadriiformes; family Scolopacidae; genus Numenius; species Numenius arquata. The sequence continues at coordinate 73,956,635 of NC_133616.1, forward strand.
AGCCTCATGCTAAAACCTCCACACCCAACACAGTGCACTGAAAAGTGTTGTTTGGAAGAACTGGAGAAGCCAGGTTAAGTTAAAAAAAGCAGTGTTGTCTGATCCCTGTTTCATTAGTAGGTATTGTGGAAGACAGCTGATTTCTCCACTGGCTATTCCAACCACACAGAGTTAAGTCAGATCCATTATCAGAAATGATGGTTTGCTTCAAAATTTCTAATGACATCACCCGGTGCAGTTCTGCTGCCACATAAGGTTAAAGAAAGTGAATACGAAGCATTTCCTGGGGGACATTTCACTGGCTAGGTTATATGGCATAGGGAAAAAGAAATACAATCAAAACAAAGGAAAATCTATTGGGCTGTGACTTGGCTTTATACTTTTGCTTAGATAGGAAAAACCTCTGAAAACTAAGTTGACACTGTTTTATGGTTTGATCCTTAACAGCTTGCTCTCCATATGGAAAAGCTTTAGAATTCGACTGGAAAATTTAACCCTTTTTAAAGACCTTTAAAAATTTGTCAGAAAACTTGCATTGGTCACTATTTTTACACAGCAAATTTTAAAAGAATGGATAAGGGTTGTTGCTAAATTCTAATATTTGAACCAGCAGCTATTGTAAATAGCACAGCTGTGTTAAAAGGAACAGAGATGTCTGGATTTACTCCATGTAATAATATAATCTGAAAATATTAGAAAGTGGCTAATATAGACGTAGAATTACACTAGTTTCATCCCTGTCAAACGCTACTAGGTTAGTCCCTAGTTGTCCTCAGTTGTCACAAATGCTGGCTTGCTTGTTTCCCATTATGGTTATGTATCTACAAGCCACTCTGCACAGAACTTCATTCTCAGTTTTGCTTCCAAAGGAAATAAGACTTGTGCAATTGCATTGTCTGTCTGTTTTGGAAAGAGGATGAAAGGGGGAAGGCAGACAAGCAGCATTGGAGCTTGGAGGTTGACTTCAGCCAAGCCTGAGAGAGGAGGTGGAGGCACCCAACCTTAGAAACACTGGCAGCTGACTGACGAGATGCCCCAGCAGGGTGAGCTGGCAGGTAAAAAGCATTTAGCAGCAGCGGGTGTTGGCACCGAGCACCTGTGCAGAGGACAACCATGCAGTGTCCACGGGGCTCCAATTCAGCCAAAGTACAGTCTGTCCCTGGTGCTACAAAGGGTATCGTATGGGGCACCAGGGGTGAAGCAGTTTCTGCTGCCAGTGGAACACCTTGCACCTTTCTTTTTATTTAATTTTATTTTGAGAAGAACTAAGCACTTCTGGTAAGTAGTGAATAAGGTTTGCTCCTGTCCCACATGGATGCCATGCCCTCATACTGTTTCTTTCGAAAGCCAAGGCAGGACCAAGCTAAACAAAAGTGATTCAAATATGTTTGATTTTACGTTGTTTAACCTACAAGCCACAGCATTCTTACTTCAGTCCACCATAAAACAAATGGAAAAAAAATTGTAACAAGAGGAAACCTTTGGCTGTCTTTCAGTTCAGGATGAAAACCATGCCTGGATGGCTTCTGAGCCTTCCCAGCTTTTGTTAGTTTACACTGATCTGTTTTGAATGCTCTGTTTTCTTAAATGTTTTCAAGCCATTATATCATTCTCTATTTGCACTTTACTCCAGTCACTCCTAAATCTGTTCCAATCAAGCCAAGTATATATGTCCAAAGAAAACACATTTTTAAGACAGAGTATGGCAGTGATCTTATTTAGATACATACTTCAGTTTTCGCACACAAGTAGTCCCACTGAGTTTGAGGCTTTTGCAAAATTAAGTGTCTTGAATAACTTTACACAATTAGGGCCAAGAAAAGAGGGACCTCTGGACTCACAGCTCTGCCTGTGCTCTGTATGTGGCTTTGAGCAGGTCACTTCACCTCTGTTGTCTTCAGTTTCCAAACATTAAAACGTCAGCTACTTATCATGCCTGATACTAGCAACATGAAAATTGTTAGCATTATTCTAATGATTAAAAAAGGAACATTCAGCACTGCACTGGGGAAAGGTTACAAGTGCATAGGCATGTTGTGACTAAGAAAAAACCAGGGAAGAGGACAGCCTGAAGCAAGAGAGTAAAACCAGGAGAATAGTAAAACTGAGTGGAAGATGTTGAAAAGAAAAGAGCAAGTAATGTTATGTGTTAAAAAGAAAAAAGGAAAAAAAACCAAACAACAAAACATAAAAATTAAAGGGAAGGACAGTAGAAAGTTTGTTCGTCTTGCGAGTGCGAGACATCTTTGAAAACCTAAATCAGAGTGATTTCAGGTGGGAACATAAACCTTTATTTACTTTCACTTGTAAATTTTACTAATAGGTAATCTTTTGTTAGCCATGTAAGATGATGTAGTGAACACGAAAAACTGTTTGCACAGTGACTAACAGCAGAAATACTGTTTTTCTCAGATATTTACGTGTTAGTGTAGAAAAAAAAGATACAGATTTTGGGGGGGGCTGCTATACAGTTTCTCATTTTACTTGAATAGTAACCATGCCTGTTCATATTCATGTTTTGGAGAGTGACTGATGCATAAAGCAGAAAATAGTAATATATTTTTATGAAATACTAGTCCCAGGTTTTTAATACCTCCCTCACTGTGTACTTCCAATGGAGTTCAGCTTTAGGATTTCTTTTATTACTATTCTCTCCTACAGAGTCAAGTCAAGAGTCCTCAGATAATGCTGTCCTGCTCCCATTTTACTCCCTGACCTGGGAGTATGAAGTCATTTGGAGCCCACTGATATAAACTGGAACAGCTATTCTGCCCTTTCATGAAAAACCATTTTCCATTGCAACATACTCCCTTCCTTTTTTTTCCTTTTGAGGAAAAACCACAGGTTATTTTTCTTTGGCAACATTGTTGTCATGTCTGGATATTGTGGCTAATAACTGCTGGTGTGTTTAAAAGAATCTCAAAATCAAAGTTATTTGTTCAAAAGACAGAGGAGAATTCTTTTCAGTGTCTTTTGCAGGTACTTACCTGTTGCTAAGCTTCAGCCTTACTGCTGTTCTTGGCATCATTTTATCAATCCAAAAGGCTTCATGTGGGCTGTTTTTAAGGTGTTTTTAAAGAATGGTTTCCTTTTTAAAGGTTGATTCAAAAACTGATGGGAATGTTTTCATTATCATAAAAAGATCATCTTAGTTTTTTATGGACTTCAAATCATGTCTCATACTGAAAATGCAGGTTAGCTTTGAAACTAAGCTGAAGTCCTTTTGACATTTATTATCTGTGTTGAATAGAGACACTTTGCTAAATGAGAGAATCCACAGAAGCTGCCCTGTTTCAAGGAGGAGTGGGAGGACTCTCAGCATGAAGATAGATGGCAACTCTGACAACCTACGTTTTCAGTTTTCTTATGGGCACTTTCTAGTTAGCCTATGCAGAAAAAAAATCCACCCAAACCTACCATTAATTAGATATGCATAGTAATAAGCATTGAACTAATCAAATAAATAATACATATTCACATTTGAAGGTTTAGGCCAATTTCCAGATATGCTTAAGTGGCCTTCAGCAACCCAAGGTCTGTTTTGCATGAGACATCTACCAAATCACAACAGAGGAGAGATAGCCCTTGGGACCACCCAGACCAAGTTATCAGGTCAGCTGGGACACCTCATCGATAATGATTGTGGTTACTCATCAGTAAAGCACACATTTGGGTTTCAATTATTTCTTTTGCAATTTGAAGATTTCACAGGTATGAAATAACTGAAATTCCAGAGCCGCTTGAGTGTGGAGAGAGAACACTGGTGTAACATGCACCGAGAAACAAGAAATATAGGTAATCATTATGAACTGTTTAGACTGGAGTGAATATTACTGTAACCATCCTTACACACACACATCCTTTCATCCAGCCCTCTGTTAAATTCTGATGAAGGATTTAAAGCGTTTGAGACTTTCTGGGTTGACTGGGTCAAAGGCAATCTACTGTGCATGAGCACGTAGGTGGATAAGGAGCGCTTTATGTGACTAATCCCTAGAAATGGATTGATCTTTTGTGATGAGCTCTTGCAGTTTAAGTGAAATAAAAGTGTAAATTAGGAAACGGGGGAAGGGAAGTACTGTAATCTGTCCTGTGTTTTGTGTCCAACCTGTGGCAATTTACCCAGCACAGGAGTAAGGTCAGCAGAGCTACTTCAGTAGCGTGCTCACCTGCAGGCACTTAGGGAGGAAGTATTCAGTACTGGTCTTTCAGACCTATTAAGAGAGAAAGTTCCCATTAAGGAGAAGTGGTTAGATTTCTGCTTCCCTGGGCTTCCTGATGCCCGAAGGACAGAAGAAACCGTATGAGTGTGGACCAAGTATCTCCAGTGCTTCCACATTAAGGAAATGGTTTCCTGAGCTGTAAGGGGTGTCATTCTTGTTTTGCTCATGGTGCCTGTTTCATGGAAGACTACACCTCCTGATGCTCTCCAGCTGTAGATTCTGGAAAATGTGTGGCATTACAGGAGTTTCCAAAACCTGTGATTTTTAGGAAAAAGTTAAAACAGAGAGAAAAAAAAATGAGTCAAAAAGACACTCTCAAAAAGATGCTTGTGTGTGTGTGATGAGAGTGGAGCTCAGACTGTGATTAATTAGGAAGACAAATTGAAAAATCTTCACCTCATAGTGAAATTGCTACCATGTATTTTCCTGTGTGTTGTCTTGTCCATATTGTGGTTTAAGGGCATAATACTGCAGTACCTTGGATTTCCTCCTATGTTAAATTCATTTTTGAAAGTGAGTTCAAGAATCATTTGCAGAGGACTTGGATAATGCCTGTATTCTATTTAGACATTACCTGGTTTGGGGGGTTTGAGCTGAATGTAAACCTTCCCTGTGTCTTGTGCTGACTGTCTGTGCAGAGCTATGTTTTAGAATACATGTAAAAAATGGAGCACACTTTAAAAACAGAGATACAGTCCCTGTACAGTAAATTATTAATGTAGATTTAGGATTAGTGAAAACCTGTCCAGCAACTGATTTTCCTGCTGTGAGGAAAAAAAAAAGAAAAAAGTGCCAGCTATATTACTATTGCAAAAAATGGGTGATGGAAAAGCTTTCAGAAATGGTCCTAAGAAATTCAAAATGTTTTCTCTGTATATGTGTACATAAATGTACATTTTAACAGTGGAAAAAAGAGAATAGCACACATCTTTGCAGTCAACAGAGAAGAAAAAGGGCTTATAAAGGCCAGGATCTGACATGACGATGCAGAGGTAACTGAAAACAGTGTTTCCCCCTCTTCAAACACCAAGTGTTGCAAAACAGCTGCCCAAAATTCCAGATGTTCCAATCCCTCCCTCACCAGCTTCAATGAAACATGACATATAAACAATACAGTACACTCTCTACAGAAATAAAATAGATGAGGAATGTCCGAGTGTGTGGCTGAAGAGCTTTGTCAGGGCATGAGAGGGATGGATGGGAACACCCTTGCCAAAGTTTCCGTTCCTTTCCCCTTTTCTCGCTCTCCATCTGCCAATTTGTATTTCATAACATGATGAGTTACAGAAGGTTGTGAACCAACACGGCGTGGCCTTACCTCATACCCCTGTGAGGAGGCTGAATGCAAAGGCTGTGTGCCTAATTCCCCAAGTACAGCATGGGTCATAACCTGTTATTGTTGTTTGGTTGTAGTGGTGCCAGAACAGACATTTTTCTTGTCTGGGTTCCAGTAATATATCTCACAGCTTGCTTTTTTTTTCATTACTTGGCTAGTCTGTCTTCTCAGCTTACATTTTCCCCCGTACCGTCGGCCGCTCCGTTGGCTACTAGACTGTTGAAATCTGTTGCAGTCATTCCCCCCATGATGATGTGGGAGAATATAACCCTGTGGCTGGGGAATTACTGTATGTGAATAGTGGAGGGAAAGAATTACACATGCTTTGTGCAAAGCTGACCATTGACTCACACACTGTTGCTAGTTCTCCAGAACTTTCCCCTTGCTAACCCTGCACAATCCTAAAAAAAAAAAAAAAAAGAGAGAGAGAGAGAAACAAAAGACAGAGTTTTCCAGGATTCTTTCCTGGTGAAATCGCCCTGACTCTAAATGGAAAAGAGGGAGGGTGGGAGAGCAGCTCCGTGTGTGGACTGATCAGATATGAGGGCCTGTCCTTGCTTTGTTGCTGTGGCAGCCCTAGAGCCACTGGGGTCCTTCTCACAGTCCAGATTTGTTTCTGTAGAGAAGCTGAAAAAAGTGTAAATGGTAGGATATTTTCCCAGGTGATTATACATCTATTCACCCACCTGATATGACATTCAATACATGTTGCTAGGAAGAGATGTGGTGAAAGTTTATGAAACCTTGCAAGAAAACATGTCATACACAAATACTTTCTCTTAATATTTATTACTGATATAGTACTTATAAATTACTTTTTCTTAATGATTAGATATTTCCCTGGTTTTGTGCTGTGCGTTAGGACCACTAGGTGTTTGTGTATCATGCCAAACAATATTAATCTGGAAGAAAATGAGAAAAGGACTGGGTCCCTTTTAAAAAAACTGTTCTTTAGTGATGTTATTGACTTTTTCAGAGGAGCGGAATTCAGTTGCAGAGTGTAAGAAAAGTTTGCAATGTCTGAGTTTGGTCAAGTCTTACCAGATGCATAGATCTCATTCCAGTCCTCTCTGCAGACGTAAACTGCACCCCAGTTGTAGGTATGGCATGAAACAGGAGTTTATCTGTTTCATGTCTCTTCAACGAGACAAAAGTGAAGTCATGTCTTGAAATACAGCTTGATTTCATTTTGAAACATGGCCTTTGCTTTTTGGGATAGCAGATAAAGTTTCCAGTAGTTGATCACAGATCTTAAAATTTTTAATTTGTTTCTTTACATCTCATCTGCTGGATTCAACAGAGTGAAAAAGAAACTCTGCTTCATTGCCTTAACACTCCCCACAAATACTTAAAATGTTTTACCTGTGGACGAAACATTGAACAATGAGACCGATACACCGCAGAGATTCAGTGTTGAGACTATTTTTTAAAGTATTTGTGATTGTTTCAGCCAGCTCCTTCACGTCCTGGAGTCTGAGTGGTGACACGTCAGGCCGGAGCTCCAGCAGAGCCTGGATGCAGTGCCAGCCATATCAGCTCTCGGGGATAAGAGAAGAGCAGGTCTAAATGAAAGTAGCTGTTCTATAACAGCCTTGGGGACTTCCAAAGGAGGCAGGAGCAGCAGGTTTTTCAATGCAGAGGGGAGAATTGTGCCACTGGGCTTCCTGAAGGAGTCAGGTCAAGAAAGAAGAAGAAAAGTGGTTGTGGGGAGGCTGACACCATTGCTTATCCCCCTTCAGAGCAGCATCATGTCTGTAGACAATATGTTTGTGCAGTAGCCTAATTGTGTGCTCGAGTCTAGAAGACAAGCACAAACGCAATTCAAATTCTCAAAGGAAAACACTAAAATTCAGTCTATATAGTTATATTATCGCAAACTGAATGGCTAATGGAGCAGCTTAGGACCGCCTGCCTGCATATTTTCTTCTGTCTTAATTTGAAGATAGAGATCTCAGTTGAGAAAACAAAATTTAAGAGATTTTACCAGAGCCTGAAAATAACATTATTTATGGATAAGAATGATTTACATTGATGTGAGAGACACAGTGTTGAAGATTCTGGCCTAGATATTCATTTCTGGGAAAGCTGGAAAAATAAAGAGGCCAACCAGTATCATGTCCAATTCTTTTTATAAATAATTTTTGAGATGCTTAAGCCAAGATCTGAAAGGCACTGTACAGACACAACGCTCCTCTCCAGGAAAGTTAAAAGTCTAGATAAACAAGACATACAGTCAGCTGTAGATGCCCAATGGAAAAGCAATTTGCTTAAGAATAAAATACATGAGTAGTAAAGCTCAGAGGAGAAAATCAGGTGTCCTAACTGCCTTAGGTAAAAGATAACACTGCTGCAAGGTCAAAAAAGCATATTTTCATCTTGTCTTTGTCATGTCATTGGAAAAGTTTAGAAAAGGATGTTGATCATTTGGAAACAGTTTGGAGGAGGCCAGTGAGAACAAACTGGAAAATGTGGCTGATGAGAGGGAGCAACACAAAGAGGAGTTATTTAGTCTGCAAGATGGATGGTAAAAGGGGAACAGACCAATACTCTAATGTATGAAAGCCTGCTGCAAAAAGTAGGGGAATTATCTGCAGTCCCTTCTACTGCAGATGTTGAGAAGAAGGAGGGGGAAGGAAGACTCAGGCTCAGCATGAGAAAGGACATTCTCATGGTAAGGATGGAGAGTGGACATAGGGACTGACTAGATTGGGAGTTACACTGTCTCTACACACTGGAAATATTTAAAAACTCCTTAGGCTGTCATGACTCCTTGAGGTCCTTTCCATCTCATCGTCTATGTACTGAAACCCTTAGTAAGAACAGTTTTGCCTGTTGTATTTTAAAACTCTTTGAGATTCCTAGGTAGAGTATGCTCTGGAGTAACAACATGGTAGTGATTATTACATTATATCTGTGCATATGTATACGTATGAACAGGGAAAGTGAACTCTTCTAGCGACAGTTCAGCAACCAAGGAGCAGTTCTGATCATCTTCCCCTGTTGCCTGTCTGGGGAAGTCACTCGTGTCAGACATCACAGTATTTAGAGGGGAAATAAAGAGGGTGAAAGGAAGAGCAGCATTATTCCTGGGCACACAGGCAGGGGTTACACCCTGCACAACTAACGCAGGCATCCGACATACCTCCCTGTCTCATGGTCCAGGCAGATGGTGGTCAGCAGGGCACAGCCAGCAGACCTGGGACTATCTTGCAATATCTTCAAATTTCCTTGCAGTATATGAAACTTTGGTGCTTGATACCAATGTATTTCCCCCATTGGGTAATTTTTTTCTTCATATGTGGGCCATCAGTGTTTCCTCCCATCTTCCTCTTGACACTGCTATGTTCTTCCTCTCTGCAAGGGCATTCTGTAGCTTCTGCTTCATTTCTGCTTGTGTATTTAACTTCAAGTGTCAACAAAAGCTAACCAGCAGTTCAGGTCTGCTGTTTCAGTCACCTGTGTCGGTGCCCATTCATAACAGTCAGTCTGCCTGGATTAGTCTTTTGGTCCCTGACCACCTCATTTGATGCAGGCAGGCTTTCTGCTCTGCACTGAAGGGGAGGAATTGAAAGGGGTTCTCTGCTTTTTCCAGGAGGGAGAATCAGAGGAACAAGGTCATCCTCTTAGTCAATACTCCCTATTTCTTCATTTCTGTGGCAGTGTGACAGCTTTTATCTTTAACCCCTCAAGTTGCATGGGACTGAAAAGGTACAGCTTTGTCTCAGTTTCCGCACTTTTTTTCACTGAGGGGTCAGGGGCCTGGGAGAAATCAAAGGCTAATAGCAGGAACCTTTTCAAAGCATCACACACATTAGGAGCAGCTGGTGAAGGAAGAGATGCAAACAAGAGAAGGCAATGTTTACTGAGAACTTCTGTCCCATTACCAAATAAATATGGTTTATTCCTCTGCTACAGTAAGTACTCATTAAAACAAATTCATTATTCCTTGTGAACATGTGCCTGTGCAAATCAGTCTTGCTCCATTCACTTCAGAGGAGTTACACCGATTTATGCTCAGGAGAGGTCTGCCCCACAAATTATAAGAATGATCAGGTAATACCATCTTATTGTAGTCCTTGCATTCATAGAGCATAAGATTGCAGCCAGATGTCCAGACGCAGAAGACTTCATGATGAAAAAGGCATTTCAACATGTAGATGAACTGAACTCAAGCTTCACAGCAAGTATTATACTAAATAAGGGGAATGTTGCTGCAGGTGTCTAGAACAAAGAACAAATAAAAGTTTGCACTCCATGTTGTGTGGACTAAAGCTTGTGAATTATTATACTATTAGGGAAAGGTTTGCCTGCTTTGATTCATTAATTTCCCTTTAAGGCGCTTCATTTCCCCTCCCAATCGTCTGTCAGTTATTTTTTTGCCACAACACCCCTTGAAGTGTGGAAGTGCTTCAGCCCCAGGTCTGGCTCTTGCCCTCTCTTCTCCTCTGTCTGTGACCTTAGGACTTCAACACTATTTTCTTTCCTGAGTCAGGAAGAAGGGGGCAGCTGGCTAGGACCTTGCACTCATCACTGTTTTTCCACCTACAATGTGTTTGCTTTTCTTTTCCAGCTGCAGTTTTATCTTCCCTCCTTCAGTCACTCATTCTTTGGCATGTATATTGTGGGCTCAGTTCTCCACTTACTTAGCATCTGCACAACATTGCTGGCTTGAGAGGGGTTTATAGTTTTAGTGCAGAAGACAGCTTGATTCAGTTCTTGTGCTTGCAAATGTACATTCTACCTGCCTCAGCGGGAGCGAGTTGCCACAGGTCATGAAAAACATGGAGAAATGCACGAAGTTTGTTGATGTCATGCTAAAATGATTAAAAAAGAAAGAGAAAAAAAAAAAAAACCAAACAAACAAAAAACCAAATGAACAAAAAGAACCCCACAAAAGCAGAAAACCAGACTGGACAAATCTGTCCGCGTGGTTGCCGGAAGGGAGAAGGGAGGGGTGAACAGCTGCAATCCCTTTCCTTTGCATCATAAGCAGGCTGTGACAGTGTAATTCTTTTATCACTTTTCTTATTGCATACTTTTTTCCTCATCTTCCTGAAGCTGGATTTAGATTCTTGGCTGGCAAGACAACAATTAGGCCTGGTGAAATCCAGGTGTGATACATGGATAATGCCAAGGCTTTCTAAAATGAAAAAGAAGATTTTGCTGTGTGTTGGATTGAATTTCTTTATGCAGTGCTCTAGTTCAGCAGTAGATCAGGTCGATCAATAAGGGACTGCCATTCATCAGTTTCCATCTGCAGAGGTGTAACTGTAGTCCTGATAATTTAGAAAAATTTCTTCACCAAACGGGACATAGAAAGGTAGCTTTAAGACGTCTGGGAATATACTGCAGTTTCAGATAGGTCTCCATCACGGACTGTTGTTTTCGGATACAAACACTTCAATTCCCGTAGAAGTCCATCCAGCAAGTTGCTACTCACTCTGACCCTAGTCCAGTAAAGCGCTTAAACACACGCTTAACTCAGATATGTTGTTCTTACTGTGTTTCCTCACATGCTTAATATGAAGCACATGTTTAATAGCTTTGCTGGAGTGGGCTCAGGATGCTTTGCAGCTTGCACAATGGGGCCCGTCACTCACACAGATAATCATAAGGATTTGAAAGCCTTCATAAATTAGCAACTAGTGATTTACTCTAACAGCTAATAGCTATTGTTTCGCTTGAAACCAAGGAAAAGAAATCTTTTTTTGAACAGAGTTCTCTTTGTAAGGTCACTTCTTTTGGCTCCAGCTTGTCAAAGTGTCCACTGTCAGCCCCCGTCTAAAAAAGATAATGTTAGTCAGTGGCATAGCAGGGCCATGAAACAGACCTCTGCATGGACAGGGTCATTTTTACTGTGCCTTGTGTAGGTTGACCTGTCTGTCTTTAATTTACTTTTGGAATTGTCCTGGAACTGCTTTGTGGTTTACAGTCCGGTGTCCAGATGCTATTCCCAGACACGTAAAAGTTATTAATGTAAAGTTAGCAAGGATCTGCAGGGGACCCTCACTGAATCTAACTGAGCTGTGTTCCCAAACCTGTTATCCTCCAGCCTGTGCCCACAAGCATGCACACACGCACACATGCATAATTAGGCATCTCATTACATGAGATTATTTTTAATAACAGAATTCTTTAATAACCAGAGAGTGGATGTGTGCCTCTAGCTGGGACCAACATATCTGAGCACGTTGGCCTTCTGGCATATGTTGTGTGACAGAATCTGCTGCTGCCATCATGGTTGCTCTGCTCCCTAGTCAGATGCACTGCTAAATGAAGAAAGACATGTTGCAGAAATTTCTGGCTAGTCTTAGGGTAAAGTGAGAGTAAGCATTATTTAGTAATATTGAACTGGAGCCCTGACTTTAATCTTCTGCTAAACTACCCTTTTTCCATATAACCTAGATTACTTAAATCTGTATTTCATAATACAGATATGGTTTTGCCATATTTTTTCTGTGATTGAGCTGCTTCTCCCATCACACTATATCTGCTTACTGCTCCGATTATGCATTACCTGGATTTTTCCAGACCTTATTTGGGTCTTTTTCACACCATCCACAAAGTTCTTGGCTCACCCCCAGAAATCAGCATTGACTAGACATGGATTAGTTCAACAGAAATTCTGGATGGCCATGGCAGCTGGAACATAAGTGCATTCAGCTCTTCATGTAAGTATTTTAATTATGTTAATATATCTTCTCTATATAAAAATTTGCAGAGAACAAATAGAACACTCTGGATCAGCAAGCCTGGAAGTGGGAAACTGGAGGAGATGGATAAAGTCCTCCTGCCAAAAGAGCGGCTTCCTGGCTGCAGAGCTTTGAAGCATGAGCCCACCATCCTCTGGCACCAGGTGCCAAAAGGCAGCAGTCTGGGAGAGGAAGCCCAGCACATAAAGCCCACCAGTCTTCTGACTCTGCTGTGAATGCAGTGGACTTCCTCATGCATCAGCTGGTGAGGACCTGAGCAGGGGCAAGGGGATCCGCAACTCCCAATCCAGTTGCAAAATGCCCATTTAGGGACTGAGAGAGCAGCCCCACAAGGGCACGTCAGCTGTACCATGCTGAGCATGGGGTCTCTTACCCCTCTTCCACACTACCTGCCATTGCTCTGGCAGGAAAACTCTGTAAATAAATGGGTATTTGAGGTTCAATCCGACTGTGCTGCCAAGCTTATATGTGGGGAAGATGCCTAGGGCACCCCACAGGACACCTTGTTGGTGGTCAGTGTGCGTGAGGATGCTCAGCTGTACGCACAGACTAAACATGATGTCCTGTGGATGTCAGAAAGCTATTCTGAGATCCTACTAAGCTGAAACTTCTTCACTAAAGTACCCTGCCAACCTTGCTCTAACTTAACTTTTATTTTTAAACAAACTCCTTCACCAAAGAAAAGAAGTGGTGGGAGTAAAGTGTTGAACTGACATTTTATGGTTTTCATTTTCTGCATGTAAGTAACAAATTTTAAAGCCTTTCCTTTTGTGTGGCATAATTACAGCTGATGGTTAATACAGCTCTTTTTAACAAAAATGTTTTCTGCTTTTGAACTCACAGGAGGCAACTATTGTTTGGTTTCCATTCATTAACCTGTTTTGGCCTGGCTTAGTGAGGAGGCTGACGTGCTTTGAAAGACTCCTAACAGGTATTTGACATAAGGTGCTCTCATTTGTGCTTTTAAGTTGTCCTGATCCACTGAAATAATTAACAATACCTCGTCATCCTTTGGTGCTCAAGACACAGTTGTTTAATAGCATAGTGTGGTGTTTCATTCAGACCTGTGAGGTTGTTCTCGTGTGACATGCTGGTGGGGAGTGCAGGCACAACACTAGCACCAGCTCGTTAGAAAGACCAGGGGAAATGCCGGTCCTGGACACCTAATCAGTTGAAAAGCCAGGGCCCTAATGAGCTGGTAATTCACCATGTGAAGCAAGGGGACGCAGAAGGGTTTCTGCCAGGAACAGAGCAGATTCTGGAGGGTTTCAGTGAGCGATGGAGGGTGAGCTCGTGGGGGAAAGCGTGTGTGCCTCCCTCTGCTTGGCCCTTGGAGCGGGGCAGGAGGCTATTGACGGGGCACTTGGAGCTTGCATCTGGAAACAACATGTTTCAAAGGGTTTATAAATCTTGTGCTCAGCAACAAAAAAAAAAAAAAAAAAAAAAAAAGCGGGGGTGGGGGGAGAGTGGGAAGGAGCGAGCGCAGGGGGCCGTGGCGGGGAAGGGTAACACAAAAGAAGACAAGAGGTACTTTGTCTGTGGGATGCTCCGCAGGCCCTTGTTTGTGCTGAAGAAGAAAGCTGTACCGTATAGGACGTCAGTGAGTGCTTCCATTCCCCTTCACACAGCCGGTTTTGAAGCTCACATATAGCTGCACTGCCAGCGAGGATCCTCCACTCAACAGGGGGCCCTGCCAGATGCCAGCCACGTGCCTTCCCTTCAGCTGAGGGTTTTTTCTTCAGTTTGAAGTTCTCAATGTAGACGTTTCTACCTCCTGTACAGGAGACCTTACATTTATATTCTGTTCACAGCCCATGACCAGAAGCTGTCACACAAACGAAGGGGTGACAGTGTGACAACAAGTATATTTCTGCACTGCAGAACTCGGTGAAGTTACCCAGAACCTTGTGGTGATACTGAATGTGTATATCCAAATGGGAAGTCATCACTGAATGTACATTATTGATGGAAAACATCTTCTGCTGTTTCTGGTTAACATATACACTTTGTGCAAATGGTATTTAATATTAATTTTCACATCCCCAGATATTTTTTTATTGAATAGTTTCTCTGGTCTTTGGTTCCCTCTTTAGCAATATGTTGTCGGTGAAATACTAGAAGGGTTAAAAGAAAACAAAAAATAAAGAGGGAATACCTATACTTGCTGTACTCACTAACAATATTAATTATCCTGTTTTATGCAAAAGCAGCAGACTTTCAGTATCTCCAACAGCCATCATAGTTATATAGACACTAAGTGGAGAGAGACATGGTCAACTGCATGTCCCGTCTTTGTCCTATGGAAAAGCCTCATATTATAAAGTGAGTGAATGTAAATTATCATTTGTATCTGGATGTAGCTGTGTGGTGGTGCCTGTAAGTGAAAACTAGACATATGCTTGTGATTGAAAATAATAAGCAAGATTTTGACATCAGTTATGCTAATGAATGGATACTAATGGATTTAGAGCAATTTTGTGAACTTGTTTCAGTGTCATTCCAATGCCAATGGGGTATAATGTCTTCTGAAAGTGTTATCCTACCTTAAGGAAGAGTTCACCATCTTTTCTGTCATATTTTGCTTTTCTAATCAAAAATATCACTGAAGAATCAGTAAACGCTACAGCTGGCTCAACTGCAAGTACTAATTGTGAACTTAATTTCTGAGGCTTGTAAGGAAACTGGTGAAATGATTGTAATTTCTACCACTTTAAAGAAAGCTGCTATTAAAGAAAAATATACCTTTAAGAAAAAATGTCAGTTTTTCTTTATCTATAAGAACACAGATTCTTATTTGCATTACGTTTATCTTAAGCCACTGAATACATATGAAAGTTGTTTGGTTTACCAGTTTGTTACCAGTTTGATCGTTACCAGTTGATGAATTAACATGCTCTTTAGTGGACTCTTGGTCTAAGACTATTCTTTATGAGAGGTTCTCCTGTTCTTCTACCAAAATTTCCTTTTATACATTTCCATTCTCTTTTTTTTTCCCTTCTTTAGGCACCACTAGATATCCCACTTGGCGTTTAGTACTACCTATCAGGAAAAAAAAAGGAGTAGATATTGCGTAATCTAGAACTTAATCACAGTGGACTTTACAAAATTTCTTCATTCACTACAATATAATCATTTATTGAAGGGTTATTAAGGCATCTTATGTATATTAATAGCACACTACATTAATAATAACATTTCCATTTGTCATGTTGCTTGTCCGTTAATCTTTCTTTACTTCATGGGATTTTCTTGTTGTAACAGTCACACTTTGCATTGATCATGCATGTTGAGCTGGAATAAAATATCAAATAATAAGGCCTTAGCATTGGAAAATTATGATTGTAATATCTTTAGATATCCTAAAGGTTGCACGTTGTTTTAAAGTTCCTGAGTTTGACTTTATTTGTAGTGTTAGGTTTACAGATTTACATTTGTACATCTATATGTGTATATACACACACGCACACGCTTTTTTGTGTTTTTGACATCTCAGGGAGCAGTAGAAAGTGAGGCTGCAGCAAGGACTAGAGCGGACTGAATATCCAGGGCTGGGCTTTCTGCTTGCACGTTAAGAGGCCATCTCTGTCCCTGAACCATCCTGTGCATGCTGGGTTTGTCTCAAAGATGAGGAGAGCTTGGGCAGAGACAACAGGCCAAGCACCACCTCTGCAAGTCCCATTTGCCAGCCAAGTGTGCCAGAGTCACACTGACTCTTTCATCAGGGATGCAAGGGTAGGAAATCTGAGCAAGAGTGGCACAAAAGTCATGAGGACATTGGTAAAACTAAACCATATAACTGAAGCTCTTGGGCTTTCCAGCAGGCACCTGCAGCAACATGTGAGAGAGAAGCCTATCCCAAGTAAATTTCTGAGCCACTATTTAGAAGGTGTGTAGAAAGAAGAAGCTGAAGTTTAAAGTCTGTCAGAGCTGCAGCCGTTCGTTAAGGGACCTGGGAATTTATTTGCAGGTGAAAAGTGGTGTGAAGATGTTAGAAACTGCTAGATGTCGTCTTTTAGGAAGACTTCTATAAGACCTTGGATGAGGAAAAAACAGGGAAAAATATATGATTAATTATTTTATATGTGCTAGGCATTCACAACATTTGTTAAGAGTTCTGGACCTTTTTGTAAAGCCACACTTTAAAGCCAAAATGGACCACCAGAGAAATGGCTTGAAAGGCCAAACTTATTGTATGTCACCAATTCCATATGATGTCTGCTTCATTTATTGCTGAAAAACCTCTTCCATGCTAAATTTGAGTTCCCCAAATTCATTCTAAGCACGAACTTAAGCAGATTTCTTTCTCTTCTGTTGGTCACACAGGCATAGATTCAAAAGAATTGGCTTTGATCTGTTGTGTCTTTCCTAAAGCCTATGCAACCCTTTATGCTTCAAAGAATGAGTGAAAATAGGAAAGAGACTCGAATAAGGAAAAATCTGGTAAAAGAGAAGCAAAAGAGAAGTGAAATCACATTGGAGCTCTTACTTCGATTTGGAGGGTTTGGAATTCGTTGTGTTTGGGGGTTTTTTGTTTATTTCAGGGCAGTTTAAAGTAGAAGGAGAGAAAGATGGCATTTAAAATGCTGGAGAAAGTGGTAAACAAATTAGAGGAGAGTTAAGGAGTGCAACAGGAAAGAGAAAGTTAAGCAGCATGGACAAGTTGACACTGAGAAGAGAATGAAAAGATACAGAAGAGAAAAATCTCCCATTTAGACCTCAGAACTCAGGCAGGTCATTATGCTGAAGCCCTTCTCCATCACCACCAGCTGGTCGACCTTGCCGGAACTGCTTGTTTTTACATAGTGGTGATATCTATATGGCACTGACCATCTAAGTACTTATGGTATACTGAAAACTGACTAACAGTAAGAGCCTCTCTCTTTCTTGGGCTTTTGAGACAAGTAACTTGATGCATGATATGAAAGGTTAGGTTTTCTAAAATTCTGTTGATGGCATGAATTCCCTTTTATGGCATGAGAGTCCTTACTTTGTCAGGACAATATAGTAACAAGCAGTCCTGTGCCAAGTTTAGTACTTCTTGTCAAGACTTTTCTGATCTATGTTGTTTCATCCTCTTTATTAGACACCAAGGCTGTTCTAGATGTGGAATCCAGTAGGCTCCAACAAGAGTTGACACAGGCATTTTGCACCATGTTTTGTGATTAGATTCATTTTCAGATATCAAACTCCCTCTTTGCTCAGCAACAGCAGAAATAATTATTTGCTTAAATCCTTGCTTATGTGGATTCTGTGGTTTTTTTTTTCATGCGTAACTGAGTGGTCAAAACTCAGGGACAACCTATCTGCAAGCAGCCTTTTTAGTCTGCACTTTAGAAAGCAAGACAGTCATCTCCAGTGGGAGTTCTTGGCCAGTTTTCAAATGTCAGTCCTAAGATGATGGTGATTGCTGTGTCCACTGGCATGTGTCCACCTGTGGGCATACATATTTCCTTAAAAGTAATTTTTTTTTTGTGTAAGCAAAACCTCAGCAGATCTATTCCTTTGGAAGTAAGCTGCATAAAAGAACAGAAAGGGAAATCTCAGTCACTAAACCAGAAAATAGCACTGAACTTGTTTCAAACATATGTGTCACCACTCTTCAGCCTGTTAAGGATTTAAAACTTTATGGGGCTTTGCAAGACAAGACAATGACATAAACCCTTCCCACCCTTCCCAAACAGAATGTTGCTTCTCATTAACTGAGGACAATGGGATCAAAGATTAAAAGCAAAGCCATTGCCCAGCGTAAGAATGAGCAATTGCATACTTGCCATTGAAAGACTTTTGAGGAGGCCTGCTTCTCCATAGAATAGGTTTTGAAGAGGGAATTTTTCACTGGGGTAGCCATGGTGCTTTGATTCATTTTTGTAAGAAGTTAACAAAGTGGACAGAAAAACAGAACTCAACTGGTAGCTGCTGTCTGCTTTAATGCTGGATACCAAGCCTGTTGTCACCTTGAGTACGTAGAGCTGCATAGACAAAGCATGGCCTGTAGATATTCAGAAGAAATGCTTTATTTTCTTTTTAATACAAACCAAAAAAGGTGGGGAAAAAATTTCCTACGTGCCTGAAGCCTCAAATGTGCAAACAGCATTGATTTACGCTGAGATGGCTGCAGCAGCTCCTGCAGTCCCAGCTGTCCATCCGCACAGGGCACCCCACGGCTGAGGCAGCTCAGCTGCTTGTGCAAGCAGCTGCACCATCCATGGCAGCGCAGAGCTTTACAGGGAGTGGAAACCGGTCCTGATTTACCCTCATGTGCTGGCCTGTAAACCACGGCAGAGCGTCGACTACTCCATAAGCAGCTGTGTTTTCTCTGGGGTGGCTGGTTGCCATTAAGAGAGTGATGGGAGCTATTCTAGCCATCCTCACGCCTCAGTCAGACCCTGAAGTTGGAACTCATTAAAGGTCTTTGGGCCACTTCACCTTTTGGAGTCCTGATTTTTCAGAGATTAGAAGCTCCCACCACACACAGGAGCAGTGAAATTTAAGCCTGTGTGGCTCCATGAAAAATCTTTACAAGTACCTAAGTTAAACTGAAAATCACCTGGGTGGAGACTTACAGGTGGTGTTTTTGAAAATGGGGCTTAGGTTTGTGAGTTACCACTGTACTTTGACAGATCAGGGATTCAGCTGTAATATGTTAAATTCGATTGACTAAGAATTGGCTTTAAAATTTATTCCTGGCTTTAAAATAAAAATGAAGATTCAGATTAAGTCATTTTTTCAACCATTTATCTTCTGTATGTCACAAAGAATCTCAACATTTACTTTTTTCTTTTGGGAAAAGATGTTTTTGAGAATATTTGTAACCTCTATCTGCAGCATGAGATAGTGGTTCTTTTATTGGATTTATTTTTTTTTAATTGGGTAGACTTCAGCTTAACTTTGACCAGCAAGAAGCACATAGATCTGCCAAAGAAAATTCTACTCTCAGCAGCATAATAATACTTGGTCCAGTGAAACAATACTATCAAAAAATACTTAGAACTTCAGAATCACTAGTAAATGGACATTTTTTTCTGTATTTAATTTCCATACTGTGATTCATAGAGTTAGCTGTACCATGTAAAACCCCCCATCAAAATGTCAGGCATCTAAGAACAACTGATGTCAGGCTTCCCTGCTACTATCTTTCATCAAAAAATTGAGCTGAGATTTAAAAATCGTTCCCTGAAATGAATGGTGGAATTGGACCAAATATTCTTTCCCTTCAGCTGATTTTAACATTTGTTCCTATGTTGTGATTACATATATTGCTTGTTATTTCTTCACAAATCCTTTCAGAAGCTTTAGATTATTTCACTTGCATATATGGTTTTATGGAATCATCTCCAAATGGGTACCACTGACTTAAAAGTCCCATAACAGTTTTGAAAATGAGTGTACCTGTTTAGCAGCTAATATCCCACGCACTCTCAGAGGAACATTTCCAAGAGCTTGTAAATCATGTTGGCATTTTTACATATTTGAACATATAAGAAGAAAGCAATATACCACCCACCTAAGAAGAAAGGGAAAGGAGAAAGAAAGGAAAAAAAAAAAAAGAACTGGCAAGTATGAGAACCAAAGGCACTAAAAATAAGATCAGAGGAATACTGGGGCAGAAGTTTGAAAAGTTACTGCCCTGAACTGTCATCTCCCTTCCTCTGCTGGGAGTTACTGCATTTAGTGTCCACTCAGCAAAAAAGAATGCATGTCTCAGCCAATTCAATACACAATCTGGTGTCTTATTTTAAAAAACCCATAAAAATGGATTTTCACTACTATGCCAGATTTTGTTCTAAAGAGGCTCAGGGTGTGACTTAGATTTCCTTCTGCTGGCATGAGGGGGTGGCAAAGGAGGAGAGATGGCTGCGAGCTGCACTAAAAAGGCAAGGGACATTGGTTGGAGGGTCACATCTTTCTTACAGACTGGATCATGGTTTGCCATGGTGTGCCAGGGCTCACCTCGAGCCATGTTGTGGCTCAGGTGTCTCTTGTGTCTCAGCAGTCTCTTGCTAAAGCTAAGGGGGTTTCAGCACTTTTTTTTGCTTACTAACAGGATTCATGAACCTTGTTGTGGGGTTTCTGCCATCAGTTGGATGAGTACGTTCCCAGAAATGTACTCTGGTTGCTGAATTCAGAAGAGATGAGTGCAGCTCCAGCAAGGTCAGTGTTAGGGTTCATGGAGATGCACAAGCACTGGTAAACATGGCGTTGTCTTCTGGCAGTGAACATACACTATTCAGTCACTATTATGAAAATTGAGTCTCCGTGTCTCCTTGTTGCTGAACAATATCCTGGCCACCTGGGGTAAGTGAGTCAAGGAAGCTGGCCTGATGGCCATTCGTTGCGATGCTCCAGACAGCTTTCAAATTTTGCTGTTGATGTCCAGGGAGGGAATTTCCACCATCATTTGCTAACAGGAAGTTAAAAACATCTCCTCCCACCCCACAAAAATCCCTTTGATCTTTAAAAGGCAACACATCTGGCATAAGCATAAGTGACTTCTCAGTTGGTATAGGTCAGCAGCTCACAGCCTGCTCCCAGAGCTCAATGGTGAGCTCACAGGCTCACCAGTCTATGCCATTTCTCTTGGGCAGGTGTTTTGGCTGGCGGCTGGAATTAGGAGAGCACATGGAGTGGCAGGGCTCACTCTCCTTGATGGTGTCACTTCCCTTCTTTCACACAGGATGGTGCCTGGAAATGCCTTGGATCCTGCATCTCTTGGTGCCCGCACTGTTCACATCTAGAGCAGCAGTAATCAACTTGTGCTGCTGCAGGTAATGCCGAGTTTTTGGCCAGTCATCAGGTGCTACTGGTCTTTTTCAGTCATCACTGTGCTATGCAGATCTGCCAAGGTTTATAATAGCATTGAGAAAGCTGATTAATAGCAAACATCAGCAATCTCTTATAAAGAGGAGGACCAGCTATAACCTTTTCCCCCAAATTAAGCAGAAAGTTCTAACCTTCTTCTAAGTTGGAAACTAGTCAATAAAATAAATCCTTAAGAATTTTACTCCTTCCCTACGTAATTCCCCTGTCTAGATTTGCTGAAAGATAGCTTAATAATTTACTGCCTACCCACTCATTACTCTTTTTCTTTTTCCTAACACTCAGTTATGAAGTATTTATGATGTCCAGACTCTCCTTCCCCCAACATCCTTATTAATTTTTACATAAGTTAAAGTTACTAAACCATTCTCATCATGTCTTCCAGTTGGAAACAACAGTCAAGCCTGTAGGACTGGTCTCTGCAAAACTAGCTCCCCTTGATCTAGCTATTCCCTTGCATGATCTACAAGGTTCAGTTTTCAGAAAACAAAGTGAATTTATATGGGTCTGCTTTGTCAGTCATAGCGTTATGTTTGGGGTGTCAAAGCAGTATGGAGATACAGGCCAAGATTCACTAGGGGAAAGATGAATGCGTGATGAATAAGCCTGCTTGTCATGAATGCTCTAGAGCATTTAGCTTGTCTTGAACAAGGAGACATTGATTGTGAACCCTGAAGAGATTGCAGAAGTTCATTTTGGTTCAATTGAGCCCAGAATATTTTTGCTCCATTAAAGTATTTTTGTTTCAGGAAAATATGCTTTGCCACTGCTCCTATGGAAACTATGAAAGAGAAAGTGGTATCAAAATTCTGGTAAAGCCCAGTTTTCTTGTATATACTGTGCAGCTGTTGTTTCATAATTGCAAAGCAGATTTATCACACTTTGTTCATAGACAATCTATAGGAAAGGTATTATTTTAAATCCATTCATCATCAATAGTTGCCCATCACATGAATTCTCTGAATAAATCACATTTTGTAAATCATATCAGACATGATAGAAACTACTGCAAAGCATCTTTTTGTGTGCTGTTGCCTACCTAAGTGACAAGGAGCTGAGTCTGTTTGCTGACTGATTGATAAACTTTATATGGGAATGGCAAATAGCCAGTAGTGAGTAATGGTAACTTGTTTGCTCACAAATGTCAGTCCTGGACACTCTTAGAAGTAGAAACCAGAGTATTTCTGCGTATGTAAAGAAAATTAAAAATGGCTGCATAGTGTCATGAGATGGATTTTACAAATGTATTTTTAAGTATAACTGTACAGCTGAAAAAATACCCAGTGATTAGGGCAACACTTTGCTTTGGGAGCAAAGCTATTATAACCACTGTTCCGCCTCTAGCTTCCTGCATTGCTTCAAGGAACTTGTTTACTTCTCCTTGGCTCAAAAGCATCCTTTAACTTCAACGGATACAGGATTCTTCTGCCCCTCATACACCAGTGTCATCCCTGATGAATAAAATGAGTTGACAACCTCACAGGAAGTTTAGTAGGCAAAATACTTTTAACAATTGAAAGGTGTTTTTATATGCCATGTAAGTACCTACCTTAGATAATTCAATCAACTCTATTCATTACAACAAAATAAGGAAACTTTCTGGAGCATTTGATTACCTGCAAATACAAAGTAGTTTGAACAGATGTTTTGGCCTCATTTGGCATTGAGCAACTGTTCTTATTCTGCAGCATATGTAAGCTTAGACTTTCTTTGGTCAAGGGTAAGATAATTCTCTTCTCATGCTCATTGAAGGGTAAGAGCATCCTCACAGATGACTAATGTGAAGCTACAGACACAGTAAGTTTGTACACCATCTTATTTTGCAACAATCACCTGTAAATCCAAGTCCAATGATCCACTTCTAGGTGAATAGGGCTCCAAGATCTGGTCTTAAATAAGAAGTCCATGGTCTTTGAAACTTCCATAGCTCAGTCACCTTCTCCTGTGCCCTCCTCCACTGTGCATTTCTATTGTTGGACTTCTGTAGAGCTAGGTTGAGATGAATGTCACTGATAAGTTACTTGGTAGACTCTGTGACATCTGCTTGCATGACTTAAAAAACCAAAACTCTCAGGGCTGTGTGACTGGAAGAAATCGTGCGTGAGGAAGTTTACACAGCATGGCCTCCATTACTCCTAAGCTCTGTGAGTGTTACCTGTATTTGGGGATGCTGTGGTTCAATTCTTGGAATGAAGAAAGCAAGAACCATTCAAGTCAAGAGCTGTAATTTCACATTTGTTGACTGGGCACCCATAGCAGGACAGCTTTGTCTCCTGGACTGTCACAGTGCTTTCTTTTTCCCCGTGTCTCTCACTTGCCTGCCCTGCCTCCCGTGCTCCCTCAGCCTGGTTTATTTGATTTACAGCGAAGTCACTGGGGAAGCTCAAGTTACAGCTTTGAAGTAAGCAGTGACTTCAGGGTCCTTGGCATGCACACACTTCCCCCGTCTAAGCCACATCAGGCGTTGCCCACTCTCAGAGAGGCCCTTCTTCTGAGTAAGGGAACAGACTTTTGTAGTTCTTGATCTTTACAAATGAACTGTGGGCTGTACATCAGGGTCTGGGTTTTCATCTATTTGGGTTTTTGGTATTTTCTGGTTCAAGGTGTACATAGCTATGTTAGTTTACTTTAAAGTTTGCAAATTATCAGTGAGAAAAGTGAAAAAAAAAAGAAAAGCCACCAATAGTTGAATTTTATACATCTACACAAAGTTATCTAATTAACATTCTTAGAAATTATAAAAAGAACTATACTATACGAAGTAGTAAATAAGATCCTGCTTTGTAAATTTCACTTTTTTATTGACGGGAATATTTATTTTCAAACGTGTAAGTATGAGTTTCCAATACCATAGTTTTCCCATTCAGCTTCCATGTGAGTGTTTTATTGGACTCTGCTCTCAGAAAATCAAATGAAAGAAGTGCAACACTTGCAAAGTATTTAGATACACAAATCATCAGAATGACATTAAAAGAGATTTGCACAATACTGGGCAGCAAGCATAGAATTTCCATCATAACACATTTTTCCTGTGGTGAAGCAGTTGTTTGGTAATTTTATTTTCCATTCTATTTACATGCATAGGCAAACCTTTCACCAGCCGTGGTCAAATCTTGGTAAACTTACTCAATAAGTCAGATATGAGCCTATTTTGTTGTCACTTCAGGTCTTATATATGGATACGTTTTTCAGCCACATAAAAGCACATTATATTTACATATGTGAATTCTATCTTACTCTGAAAAAAGGTGTTGTGGGTTGGCTTTGTTTGTTGTTTTTAGGAGTTTGAGTTACATAAACTTCCTTCATAACCTTTCTAACTCATTGGAACTGAATCTGACGTTATTCTTTTGAAACCTTCTCTTGAATACTGAAAAACCTAATCCAGATTTTTCAGCTATTTGTTACAGCAACCAAGATGTTTTAGATGATGACAAAATTATCTCCGCTGATGCTCTTCGCAAAAGCAGAAGCACAGTTAGTACCACTTTGTTCCGGTTAGTCCAGGCATCATGTGACACCCAAAGCGGCTGTAGGTTTGATTTATGACAAACTGCCATGCTGGGTCAGAGTCTGTGCTGAGAAGAGATGGAAAGAGTGGAAGTGCATCAGGTTGCAAGAAACCTACCCTGCTTTCCGAGTATAACTCCCCAACCTTAGTGTAGTTTAATTTAATAATTTCTCTTCAATAAATTGGCAGCGATATACTACTAAATCGCCTGCTGCTATATAGGTTTGGATATACAAATTTTAAGCTTTTCTCCATTGAAATATATGAAAAATTTGGAAAAATACTTAACAAACATGTAAGTATTTTAGCTTAATGTAAGCGGCTAAGCATTGCCACTTCTAGCCAAATCACTAAGACTTCCTTGAGTATTTGTTTCTTGTGGTGTACAAACTGGGTAAGGAATGCCAGAAATAGCAACATCTGACAAGACTTGAAAGTGCAAAATCTGAAGGGTGCTTTCCTGTGGCTCAGAGTGCTTGAACTTGATGTAAGCCCTTAGAAAACTCTGCTGAAGTCAGCAGGCAGTTTGTCCTGAGTCTCAACAACTGTGTCTGGCAGGAACTAGCCCACTGTCTCTCTTGGATGTAGTAAATCTGCGCTGCCTATGGGATACCTTACCTAAAATGTGCTTTACAAATGCCCACCTTTCTGATTATTTCAATCTGCCAGGAAATACTTAGCAGTTAGGAAGTTTGTTGCTGAGAACCTGACATAATGCTGCAGCAAGCATTTTGCTATGCAGGGTATGATGCTCCCTTTAGGTTTGACATTAGTCAAATAGAATCATAGAATCATAGAATTGTCTAGGTTGGAAGGGACCTTTCAGATTGTCTAGTCCAACCATCAAACAAACTCTGATAAAAAACCTCCACTAAACCATGTCTCCAAGCACCATGTCTGCAAGTCCTTCAAACACCTCCAGGGACGGTGACTCCACCACTTCCCTGAGCAGCCCTCTCCAATGCCCAACAACCCTTTTTGGGCAAAAACTGTTCTCAATATCCAATCTGAACCTCCCCTGGTGCAGCCCGAGGCCATCTCCTCTCATCCCATCACCTGTGACTTGGGAGAAGAGACCTAAACTTCAAGTTCCCATCTATAGCAATAAGCCTGTGTGGAAAAGTCCAGGTAGTTTGGGTTTAGAAAAAAAGTTTGGTTGTTGTGCCCCAGATCCCCTTTTTATTTTAAAATAAACATGACGGTGCAGGGAACAAATGTGGCATTAACTTCAGGAGAACTTTTCTGACAGAAACCTGCTGAACGTGTGGCCTGTGGGATGAGAAATGAGTTGATGCGCACATACCCTCATGCTCACGGCGCTCAGGTGTGAAAACCTATTGCTTTCAGAGACAAGCGACTGATGCCTCTGGGAATCAGTTCCTGAGCCAGTGAAGGTTAATCATGCCCCGCTCCTTTAGTTACTGAAATGTAGCCCAGCTGTGTGTCTGCAGGACCCGTTCCAAACTAGTGTAGGAAATTATGAAATGGGCCATATAACTCCTCTGCGCAGCATTCTGAGTGTCCCTGCTAATTTCATTGTCTGTGGAACCTCCTGCATTTCCTCTGCTTTATTCATGACCTGCATAGGCACTGGTGAATTATAGGTGGGGACTAGCTAGTATGGCAAGCTAAAATGTAATAAAACTAGAAATAAAGCATTTGGTTACCAAGGTGTACTGAAGGCATGAATAATGAAAACTAGTGCGGTACTTTTTGTCTGTCTTCAAGACTGGTTTAACCCTGGAAAATATTAAAAGTTATTAGCATAGTTACAGTAAACTGTCCATAAAGCTCTATGGATGATGTTATGTTTAAAGCCAATAAAGATGATTATGTGGTCCTGTTTGACCTTCAAAATCTGTGAATTAGTGAACTGACTTTTGTAGCAAGTGGTTCTACTATTAAACCAATTCTATTTTTTTATAATTATCTTCTCAGGTGAACAATATTTAGTTATGTGTGAACCATGTAACAACACTATCATCTCCTGATGTCTCCAACCTGATGCTGCAATATCCTTCTCTCGGTGCCTTTCAGGGTTGCTATCAAGGGCAGACAGAAGGAAACTCGTGGGCTGCTTTTACTTCAGCTGCCCGGCTTGGATCCCTGTGCCAAAAAGCTTGTAGGACAGAAGCCCTTTTTACTGAGTTAAAGCACGTGATATTAATGAGATGTGCAGTAATGCATTTTCAATTCCAAAGCTATCCCAGAGGGAGGTGCTTCAAGGATTAATGGAAAGCAAAACACTGGTTATCTTGTTAAAATTTCATTTACAGTACTTCTTATCAGGACTTAGAAATATGAAAGTTATTTATGTTTCTAGGATGTGTGATATTTCATCCTGTGAAGTGGTGGTACTTGTAAAATTTTCCTGCTGAGATAAAAAACAAAGGCTAACAAAGAGAAGCGGACCTCTTGATTTATTGATTGGGACTTCATCCTCAAAGATTGGGTAGGGTTGAGAAAAAGCAAGAACGTTGTTCCTTTAGTTGAAAGGAAAGCACTAATTAGTTTATTTGGTTTAACCCTGCATTTCTTGAGTGCTCCAGAATAGTTCCCCAAGTTAGATGGATCAGGCAGAAGGGGAATAAAAGAAGCACCAGCAGAGCTGCCTCTCATTTTCCCTGTTGCTTTCCCTATACAGCAATGCCATATCCCCTTTAATACCAGCTAAGAGAATATCTCAAAGCATGTGCCAAAGCCTTAGCAAATCAGCAGAGACTGTTTTCCATTGAACCTTGCTGTTGGCCTCAGGCTTCAGTTTAGTAGAGGAAAGTACGTGAGATGATTTTTTTGTAATTAAAGATTTTTACCAAGACTTTTCGGCTTGACTCTCTTGGAAGCCTACTACTGCTAGATGAGGAATGCAGGATGCTCTAAATATTCACCAGTGTTCTTTAGATGGTGTCCAAAGGAAAAATCTGTCAAAAATCAACATTTTAATGCAGATGGAAACAGTTTTGTTCTATAAGAAGACGCAGAAGCCCAAGGGCATTCTCAGTAACAGGAAAATTATTTGCAGTCAGCCAGACAAGCTGTCTGACTCAGGTAATCTACAGTTCATCGGGTCATTTGGTTGAAACTGAAGTCCAAGATGAGACACTCTGTTCAGATGAAATGAATTGTAATGGCTTTGTGTGCATGTGCATGGGTCTGTGTGCATGTTTGTGTGTGTGAGGATCTGGGATTATTTGCTGTACGTGTGCTAAGGTGTCTGCAGAGCTTTTGGACAGCAGCAAAGCAAACTCAAGAACAAAGCAGACATTTCAGTCATCAATTTACTTTAGCGAAAAAAAAGAAAAAAAAAGACAAACTATTTCAGGAAAGAAGACACAGATGTTCCACATTAAAAACCAAGGGAATTGGGAGAAATATTCCTTTAGCAGACGGACCAGTATCAAAATACCTAGCAGACTGGCGGTATCCAAATACTGGTTGACAAAGTCACCAAATACCTCTCCTGAAAAGGATGAGAGATGTGTTTAGCATTCCCTTTGGTGGTCACCAGTGGCTGTCCAAGTGTTTTCTCATTAGCAGGGCTGGGAGATGAAAGACTTGTCTTGCCTTTGCTTGACTCTGGAAGTAAAAGGAGGAGAAATTTCCAGTGATTGTTTATACTGTAGGTTTAAACTGCATTTCCCCAGTGGAAACCCAAGCCGTGCTGTGTTAAGCTCTGTGCCAGCACAAGGCGGTAGGCAATCCCTGTACAGAGATTTTACTTCTAAATGAGAATTAAAAGCAAAGGGAGGGAAGGATCTTTGTCCCAGTTGCCGTCCTCTGACTAGCTGTCTTGATCTTTCACAGTTTAACCGGTGCCCTCGCCTACATTGCACAGGTGGTGAGACAAAGAAAAGTGTAAATCCAGCCTAAATATCACGTCAGGCTGGTTTGGAAACTATGCTGCAAGACTGTTGCGAAGCAATTAGCAGAGCTGGCTTCTTCACCAAAAGCGAATGGTACAGCATTCCCTCAGCAATGCCCCACGCCAAGCCACAGACCAGGGCTGGTCCCCGGTAGCAAATCGCACCACATCACTCCGTGTGTGTGGAAAGAGGGTAAGTCCTTAAATTTCAGTGATGCTGAGCTATTTTCCTCATCCCTCTCCTTTAGCCAGGCAGTCTCCCCCAACTGCTGCCTACAAAAAGGTTCAGGACATCTGTGGTTAACGCCTACATGTGCTTCTGATTATCTCTTCCTCCTCCTCCCCCCTCAGCTGCAAACTGTGGCTGGTGTGCAGCTCAGAGAGAGCAGTCAGAGGAAGTAAAGGGCTGTTTTAGGGAGCTGCTGATTTTCTCCAGTTGGCCCTGCCTGTAACCAGTAAACAATTCTTCTAAGTATATAACTTGTATGTAACTTTACTGGGCATTTCCTCCTGGACAGGAGAGCAGCAGCAGCAGCAAGAGAAAAACGTATGGTCACAACAGCAGTGGCATCTCTGTAATCATCTCCCCTGACCCTGTAATCCAAGAGCCATGAGAGTTTAAGTCCCTGTCTGCAGACCACTGTCATGGGCATCCTTTGGGACCTCAGCCCTGAACTCTTCTCACTTGAAGAATAGGGATTTCGCTTCACCACAGCATCAGGACATGCCACTTTCATCATGTCTTCAAAAGTTCTTTTTAATGTCTCTAGAGTTTTGCTTTACTTTCTCATGTCTATCTGTGAAGGCTCCAACTGACAGCTTGCTAGAGACAGCCTGCTCTCCACTGCATGTCTGCAGAAGTCACTGCTAGCCAGGAAGACCCACAAGGCACTTAAGTCCTGACTAGCAAAAAACTACATTTAAAGACAGAAGAGGTACAGTACTTGTGCATAGGCTTCATACTAGCTCTTTGGGAAGGGTTTCTTCTCTCCAGGAATGAAAAAATCAGCTTTTAGTATCAGGCAAGATTTGCCCAGAAAGCAAGACTGATGGGAAATTATTCTGTGCTTAAAACAAGCATTTTGCGAGCTGGAACAATAGTCAGAGGACTGGTCATGGTGTGTTTGTATGCCCAGTATAATAAATTGCAAAACTGACAAAAAGCACGTTAAAGGTCACAAACGCCAAAACACCATTTCCCATCCTCCCCTTCTGCCACATTGGGATTGTGATCTTGTGTGCAGGGATATTAGTAGCTGGTCCTCATATTGCAAGACCAGGGTCCAGGAAATATCCCTCACAGGCAGTCCCACCTCATCAGATGGGATTGTTTGGAGATAGCCTCCAACTGGAGCAGCACATCTCCTTCCAGCTGCATTGAAGTTTTCCCCGTGTTGAAAAGCACTTCTTTATAGTCTTTGTACTTTGAACATAATTTTCTAATACATTATAGAAACACTTGGAGTTTCAGCCAGCGTAAGATCCTCACCATATTGTTTGTATGGGTGGGAAGAGACTATCCTGTGGTGTCTAAAACCTCCATAAAAACAAGACAAAGTGCGTTGGTCAGAGATCAGCAACCTCTTCTCATAATATGCTGATAGCAGTGGTTTCACCTGATGTTTTGGGCAGAATTATAAGGAATGATATCAATAAGGTTTCCTAATCTGCATCATTAGTTTTCTGAATAGTATCATCCACCAACACCACAAGCTGACTGGAAACTTCTGATAATTTTCCTTGAGAGAAAACAGCTGTTGAACGAAATGGAATTCTTTCTGGTTTTGTTTCTAAAAAAAAAGTTTGAAGTTTTACTTTAAAACTGCGATACTCAAATGAAAAATTGTACTGGTTTGCACTGAAAATAAGGTTTTGTCAGGCATTTCATTTTTCTTTTGTTTATGAAAGCGGAGGAAGAAATCGTTGCACATAATTTTTACAAAAGTAAGAATTTTTTAAAAGCTTTGACTCTGTTCAGAATTATACATGAATTTGTCTCTGTTAATTTTCAGAAAATACCCATCTGAAAGCAATGTATTCCCTAGTGGTGCTTATGGGCTGTCTGTAGGGAAGAGACGGTGTGAACAGGAGCAATATGAGAGCAGACGTAGCCTCCTCCACCACTGGCCCCTGTGTTTGCAGCCCTGCCTTGCTCAAACCTTGCCGCGAGCTGGAGCAGAGCATCCAGACAGGCTCACAAAGGGCCCGCTGCGGCGTGTCCCCATCTGCTGTCGATTACTGCACGGGACGTGCCAGCCTCATGTTGTCAGGGGCCAGCACCCTGGTGCTTCTTCGGCTCAACAATAATACCAGCTGATCTCCAGAGCTGGCGGGCATCCAGCCTCCAAGAGGGCTTGGAGGAGCATTTCCTTTTTGAAGATACCACAGGTCCAATGGTGGATCCTTGAGAATGCCACTGGAAAACTTGCTGGTTTCTGATGGGGAGACATAGCCCAGTAGAAGATCCCAAAGTTTATGACATTGTCAAACCACGTCACAAAATTACAGGAATGAAGATAAAAAC
This sequence comes from Numenius arquata, assembly GCF_964106895.1. Classification (NCBI taxonomy): domain Eukaryota; kingdom Metazoa; phylum Chordata; class Aves; order Charadriiformes; family Scolopacidae; genus Numenius; species Numenius arquata. The sequence continues at coordinate 73,987,621 of NC_133616.1, forward strand.
TGAGTTGGCCCCCACACCTGAAGTCTACCTGCAGCTTGACAATGTGTTCTAAAGAGCCCATGTACACCATGTGCAAGCCATTTAACATCAGCTGGAGTTATTTGGCAACAAGAAATGGAAGGAAGAGGAAAAGGAGTATTTCCAGCTTTGGAAAAAATATCTCTAATTACCTGTTTTGAGCCAAGCAACCAAGGACAGGAAACATTATATCGGGGAAAAGGTCTTAAAGAGTTGCTTAAATAGTTATATTTACTTGATGGGCACTGGCACTCATTCAGAGTTTGAGAAAATGTGCAGTGGTGGCTGATTCTGTTATCAGTTGAGTGAAAACCTGGAGCATGACTGATAACGGGTTCCACCCTTCTAATTTAAAACACCGTCCGTCTTGTTTGGGACACGGACCTGCCTCTCAGTCCTGTTTTTATAGTTGATGAATTGCAAACAGTGATTAGCTTCGCATAAAGCAACTGGAAATTTCACGGAGCCAGATACAAGCAGATTACATCGACTTTGCTCCTTGAATTCCTGGCTCCCCACGGTGACCACAGTAGCGCTTGTCAGCAGAACAATTCTGAGGTTCTCCCTAGCTCCACAGAGCTGAGAGAAAATTAATACTGGAGAGGTCAGGTTAGAACAACAAATGAACATTCAAATTCTGTTAAATAGAAGTCATCAGATCATTAAGAAAGGCAGGCTGCTGTATTTAGTCTGAGGATGACATAAGTAGTCAGTGCAGCATCTCATCTGTTAAACGCTGCCTTCATTTACATTTCTGCTGCAATTTCCAGCAGTAGGTTCTATAGTTTTGGTACTGTTACTGTTGGCAGATATCTGTCAAATTTATATACCAAAGCCTCTGGTCATCTTAATTATTGGAGTTGCCACAATCCAACTGCTTATATATCATAAAGCAAGATGGGGACAGCTCAAATGTAAATTTTCAATAGCCATTGAGTCCTTGGAGCTTGGAAGAATTTGACTCTTTCTACTATATCAGCAGAGAAAGTCCAAATAAGAGCAGTTTCAAAACCTTGAGAGCTGTAAGGGAAAGCCCATTTGGTGAAGAAGCACCCTTTGTATGGCATGATCTACAGCAACGTATGATGACCTCCTTTTTAATATTTGTACTTCCAGTCATGTCCAGCTTGTCTCAAGTTTTAACCATTTGCTGTTATCAGGTGCAGAATCTACCTTCTGAGGCAACGTGAAGTAAGTAACTCCCAAGCACTGGAGCTAATCTCCAGTAGCCTCCCTTTCAGGCAATTTCTGGTTTGCACATTTTGACTTTCTGCCTAAATCCTATCAGAACTACTGTGCAGCTCATGTGGTATGAAATACTAACATCTACATGGAAGACAGGTATTTCGCAAGATTTGTCTTCAGGGAAGCCTAAATCTAAGCATAAGCCTTGTTAGACACACGAGACTCCAGGTGACAAAGAACCCTAAACAAATAAAAAGCGGCCTCTGCTTAGTTTTTCTGGGCATGTGGATGCTCAGAACGACTGTTTGCTGATGAGTCCTGTCTGTCCAAGGAGTCAGGGGGGAGGGGGTAAACTGGGCTGCTCCTTTTCCCTTAGAGAGGGAATGAGTAGAGCTTTTTTTGCTTCTACATGCCGCCTCTTTTCATCAAACCAGCAAGAATGGAGAGACAGCCTCTATTTAATTCAACTGAGGATGGATGACAGGTTTTAAAGCTGCTAGGGGAAAGAAACAGTCATCTGACTGTTCCCATCATGCACAGAGGGAATGTATGTGATTGTATACATTCAAACAAACAAACAAACAAACAGGATAGTGGTTGTTGAAAATAACTTTTATTTGTGCCAGGGTTGAAATGCTGGAAGATGGAATTGGGGTTACCTCTGCCAGTGAGACCTGTACACTATGGAAACAGTATTGGTCCTGCTCACTTTTTAATGGAAATTAAGAGCACACAGGGAAACCTTTCTTATGGTACTTAATAGTTCAATATTTAGCTCTTGGCCCCCATTATTCTTGCCTGACATTGTGGTTTTAGGCAGCAATAAGAGCTGAGGAGACAGTATAACAACGGTTCCTCAAGCATTCAAATTTTAAAACTAATTCACTTTGACTGTCTCCGGCTCCCCATTGTATTAGTAAATATTTTAAGTCCAGGTTTGGTAAAGGACTTAGGAACAAGCCTAAAGTGAAGAGTATGTTTACTTCCTAGTATCCTCAGTGCTTTTTAAACCTAACATGTTTACTGTTAAGTGTAGGCATGAACCCTCCGTGAGCGAGGGGCTTAGAACTTGCTCCAAAGCCTTGTGGAGTCAACAGAAAAAGTTATGTTGACATCCTTGGTTTCAAACCAGAGCCTTAAAGAGTTAGCCTTGCTACTTCAGTGTGGAAATTTGCCAGAAGGAGACTTTAGACTGCATAACAAGCAAATTGCAAGTGTCAAACAAATATTTTAGTATGAGTGATTTGCCTGGGTCTAATCAGGGGTATGTTTCAACGAGCATGGTGGACCAGATCCTCATCTGTTTTTTATCAGACAGACTCCATGAACTTGAGAGGAGCTATTCATAACCAGGATAGCCAAAGAACTAGTCTATTATGTGTAATATTTCTGCTAGAATGAATTATACTCCTGAGCCTCCTTAGCCGAGTAATCAATGGAAAACTGTCTTTTTGTGTGTAAATATGGGGAGCTATCTTCACCTAATCAGTCCCCAATGCACAGCCCAGGACACTAGAACAGCCAAAATCTCTGATGTTCTCTGGAGAACCTGGGGTTGGGGTGGGGGTAAGACTTTAAAAAGCACTGGTTATCTACTAGACTTTGCTGTCCTCACAGTCCTCAAGAGGTGGAGCTACACCACAGCCCAGCATTTCTGGAGATCCAGTCCTTACATCCTGCAAATCAATAAATAGATTACACTTTTCTATAGAGACAATCCACTAGAGTGCAGGCTTTATCTGCAACTAGAAGAAAAGAAACAATCGGGACTTATTTCTCCTCCTCTGTTGCAGGTAGAGCAGCCAATAATTACCAAATGACCCTACCTCCACAGCAGAGAGGAGAGGACGGAGGTGCAGTGCGCATCTAGTTTCAGGGAGATGCTGCTGCTGGCAGGTCATGCAGCTGTGCACAGAGAAACAGACCTGGTACCCAGCCCACAGATCAGCATCCCTCACCCATAGCATCTCTTCTGATTCAAAATTATTGTTGCATGTCATGCAACAGGGAGCAGGTTTTGCAAGGGGTCCATCTCTGGGTCCAGCTCATTCAGAATTCCCTTTCCCTTGTCACCCTTGCCACGGATCACATGGGAGAGACTGTTAGCTATAAGTGTTGAAAGTTTGGATTACTGTTAAAGCCTGTGAATATTTTTTGCTCAAAAGCATCTTTGAGAAACTCAGCTTGGCCAAAACTCTGTTTTACGAAAGGACTTCAAATTCAGGAAAACATTGCTTTTACCCATTTTAGAAAAAAAGGGAATGTAACTTTTCATTCCTCTTAACTTTTCAAAAAACTAAGAAAAATCTGCTTTTCATCCTTGTTCTTGTTTTCCTTCCCCTTTTTAATACACCCTTCTCAGAAATTGAGGAAAGAGCATTGAAAGCCAAGAAGGAGAGGGACGGGGGTCAAGAGAGAAAACCTTTCCCTCTCTCCTGTTACTTTCCTCTCTCTCGTGTTTTGTTCTGACCTCCATCCTCTCGCGGGAAAAGTAGCACAGCCTTTTACATGTTTTTAATTTGAGTCTGCTTCAAAGAGGTGAGCGCAGGGCCCTTCACATGTCTCTGCCGAGATGTGCAGGAGCAGATAGATAGCACAGCTGTGCAGCCGCCTCCCCCGTGCATCCCTTCCACCTCCACTGGGGCAGGCACCTGGAAGTGCCAACACCCCTGGAGCCCCATGTCCCTCCCAGGCACATTAGGATGTCACTTTCCCAAACTGGTCCTCAGCCACAGATCACTTGCTGCTGAAATGAGCAATGTTCTCACATGAGCCATGAGCACTGTTCTCACTCTTCTTCATCCAGATGGAAGAAGGCTCCTGAATTAAAACCATCAGGTTTTATGAAATCCCATCAGGCACATATATAGGGTAGCCTGCTCCTGTTCCGTCTCTCCTTGAGAAAAGGATGAGTGGTTTTGTATTGTATGCCCCTGAGCAGGACTTGCAGGTCTGCTGGACTCTTGTGTCTGGCAATTAGTAGCCCCAGAAAGATTATATAATATTCTGTGGACCGAATGTTTCATGTACAATTGTTTCCTGCCATGGTAAAATTCAAGGTGACCAGAGAGTCTGATTTAATAGAAGTCCCCATACTCATGGCAATGAAATCTCATTTTTCAGACAACAATGGACTAAGTACAAACAACCATGGGTGAAGCACTTGAACAGGGCACAGTGACATGGCAAAGTTACCTCTATGCTTATGAAAGCAATGGATAACAAACTATCATTATGGGCAGTTTATGAGCCTGCTACATAATTAGCAAGTAATTTCATTTGAAAGCTATTTCTGAGAGCAGTAATGAAATGGGGAAAAAAAAGGAATACGATCATCTGATCCAGTTGGCAAAGACACTGGTGACACAAACTCCTAACCCCAAAAACAGACGGTCTGTGAGGGGTTACTGCTCAAGAGGGAGACATGTGGTTGCAGATACAGGGTTAATAAATTACTTGCGTCTAGCTTATTTGTATCATTAATTTCTCAACTGTTTTGCTCCTGCAACACTTCAGTGGATGCAGATGGTACCACTTATACATCAGCCTGCTGACCCATGTGAGTTTGAAGCCCAGTGAATGGTAGCACTTAGACATGTAGCAGGCTGATTTGTGGGTATGGAGCTGGCAGCTAGATGTGAAGTGCTACCATTTGGCAGTCATCTTGTGGAAACTCCCCCATGAGCGCACATCTGTTGTGTTAGGAACCATTCTTGGAGCCCTGTGCTAATTTCACACCTTGACTCTTCGAAATGATCAAGATAGCATTCACATTTTCTAAAGCGTAAGGTCTGTTTGGTGATGCAACTGCTTGTTTCAGTCCTGGTAGACAGATTCAAATAATTTCTTGGAAAAGTGCCATTACTTTCAGTTTTGACAAAATACATGCCCCTCCACTAACATTCATCAACCATGCTTGCTTGTGTATTTCTCAATTTCCTTCTAGATTTCTATCATCTGGCTTTCAAGACCATAGCTTTATGTTTGACTGTCAATGATTGGTTTTTGTCATCCTTCTACAAAGTTACTGGACTCGCATGGCTCTTCTTTGCAGTTGGGTCTAAAATGCAAACAAGAATATTTCTGTTTGGACTGATGACAATACCCAGCAACATTTTTTCCAAGGTCCAGTTTGGTCTTGACTTCTTCGCTCAAACCTTGCTGTGCAACTCCTTGATACGAAGCAGGGAGAAAAGCTTCTTCTGCTGATGTAAAAGAATGTCATAGGACTGGACTTTGCCAAAATTTAATGATTTTCTGGCTGTCCCTGATATTTAACCTCCTGGATACAAACAAATGTGCCTTAGAGGTGTCTTACGGTTGTTCTAAATAACCTTGTGTCTGGTTTGGACCTCAGGTACACATCGTGTTAGGAAGAGACTACAGTGAAAATTGCCTTTGATCACCTCTAACTGCATTTAGCATTCTGGCATAGCTGAGGACGTGCCAAAAAAAGTAACTTAAAATTTACCTCAGACTCAAAGCCTACTGAAAAAGACAATAAGAATATTTTTGCCTGCTGTTTCTAGAGGCGTTCCAATGGTCACAATATGCATAAAGATATATATTTGTATGCCTTTATTCTACACTCGGTCATGGGAAAAATATTTCAAAAGAATGGGCTATAAAGACTATATGTTACCTTCTTTTTTCAAACAGAAATTATATTTATGTTAAAATCAATCATCTGCCTAACAACCTTTTAAACCAGACGTTTTTACTGTGTCCTGTAATAAGAATTCTATATAATGTCCAGTAGCTGCTTTTTGAATTTGGACTTCCAGTGCCATTTTCTGTATTTCTGCTGCGTGGCTTTTTACTGGGGGGTTCAGAAAAGCTGGCATTTCATGTTTGCTGTGAACACAAACTGGGTGGATGGAGGGAGGGAGGGAGGGATGGATGGCTCTCCAAACCACCCTAGCTGAGTGCAGGTGACCAAACAGGGGAAGCACCGCTGCCAAGGGATGCACTGGGCTGTGCTTGTATGTGTGGTTGCAACATGAGTCTGGAGAGGAGCAAAGAGGCTGCATGTGTGTCTGTGTCCCTCTTTGCTTAGGGAGGCCTTGGGGAGAAAAGGGCAAAATTGCAGGTTGTGGTGAGGGTGACAGGAGGTTGGGGAACAGAGGGTGAAGGCAGAGCAGGAAAGCAGCTGGGTGTCTTTTTATTTTACTTTTTCAAATGGAGGATGTTTGCTGTGTGCTCTCTCCTGCGATGGACAAGGGGCTGCTGAGGTGCTGGAAGGGAAGTGGGAGGCATAAATAGAAAGGCGAAAGGGGCATCTGAAAAAGAAAAGGCGGGAAGGGAGGGAAAACCTGGAACTGTATCAAAGCAAACCTCCCTCTAACTATGAGGAGCAGGCCTGTGAGTCTAAACATGCTCTGTAATTTGCTGTAGCACGTATCCTCTAATTTAGCTACTAGGTGTGTTTGTACAGAAATACAGAACTAAAAGTAATTCAGAGCATGTCAGGAAGTGCAGCTGAGTATGTGTTTCTTGGGACTCTTTGTCCGGTTCAAGTACACTTAACTACCTGTTTGGGAATACAGGTTGGCAAACAGCATAGCTAGAAAAAGGAAAAAAATATTATTTTTTCTTCAGAGCTCCTCAGTCATTAGTGAACTGCACTGGAAGTGTTAATGTATTGCTATTTCAGAAGTTTGTTCAGGAGCTACCACCACAATGCAGCAATAGAGCTGCTTGAAAAGCCAGGCAAAAAAAAAAAAAAAAGCCATTTTTCAATTTAGGAATAATCACAAAAGCATTGAAATATACCTGTATGTGCAAAATCTGTTTGTTGTATGATTTGCATTCATTTACCTAGCTGCCTTTTTTTTTTTTTTTTTCTCTTAAGAGTAAATTCAAAGACTTCCTCATTGATCCTAGTATTTATGGTGAGGACAGCATCCAGAGACAAGTGAGGCTAAAGGCCTGATTATCCTGCATCTCCTTCTGCAATGAAGAAAGAAACCATTGCAGGGGTATGTGTTGAGGTGAAAGCAAAGGGTCCTCTGGCCTGACACTGATTTTTCAGGGCTTAGCAGTGTTTTTAGTCAGCAGAGGCGTTAGTCTTCTGCTGCTATCAGGGATTATTTGTATAAAGTCAGTGCCCTGGAGTGTCTTTCATGGGCTGGATCCTCACTGTGTGCAATGCCGGGTGAAGCACATAGTAAAAATCAAGGTCAAGAAATAAAAATGGGAAAAAAAGAGATAAGAAGCCACAAATGGGCACAAACAGGGAAAGGCTGCAAAACAGCAAGACCACATCAGTCAGGAAAATAAGCCATGCTTTTGGCACCGATGACCTAACTCCCTCTCAGTCCCTCAGTTTTTGCCCTCTCCATGCCATTTCCTCAAGAGGTCAAACTTCTTCACCTAAGATACCTCCTTCTCCCGACATTGCAACCTCAGGTGTTGCTTTCCACGTTGAAATGAACATGCTGAGCCTTTAAAATTAGGTCACCCACACTAGTCATCAGAGGTGTGAATTATCAGGCATACTCAGTGTGCTAAATGCAGTTCATTAGAGCCCATGCCTGGTTTAAAGCGGTTGCGCCTGAATCAGATAAAAGCCTTGAATTGGCTTATTATTTGGGGGGATGGATTGTGCAGGAGTGCTGTAGAGGCTTTTCATGTATCTATGCAGACAGATGTGAGATTTTTAATTTATAATAAATGTGGGGTTTTGTTTTGCTGTGGTTAGAGCTTTTCTGTCACTTATTTTGTAATTTTACTGGTGGTTGCAAGGACAATGTGAAATGCTGCAGTTTGTGAGAGTTTTTGAAGAATTTCAGTCCAAAACTTGTTGAGGGGTTGTCTCTTCAGTATATCAGATTAGATAGAAATGGATATCTAGTAGATACCTGTTAATACAGTTAATAAATTAGTCCAAAGCTAATTGTTAATAGTTAGTTTGTGATTTATAGACTGCAGTCTATACTTAGTATAGTTGATATATTAGTCTATAGTTAATAAATAACTGCCATGGTTATAGCATCTGTTAATGCCACAAGAACATCTGCAAATAATAAAGCAATTTATATAGTGCTTATAAAAACTTTCATTTCCTTAATGTCTGGACCAAACATAGTCACCAGTCACTTCATGGTCTGGAATGGGGTTATACATTGTACACCCAAATACACAAGCTTGTGAAGAGGACAGGTGAATAGAAAACTGATGTAGTTCCCCAAGGAACTAATTTCTGGCTGTTGTATCTAATTGTCAAAACCTATCAACATGCTGAAATGCAATTAGCTGCCATTGGGTATGTCCTGAAAATCTGTAGTGAACTCCTGGCCATCAGTCACTTATTCATACTTAAGAGCATGGGGCCACTGCCATGATCATTTCCTTGGGCTTTTGATCAGGTTTGTGGGTGGAGTGGAGATTGCTGCGATGTTCCCACAATAGGGAAAAACCTGGCAAACATTATGGTCAGGGGGTTAGGGTCTGAACGCCGTTTCTAAAATGTAAAATTACAAGTACTTCCATCCCAGCAGCAGAGACTAATAGCAAAAATGTGACACTGTGAGCTTTGTTTCTGCCTCTGTAGATGTGGAGACACAAAACGGACAAAAAGGATTTATGCCCTGCCTCCAAGCAAACAGATGTGAGCAGCAGAATTACTGCTTTGGTTTTCTTCTCCACACTTGTAAACAAGCCATCAGAGGGTCTGTTTGCTGAAGATCTCCTAATGACAACATGATAATGTCATGATAACAAGCACATACCCCAGCCTAAACCTGCATGCCTGATGGGAAAGAGCACTGTTGTCTCCTATGCAGAACGTGGAATACAGCCCGGGAGAAACAAATGGTGTCCCTCTCCTTAACTGCACACCAGATGATCTGGGTAAGTACAGCCTCCCCACCAATGCTTTCTTGTTGTCATGTTGGTCTTCTAGAGGGCCCCAGATCTCTCACTTTGTTTCGTTCCGCTGAGATTTGGGGGCTTCGTGTTCTGCCGTGGAACCAAGCTCCCTAAAGGATCATGAGTTTTGTAAACTTAGGTCCCATCCTCATTACAGGAAATGTTCTGATTTCCCTTTCATTCTGGCTGAATTCCCCCTCTAGCCTGAAGGCTTACAAAAGCAGGATGGCATGAAATATTTACGAAGGAATTAGGCCTGGCCAACACGGAGCTAAGGTGTCTAACCCATCTTTTGGACTAGCCCACCTCCTCTGTATCCAATATACGGAGGTGTGTGCTAATGCACTTTCTTCCCTGAAACGCCTCATGCAGCCAGCCCCCTTTCCTTCTCTTGTGTCACATCCCATGGGAAGTGGGAACCTGGCTGATTTGTAGTAGGTCGGCGTGACGAGTAGCTGCTTGTTGCGGTTGCTTAAGGTAAACATGGTCCTGCTCTGTGCACAATTCTTCAATGAAACACCTGCAGCCTGGGCAAGAGCACCCCGGTACTCAGTTCAGCCATCGTGGTACTCTGGCTGTTAAAGGTCATTTAGAATAACGGTGGCTACAGCTAAGGCTTGGGTGAGGGGGAATATATGATCTGCAAAGGATAAGAAGGAGCTACCAACCTCAGCACTGCTGTCATCCTAGGGAAGACCACCTCACTAGGGGTCAGTGAGGGCATAATTTTTGGCAGGTGTTAACAAAGTTAATCCGTGTATACTCATGAGGAGAGTTCGTAGGGGTGGCTAAGCTGGGGTTGGAATTAGGATCTGCCATCTTTGTTCAAGCCCAATTCCCAAGATGCATCAGTCTTCTCAAAGCCAAGTTTTGCTGTCTCAGCTTTCCTCAGGGACTCCTGACTCAAACACTGAAAGCTGAATCACACCAAGACTCTCTTGTCGATATCACATCCACCCTCCCATAGCTGCAAAGGCCAGTTCTCTATGTGTCCTGGTCTAGCAGCCACTCTTCCCAACGAGCCCACAAGGAACTTCCCACTGTTGGCACCTTCCCCATGTTTCCTGGGGTTGAAAGGAGACTTGATTTACATTGAGTTTCAAACTAAGCACATTGACATCAAAGCAGCGGAAATCAGGCCCCAGCAAGTGGTTTATAAATGCAGCCTAATTGTTTTGAATCAAAATAGTTCTTTCAGTAAAGTTGGAGGGGTACGTCTGTCATCCTTACTGTTGTTAGTTTCTGTCTCGAAAACACTGAAAAATCACTGACATTAAATCCACTCTGGGGATCATTAGAAAAAAGCTTCCATTCCTGAGTGAAACCCTTTTTGCTGGATTTTTCCCATTCTTTTTTGCACAATATTTCTTGGAGAGGATAGTAATCTAAAAGCGAAAGGTATGTATGCATTATCTCCAAGAGAAATCCCATGGGTTGTGTTGTACGACATTAGGGAAAGGATCCTCAGCTCGTGCATGCTTTTCTCATCCCAGATGGAGAAGACAAGGCTCGCTCTGCAGTCTTTACAAAGCCTTGGGACCGTTTCGGCCCACTGAACAAAGAGCTTATGCAGAGGCATCCAGTGAGGACCAGATGTCTGACTCATAAAGTACTTAACTGAAATGACAAAGATATATGGGTTTGGTGGATGTTTCTTTTAGCAAATGTGCTCATATCTCCAAGCTGGCAATGACTACATTTCCTTTCAAATCTGGAAGAACAGTGTCTTTTTGTAGTACTGGTGCATCTATTGGCAGCATCAGATAGCATAAAACAAACACAATGTTACAAGAAAGGAGGAAGGAAAATCCAATGACTTGAAACAAGCCTTTTGTGTTACTGGGCATCTGAAACTTCTTGGAGTGCATGTGCATAAACACAGAACAGAAGAAGATAAATAAGGCTTGAATAAATATTTTTTACTCACCCAAACAGCAGAATTATTTAAAACCCAGTCTTCATGCAGGTTTGACTTTTACAAATGGATCTGAGATATCTGATCAGCTGAACTAAAACCAGCACTGCTGTAGCAGAGGAGCTGACACACCAAGGTGCACAAGGGAAGCGCTGCACCACAGAGCAATCTTATCTTCTGCCTTCATCTGCCTGAAACGTCTGTGTAGGTGCAGTGATGTCATCCTGCTTTTGTGACCAGGAAGGGCAGTAAAAAATTTCCCAAAGGAAAAGCTTGGACTCATATAAACTGAGGTAAAGTCCAAAACCACAGAGGTGCTTTTGCCTCTGTCTCCCATTGAAACCCCTAGGGGCTGGACATCCTTGATGGATATATCCATCATTGATAGATATATCCATCATTGATGGATATGACCCCAAATGCAGGTCGTGTTTGCAGCAGATCCACTGCCAGCCTAGAGGGAAGATGTCTGCTGAACATGTGCAACAAGGTGTTGCCTCCAGGGCTGCACAGAAACCTGAATCTCCATTTCACAGAAAGACGGGGGACAGCAATGGTCTTTATTTTGCAGTCTTATCCAAAATGGAGGCAGATTTTCCCACACGCTATTCCAACAGGAGAAGACTTTTCCTCTGAGGGATGTTATTTATATCACAAACTGGAAGACAAGATCTACTCTTCCCCACATTAATAAACAAGCCACGGAAAGTACCGAAAAAGCCTATGTAGAGATTCACAATAGGAAATCCTTAGTTCTGATCCAGAATTAAATTTTCTATGTATCTGTTCTCAAAACACTGTACACTTGGTAAATTCTCCTTTCCAGTTTCAGTTTATCAAATGTAAAATTCAAACGGGCCTTTTTCCTTGAATTTGACTTCCAAGAGAGCCTCCAAACAGAAAAGAATGAAAAAAACCTGTCATCCTTGAAAACCTTTCTTTGAGCAATGTTGCTAAAAAAAAAAAAAAAAAACAACACATTTTTTTAACAGTTATGGCAAATACCCCCACCTTTTCATTGTGGTTAAGAACAGTTGGTACACCCTACCTCAGTGATGAAGTAAATTAAACTATATAAATATTCTGCAAATTACTCTTCACAATGAGACATCTGTCTAAGCAAAAGCTCATGTTATTGTCCAGACAATGTAGGGAACTTTCTAGCACTGACCTCAGAGAAGACATATTGCACAGCCAAAATCCAAACATGAGCATGCTAAGTGTAGTAAATGCAAGTAAACCAGGGGTGCTTTCCTTTCATTAGACTTTCTCCCTGACCTCTGGATGACAAGGGCATAGGAAAAGGAAGCAATTTTTCTTCTGTCCTGGGGGAAGGAACATTTGAAAGAGATTTCCTGTGACTGGACTACATCATTTCTCTGGTGCCTGATCTGAAAATCTGGAAGACCACCTTTTCTAAGCATCCATCGCAAACTCTTATTTGCTTTTTCCCTATGAAGTAACTTGTGTCAGATTCACAAAAGCTTTAGGTGAGTATTGTATGTAACTGGATAGGTTCAGTCAAAATATTTCAGCATTTCAGAGAAATGTAATGGCTTACTGGGATAATTGTTCCAAAATCAATCTTTCTGACCTCCTTAAGTTTTAAACTATTTCCCATCTTTCTTTTGCCAAGGGCTGTAAAGGTCACTTAATATAGCTCAATACCATATCCTTCACCAAGCATTTGAAGGAAAATTTGAGAAAAGGATGCCTTTTCTGTCCTATGATAAGTTTATATATTTAACGCCTCAGTTTGCATCACTTTAAGTTGCCATACGCATTGTAGAAATAACACTTCCTGTGTACTTCCTATCCTTTTGAGTTGTGGCCTGTTCAATTATGTCAAGGCCGTACATCAAACCCTTTGTTCTCAGAGTCACAGGTTCCCAAGGGACAGTTATCTACAGCCAGCAAGCCAGGAGTCACTGCTGGACCTCTCCAGACCTCTCTCTGTGGTGGTATCCGCGTAAGGGAGATATATGTTTCCACGTTTCTTACCACAAGTCTTTCCTGATGTGCAGCAGATGTTGCCTTTTTACTTTGTGCAATCTCCTATACTGTAAGGAAGCACCCACCAAGAATATCATGGTTTCCATGTTTAACATAAACATTATTGTGTAATATAGAGCCCCTGTTGCATGAAAAGCAAGATATTGGGTCAGAATTGAAGGTACAAGTGTGGGAGAACAACTGACTCATACAATGAGCAATTGACCATAAACACAATGCTGAACTCTTTTAGACTTGTGGCTCTCAGATGTTATGAGATTTATTCTAAGGCTCAGGTTGAGAACCTGATTAGTAATTTTTCTCAGAGAAACAGACTTTTCTTAAATTAAGAGGCGATACTGGACTAGGGCTAATATCAGGGTAGAATTTTGGGACAGTGTTAGGGTTTCAAGGAGGCAAATTGGTAAAGGGAAAAAAAAGGTAATATGTTCACAGGGATCCTAATTTTTTTTCCTTTGTGCAAATTGGGAATGTTAAGCCAAAAGTTTCACGGAGTTTAGGGACCTGGCACTAACAGTAAAACTAGGGCAGGGATTGTAGCTCTGATGAGGGATCCGTCTGGGAAATATGGATAGGATATAGGGGAAGGAAGGACCTGAGAGCAGATTGCATTTTGGGCTGTTGCTTGAACGTGTCCCAAGAGTACATTAACATTTCGAGTTTCATATTGCCACAAGTCCCTGGAGCTACTTTTAGGAATTAGGGAGATGGGGAAAAATTAGGGCTTTGGAGAAGAAGGTAATTCAGGAAGGATCAGCTGTGCTGTACTGAGGGGTCCACATTTTCTTGTTCTTGTTCAGAAAATCACTGCTATTACAGAACAATGACCAAGCAGGGATTTATGCAGCTAGAAACGAGTAGTCGCCTCTGACGAGGATGTTCAGGACAAGTTTCCAAATGAAGCTGAGAGGAAATAGGCACTAGTTACAGGGATGCTTTTAGGTCTTCCATTTTTAGTGGTCCATAAGCTAAGTTTGAGGGCTATAATTAGGATTCAGCCTTTGCAAAATTGAAGAACTGAAGTGACAGAGGCGTTTAGATAATTCTCTAGTTACTTTTTTGTCTTTCATCTATATACCAGGATCAGGGTCGAGAAGGGGCAGTAAAATGTTAAAGCGAAAAAGGGGTTTAAAATTGACAGCTAGTCTTGCTTTAGGACTGGTAGCAGGAACACTTGTTCCCACAATTACTTTTAAATCTGAGTTTCATGTGTGTTGCATGACTTTAAGAACAGTGTTAGGTGTTGGTTCAGGTAAATAATTGGATAGAGAAAGAAAATCAAAATAGGTCACCAGATATGTTGAAAGTTAGTATTACCATTATTCCCAAGCTATTTTGACCTGAGGTTCATAGGTATCGATGGCCTAGGGTTCAGATTTAGAGTATTGCTAGTGTTGGAATTAGCAGTATCATGGTATTTGAAGGAAGAAACCAGGGAGGAAGTTCTGCTTTAATGTCACTGAACTAGAGTTTCAGTTTCTAAAAATCCTCAACACAGGATAATGTTGAGGTCTGGGTTTCACAGAGGTCACCAGACCAGATCTAACACTGTAGTTAAAACAAGGGCTGTGATTAAGCTTGAAATTCCTGCTGGGAGAAAAAAATGGAAAAAAAAAAAAAGACACTGAGAAAAGCCTGGTAGCCTAAGTTAGGACCTTGTGTGGCTGGCTGCATATTTTTAGATCTTAGGTTTGTGGAGTGGGTGAAGCTGTGTTCAATATTTTTGGTGACACTGCAAGAAAAGGAAAGGGAGAAAGTGAAGGGCGACAAAAGCCAAAATCAGAAAATACGAAGAGACATGGTCAAACAGGTTGTGGGCAGTGCTTGAATGAAAACAGTGACGAATTAAAAGCTTGAATGAAATCCCTGATGGTTTTTGTTGCTGCATTCTCCTACTCTGAAGCTGCTGAGGGAGTAGCCACCACCCTCACAGTAGCCCCGCGGCTCTTCCCTGGTGCTGGTGGCCCAGGCAGGGACGGCGTCGGGGTCTGCTGAGAAGCAGGCGTAGGTTAGCTGGGAAAGGGGGATTTTTGTTTATTACAGTCTTAAACCAACACATAACTCTCACAATACCTCTAGATATAGCTTTAGTCTCAAGACAGCTGGGAATCTCAAGCTTAAAAATACAATAAAGAGCCATTTGGACATCAGACCTCAAATTCTCACTGTAGACTACTAATCATCTTTTCATTGCCAGAGTCTTTTAATAAGCAGAACAGCATTCTGAACTCCAGAGTTAATATAATATAAACAAAGAATTCAATATGTAAAAAAGGATTAACACAAATGCTGGGAAAAACACCCCACTGTGCCTGGTGGCCCATTTCCTCTAATCAGAAACCTACTTGAAACCGAATGCTGGTTAGCGATCCAAGCTTTCCCAAATGAATGACAAATTTAAAACTAATACAGAGACCCATGTTGTGATCAGTCATAAATTTCCCTCTTTAACATCTTCATGCTTTATGGAAACATTAGCCCCTATCTGGGTCTCATAAGAAAACAGAAAGGTTAAATTACTACAAGCATTCCTGTTGGAAACAGCCCCCAGGATAGTATTAGTATTTCTTTGCGGTATAATGATTTCTGAAAAACAGAACCCTAATCTAAGGCTTTTGTTATTTCTTCCACATTCTAATGATATCTAGAAGGTCTAAGTTTAAAAATTAATACATTAATCTGTTTTGCAAGCAGCCACGTGTTTTTTTGTATGGTGGGTGTTGTAGTGTACAGGTGTCCTGGTTTCAGCTGGGAAGGAGTTAATTTTTTTTCTAGTGATTGCTGTGAAAGGAATTTCAATAATACATATTGGTTTAGTTGTTGCTAGGTGATGTCTATACTTTTCAAGGACCCTTTCAGCTTCCCATAGAAGCTGAGAAGGAGCACAGACAGAACAACCAAGGCCCAAGACTGACTCGTGTCATTATTATTGTTATTGTTATTTTCCTTTGCCATTATTATTCTATTAAACCGTCTTTATCTCAAACGAAAAGTTTTTTTCCTTTCCCTTTCCCCTCATTTTCTCCCTGTTCTCCCTGCCCTTCTTGGGGAAGGCGGAGAACTGCTCGAGTGGCTGCATGGTCCCAGTTACCAGCTGGGATTAAACCACGACAGCAGGTAACAGGATTCCTAGTAAGGAGGACCTGTTTCTCAGTCTACATTTAGACATGAAAACCGGGGGATGAAAAAATTAATTATATGCCAGAGTCCATGCATGTGCAAAATCCCCACTTCATCTTTTTTATCCAACGTTTATCACAACTCTAATTTCTCATAGAATGAACCCTAACTCTAATATGAAGGTTAGCTCCTGTAACACCAAGCATCTAAAATCTTTTTAAACAGAGAGAAAAGAGAGAGGGGGGCTCATACTGAGATGACTCCTAAGCCTCAGCCAACTGCACTGGGAACACTGGCCAATACAGTAGATCATCTAGTACAGTAGTGACATAACCACCTTGCCAAAAGTCAGGGGGCAATGTGCCTTGCTGTAGTCAAATAGCCACCATTCCTACCAGGACAGGGGGATGTTAAATGTAACCCTTACTTTTGCCACAGCTGCTTGAGGTGTTCAGCATGGACACAGATTGAAAGATGAGGAAAAGTGACACTGGATTCCAGCAGCCATGATAATTACAGACCATTTCTGTGACAGTAGTCACAAAATTGTTGGGCAACCTGGGAGCAACAGGTCTGTAACAGAAAATAGCAGAGCAGAAAAATAGTAATTTTGAAGACTCCTGTGATAAGGTTTCAGGAAAGATTAGCCCTTAGTCCTCTTTCTGGGAGAGTACCCATGGAAACACAAAGGAGCAGTGTAGGGCCCACAGCCAACTGCTGATGATTGGAAACAGGCTCCTCCACAACCTGGAGAGCTCTGAGCCTCTGCAGGAGTCATGCAGGTCCTGCAGAAAATCAGGATGGATGAGAGCAGCTCCCAGCTATGGCTGGGTTTGGCAACAAAAGAGATCAGTGCATATGCCTTTTGGCGACTTATCTGATGCTGCATCCTCACAACAGAAAACTCATCAGTGTCTTCGGTGACAGAGACTAGTAATGCTATATGGCATTAATTTCTAAGAGGTTAACTCTAAAACTATTTTGAAGTATCTCTCTTTACTTGTATCCCATGTGTGGCACTCAGAAAAGTTTGTACTAATGGACCACTACTGCCAAGGTACTGCAGAGTAGTTTTGGGGTATTCTTGGTTATTCTCATCTTTTAAGGCTTCATTTCTGTATTTGCCACATCTCTTCTTTAGTTTGGGGTTGTCTGCTTCTTAAAAGAGCTTAGCCCAAGCTATATTGTCTTTGAAAAGACAGACAGGATCCCAGGATCAAGCCTATCTAGGATAATGTGCTTACATTGGTTGTAGAAAGCAGGAGAAGCAAGGCTACGACTTCCAAGCCCTGAAGCAGGTAAAAAACAAATCAAAATGTCAAGCCGACAAGGTGCATCACAAGAAGAGGTGCAGGAGATGAGAGGAAGGAGCAGGACCTGGCAATCAGGGGTTATTCAGCCGCTGCGCTCCTTGCTCCCATTCCCGTCCAACAAAACCAGTGCCTGCACCATTGGACCCCGTGTGACAGCCAGCTCTTCTTCCCCTCTGGCAGGGGAGTCCCACGCTGTGGGCTGCTGCCGTGCGTGATGCATGCTGCGAGCAGGCTCTCTCTTCATCCCCGTAACAAACCGCATTCCCAGCTGGATTACTCATACTCCACTGGCTGCTGTTTTTCTTCATGTGCACTCATTTGCAAGCCGTTAAACAAGAGACACAAAGCTGTCTGTAAAATTAGGTCACGTGTGTTGCCCTGTCAAGCCATTGGGCTTGCCAAAACCAGGGTTTTCCTGCTACCACAATGGAAGCTCCATCCATGACCCAAAAAAAAAAAAAAAAAAAAAAAAAAAAGGGACAAAGAAAAAAGGGGAAAAAACCAAAAAAAAAATTAACCCACCCACCCCTAAAAAACCCATGTGGTACCAAGTAATAAGGATGAATTAGTACGTACAAATGTATCCTGTGACACTTCCGTGAAATACCAAAGTACTGTCCTTCAATGTGACATTTAATTTCCAACACAAGCAGCAGATGTTTCTTACCACATTTAACCGCCTTCTCTTCCAGCAAAGACGCATGTGGGAAGGCAACTCCATTTTATACAGAACACTATTTTTGTCCAGTGGTGTCTCTCCCTTTCATCTTCTGGGTGGAACATGAACTGAACCCTGGGATCAGAGAGCAGATAAACGTGGACTTAAAGCAGATGACAACTTCACACTCAGGACACCCAGCACCTCTGCTTTTCCATGAACTGTGTGTGCATCCTGAGGTCAGGACTCTGGATGCCTTTTGGAAAAACCATTTCAGGTTCAGCAGGGTGGGAAAGGGTGTGGGGTGAGGTATTCCCCAAGGCAGGCTAATCTTAGGGTGAAGCCAGGAAATATGAGCTTGCAAAAAAGGATGTTGTTGGAATATTTCTTTTAAAAAGCGAAGGTTCACACCATGACAATCCCCTGATAACAGGGCAGATCCAGGCTATGTGGCTGTGAGCGCTGCTGGGAGAGTGGGGAAGTGCCTCATAGCGGGCAGAAGGAGAGAAGTGGGGCAAGCCAGAGGTTGTCCTGAGCCACTCCTGGGGGCTGTCACTTTGGGGTGTAAGAACAATCTCGAGGCAGGGGCAACCCCACCACCACTGTGTATGGATCTAGATTTCACTACATTTTGTGGGGAAATACTATGTTAACCAAATAGAAAAGCTTTTGCTTTCTACTTTGCTGTCATTCTGCAGGAGGAGACTGCAAGACCAGAGGTGTGGTGAGAGCATTGGGTCTGGGCAGCAGGGCCCCCGCTCTTTTACCCACCACAAGCCAGGGTGAGGGCAGCCAGTAAAATTCACTCGTCTTTGCTCTGAACTGTTATATACAGCCTTTGTGCGGATTGTGAATAACATCACAAAATTACTTTTAAGAGCAGCAGTCAGATGTGTGCCTGCTCTGTAGCACTGAAGCCTCTCTTGTTTTCTGCCTGGCTGTCGTCCCTTCTACAGCACAACCAGAACAGGAATGCCACCTAGGAACAGGCGAAGTCATGAGTGATTTATTCTTTCTTTTCGTGGTGCTGCACCCTAGCTGCTGGGACCAGCAAGGAAGCACGCTGACAAGGTCTCCATCCTTGAGCATCTTCTGGAGAGGCAGAGCTCCTGTTTCACGTGAACCTGGGCCAGATCACAACCACAGGCAGAATTCATCTGAAATTTGAGAGGTTGTTTGCATGATTCCGATGAGAGATTCAGCTGCGGGAAAACTGAAGGTCTAGCTTGGATCCAAAGCGTGCAAGTGAGAACCTTCATTGGCGTTATCTGATAACCAGACAAAGCAGCACCGCTGGTTTAGTTTTACTCCTGCCAGAGGAGTGTGGGCTGGTGCTTCTCCCAGCGAGGTGAAGCTCCTGTTGAGCAGGCATTTCAGCCCGAGCAGTGGAGTAATAGTCTGCTTTGAGTGTCATTTTAATTAGCATTAATGGTTTTGGCCTTTGCTTTATCTGTCAGATTTATTTGTTCTTTTATAAGGTAAGGACATTAATTCTAACTGCGAGATCCATGTAATATGACACTTTTTATATCTTATTAACTCTGTTTTTTGGACATGATAGGTTAGTTTCTGCTACTGCAGCTCCACCTCCATTGGTTGTGGCGAAGTTACACCAGGAATGAATTTGAGACAGTATTTTTAGTAATATCTCAAGTATTCCTTTATTATTTGGATGTCTGGGCCTGGAGGGATATTACTAAACATTTCATTTTCTCATTGATAATTATTTTGTAGCTTTTCTTTATTAGGCAGAAGTCTGGGGGAAGAAGCCTCTGGCAGGGATGGCCTACCCCCGGCTTCTATCTCTCCCTCAGAGATTTTGGAGGGAGGAGCAAGCAGCCAGGCGATGCCCCTGCGTGCCTGCAATACCCCTGCGATGGCCCTGGTAGGTCAGGCAGACCACTCCTCCAGCTCTGCAGCAGACGTGTGCGCTCTTGGGAGAACCACACACTCCTTCCCATTGCCACTCAATTCCTGTTTTGCAAAACTGGGCTTTGGACAGCCTCAGTGTTCATGACCAAAAATGTTTAGAGTTTCCTTTTGTTGGACAGGCTGTCCCGCAGCTACTTTTTCTCCCAAGAGACGCTTTTCCTTATCTCCAGTATCTACGACAGGAGTCATCTTCCCCTGCTGCCAAATAATACACAACCATAGCTTGTTTTCTAAGAACAGGGGAGCCTGGAGGAAGTGCTTTTGTGTTTCTTAGAAATCTGATAACGGGATTGGCTTCTAGGCATGAAAATACATATGACCTGAAATGTCGTTGTGGGATATCTCACGGATATTAAGCACAACTGCTGCCCCGGTGTGTAAGTATTCAAAGGGTTGCATATGGGGCATGACCTTCCTTGGGAGCGGTTGTGCAGGTTGCCTTATAGTTCCTGTGTCTGGATGTGTAACTAGAATATAGCAATAAATTCTTTGAGAAATTACAGTATTACCTTATATGATACTAAAACAGTCTCATGAACATAGCTAAAACACCTTAGCAAGGCAGAAGACCTGTGCCTGACCGTCTTACACCTTTTTTCGTTGTTCAGAGCAAAAGCCGGAGTACGTGCCTGCACACAAATATATACAAGCAAACAATCAATGATATTTCACCTTTAAATAACAGCAAATATGCTATTGATGTAAATGGGAATGTGATCAGACCTGCTATCAGGAAGAGCAAATGCTTTACCAGTAGAAAATGTAAAAGGTACATGTTTGTTTCACTTCTCACTTTGATTGGTTGTGAATGTGATGTCTGAGGTAATGAACTCTGTGCCACTGTGGAAGTGTCTGTCGCTTCCACTTAGGGATAAATCCTGTATGTCCAGGAGTATCTGAAAAATGCACATTTCCAGGCAAATTTTGCTGTTTCAGACAATCATGGGTTTGTCTGAAATTTGTCCTTTGGTTCCCAGAGAATGATTCTGAGAATGGTTATGAGCTTTAAGGTCTTCTTCCAAAAGTGGTACGGAAAAAGGTTGACCATCAGTTGTTTGGATCTGATAGCATTCGTCTGACATTGCATAAATCCTTGAGCAGCTGACAAAATGCCATGGCTCGAAATAGAAATCAAATAGTCCAATGAAATGGTCTGTTGCCCGTAACTTCTTTCACAGAGCAGTCAGTGGTAACCCCCGAGAAACCCACTGAAACCAATTAATTGAGCTGCGTACGTCTCCTAGAGACACTTTACATTTAGGACTCTGGCCCATGTCTAGATTACACTTCTCTTAGTAGGACAGTTTACATACAAAACCAGAAAAACTCTTCAGGGAGGTTCAGCGTGACTTTCCAAGCCAGGTTTCCTGAAGCTGCGGAATAATGATGATGCGTAAAATATGCCTGTCTATTATTAAGCTCATATGTGATCTCTCATGTCCCGCCCAAGTCTCTTACCAGGGAGAGTTGGATGTGGGTGTGTTTGCAGAGCTCAGACACTTGAGCCTGACCGATCCGTGCCCTGGGGAGGCTCTCGGGAGCCTCCCAAGGCATCTGGGACTCCCAGGGGGAAAAATATCAAAGTTTTGTGAAAACAGAAGAAAGGGCTGTTATTTCTCATCCGTTCTTTAGCTTATTTACCATCTGCAAGGGCAGAAAATTTCCATTTTTGTTATTTTTCTTATCTTGTAAATTCTCCTGCTATTTTTTTTTACTCTTAGACTTGGAGTTTTTACGCCTGTGGACAATTAAAATTGGTGTGTATAGTTCTGTTCTGAAGACTGCCTGTTTCAAACATGAAAAATAGTACATGAAAAATGAAGATGTAGACATAAAATAGTTATTACATTTTTCAATTTTGACAACAATTTTTAAGGGAATTTTTTTACTCTTTTTGAAAAAGGATTCTCCTATACTCTACTGACTCTCCCCCTCCAATGCCAAATTCAAGCTAGCCATCCATAAAGTCTGTATCTGATGTCTGAAAGATCTTCATTTTCATATGTGAGACAAAAGAAAATTAACATTCTTCCTTTTGGCTGTTCAGTACATTCCCATATATATTAAACATATGTATGGCATGTCCAACTGGTCGGCTCTCTTTCACAAAATCATGTGTGTTTGCATCCACAAATATGTGTTACCTCAGTGTGACTTTGCTGATGATTAACAATGCAAGGTTTACTGAGAGGGATGTTACCTTTAATTAGACAAACTGATCCAGTACTGATCGAAAACCAGATCAGGTGACAGACACACAAGGCTTTCTGTATGTCTGAAACAGGAACAACAGACTGGAAGATAGATGCATGTGGAAATGAAGTTAATCATCCCATTAACATAATTAAGATATTTTTTGTCTGTGGCATGGAGAGATGTCAACAAGGTTATAGGACTCTTAATACCTGGGAGGGGACACAGGATGAATTAGCTTTTGCTTCTAGACAGTCATTTCTGAAGTAGGAAAGGTTGTATTTTGTTGATAATTTTAATACAACTGTAAGAAGAAAGACAGTGTAACACACATTCTCCCTGGGTCATCCCAGTGGCTTCAGTGCTCTAAAACACATTTGTTTTAAAAGGGAAGCCAAAAAAAACACAAGTCAATCAGGTAATGTCTCCGGATAGATCATGTAGGTAGGAAATGGGTCATTAGTCATCATTATTCGATGATCTTTGCAGGATACTCCTTTCTCTTCTTCACGCAGGCTGCAGATTTCATATGGCACGTTCACTTCTGTACCAGCCCAGGGACGGCATTCCCGCAGGCTAATTGGAACCAGCGGCTTGCCTGCAAAAAAAAAAAAAGAACAGCAGAAGGAAGAGGTCATCAAAGTGAGATTTTTGCAGCCAGAGGAGATGTGCCTTTAGAGGTGGGTATGGCTTTGCCAGCAATATTTACCTTTCATTTGTCATTAAAACTGCTGCTTTTTTTTTTTTTTTTTTTCCTGGGCAGCTACAAGGTCTAGTGGCCCTGTTTCTGTGAAGAGTCAGTGCATTTCAGCCCTTTTTGGCAAACAGTAGTGGCTTTTTTTCCCTTCAGAAAAGCAAACCAGTTGAACTGCACTGCCAGAGGCCTGACTTTACCCCAGTATTTTTAGAGGAGCTTGAAGGAGGTGTTAATAGTGAGAGAAGACACTTCAAACTAAACAGATTCATCCCTCATAGTAGGGGTCCCTCATAGGTATCCCTCATAGGAAAAAGTTCTTTACTATGAGGGTGGTGGAACACTGGAACAGGTTGCCCAGGGAGGTGGTTGAGGCCCCTTCCCTTGAGATATTCAAGGTGAAGCTCAACGAGGCCCTGGGCAACCTGGTCTAGTTGGGGGTGTCCCTGCTGACTGTGGGGAGGTCGGACTAGATGACCTTTGGAGGTCCCTTCCGGCCTGGACCAATCCATAATCTATGAATCCCTTGAATTTCCTACTTGGAGTTGAGGAGGCCTTGGCAGGAATATGCATTGGCCTCTTCACTTTGTGAAAGGTGGAGCCGAACAAGAGCCATAAGATAATTAGAAAATGTTATCTGTACTCTCCTAGAGGTGCTCAGTTTAGAAAAGAGAAGGTGCAATCGCACGTAAACTTTCAAACAAGTTACAAATAGTACAATGATCTGTTGTTATGTGTCTGTGATAAGGAGTGAAATGGGAGAAAATAATTTTCATTTTCATCCAAAAACTTGAGAGATGAAGCCTGCCCTGGGAGGCGGAGCAGGGGACCTAGCAAAGCTGACAGAGGGACTCCCAGAGGCAGTAGGAAGGAAACTGCGGTTTCACTGCTTCGTTGGAAAGGAACTGTGATGCCACCATGGTATTTTCCTGCAGTGGCTTCTTGGGGCTTGCAGACAGAGATAGAAAGGGCCACAGCATTTAGAAAAAGTGAAGATGCAGTTGGTTGGGCTGAAATCCTACATCTTGGAAAGGTGAGGAGGGACCCAGGGTCTGAAGGGAATGAATGAGCACGGAGGCAACTGGAGCTGCAGCTGGGAAGCAGAGGAAGGGAGCATTATGGAAGAAAGGAGCAAAGCAGGAACTTATGCTTTGAAAAGAGCATGAGATACGTCTGACCACAGGCCCATGTTTGACCTGAGTCAGATGCTGCTTCTGAACTTCAGCAAAAGCATTCATCAATTTTAGACACCATGGCAACACAAAGTCAGGATATTTTTGTATCATCTCTGGTTTTCCCTTAAACATTTCTTTCTTACTTAAGTTGTATCACTCTATAAATGAACTGTGTAACATTTCAGAACTTCTCTGTTGCTTTTTTGTGTTTCACATGTTCTCATTAAAAAGTCAAAAAATGATTTAGCTATAGAAGGGCAGAGGCCTGCAAATATTATCTGCAATCTAAGCAAGGAATGAATCAAAATAAATACTATCATTGCTAGATGCCCCAAATATCTTTTTAATATCATCGAGGTCTGTCCATAGTTTCCTTGCAACAGATCATGAAACCATAGGGAATGACGTCAATTAACAGGTATGTTAATGAGAGGAAAAGTCTTCAACCTGATCTCACCTTTATGATATGTCCCACCACAGAAGACCCCTTAGATACTTGTTGATGTTGCAGAGGTGCTGCAGTACAAGGGCAGAACAATCATGGTAACGTGCAGTCCTCCCCTGAGAGACACCAAGACATCTTATTGCACTAACCTCAAGCTTGACACGTCTGGCTGATAGCTCTTGAGGAAGGAAACAGTGAAGGAAATAGAGCAAAATATTGAAGAGGGAAAGCACTAGACAGGAATTTCAGAAGTGGCTCAAAGCATGTTCCAAGTACAAGGGAAGTTTTAGAAGGAAGTGAATTAAAATAACTGCTCTAGCATTCTTTACATAGTCTGCATTATTCGAGAAAGGATACATTGAAAGTATTTATTTTAATTAAAAATAACAAGATTCCAGGGTAAGAAAACCAAAGCTTATACCATCAGCAAAAAATGGAAAAATATAGGGACAAGGGAGTAAGTCCAGCCAAAGTTTAATATACAGCATAGCCTAGGGCTTGATTGCATTCATGGAAGACTGAACTTAAGATAATGTAATGTAATAACCATTTAAGGGTTTCATAAAGTAGTAGTTTTGGAATAAAAAATAATGTAAGTGTAGAAATGTGATAAAACTTTGGAGATCACATATCTATGTGCTTGAACTGCTGAATGCAATTAAATCTTTTTCAAATTTGTGCCCCACTGTACGTCAAATGCCCAGAAATATTTGCTGTGTTTTCCCCATTATTAACAGTTTAATCCCTGTTTGTGCCTTTTGCTTTTGGGTCCTTCAGATATTTAGAGCATTGGTGCTGACTTCCTTGTGACTGCAAGGAGGTCACAGTGCCTGTTCCATAGGTGACAGCTCCCACTTGTCCTGCTCATCACTCTTTGAGATACATCATTTCATAAATGGATAACAGGGTGGCGGTCCTCTTCAGGGCTGGCTTATGACCTTTCTGAAGGAAACAGATGTTATACCACCTACCTGGTTATGAAGGATGTGATTTTGGGCTGTGTCTGTGTAGCTAAAACATCTGCCAATGTTTTTTGTAAGGGTATCGGTAAATCCAGTGGAACGGAGAGACACTTTCTTCTCCACCTCACAGAAGCCTTTGGTGTGTCTCGGGTTACTGTTTATCTTTCTAGTGGGGAATAGTCCCAGTCACGGGATCAGAACTCTGTGTGCTTGATGGTAATTTCTCACTCAAGCAACGGCATATTTGGCACTGTGACCAAAGGAAAATCCCAGCCCAGGAGTACCCGCCACCCGAGGTGGACATGGAACAAGCACTTGGCAAATTTTGTTGCCCATTGTGATGCCAAACCCTGGGAATGGTCTGTGAAAAAAACAAAACAAAACAAAACAAAACAAAGAAACCAACCCAAAAAAAACCAACCAAAAAGCAATTAAGAGTTGCCAACAACAGTTTCTTAGAAGCTGGTGCCTCATGACCGGAGCCCAGTGCTGGATGACAGGGTTGTCAGTCACATACTTTCTCCCACAAAAGCCACTGGCTGCCGACAAGGCATGCTACCTTTCCTGGGGGCAGCATGGTCTCAGCCTCATACCCTCTCCACCATCACCACCCCTGCTTTTCTTTCCTTAGTGCTCAAGTGGCATTGGGGTAAATTGTGCAACAGGTTGGTCCCTTGGCCAGGACCCCACACCCCACATCACTTCACCAAGGCTCATGTGGGCGGGTACCTCTCTGGCCATCTCTGCACTGAAACGGAGAGAAGCCAACTCTTACCTCACACCGGGAGTCTAGAAAACATCTCTTCCCTCCTCCCCATTAATTACTTGGAAGGAGATGTGCTGCAGCTAATAAGCTTGAGGTAATTCACCTAATTCACAGCTGGCCTGGAAGTGTTGTGATTGTGGGGGTTGGAAGATCTGTGTTTGAACCCCAAAGCTGTAAAGGAATCTTTAACGGTATGATGTATGTAGAAGGCTGAATTGATACTTTATGGTGCAGAGTGACCCCAGATCATAACATCAGGAATCCCTCAAAATTGCAGGAAAAAACCCAGGTTTCAGACTGGGTGACCTAAATTAAAGCATCTTTTCAGACTGACCCTGCAAAATGCATATTCTGAGCTGTATAGGGAGGTACTGTAGCCTCACGGAAAGGACCCTCTTTAACTGCGAGTGACTACAGGCAAGGACACTAGAAGGCAGGTAAAACAATCTACAGGGTAAAATGTCCAGCAGATATCGGCTGATGTTTTCCTTTGGTCTCCCCAGATTTTTCAAGTGCAATCACCCTATCCAACCTGCTGCAGTAGCAATCATTCCAAAACACCCCAAAATCCTAAGTGAGAGCCTCGGGATGGCTGGATTCAGCTTAGGAGAAAGCACCCTGAGCAACTTTTGGTACTATGTAGTGGCTATCTTTCTCTTTATTTCACAGTTGCTAATGCTGTAGCAGTCACTTTATTCACATTTCTAAGCTTTTTTCCACCACTGTGAAAAGCAGAAACTCTGGAAAAATGTATTTCCTGGAGCTTCATTCATGTTCATTCATTCAGTGTAGCCTCAAGCAAACAGCTGAATGAGACACAGGATGAGCAAGAGAAATATAACTATTTGATGGAAAAAATACAGAAAATACCACAACATTAATATCAATTTGATATTTCTCTTTCCATTTTCAATCTGAATTTTGTAGCAAATTTATTAGCCACTTTTGCCCACCACTGCATATCATTACGAAGGCTACAATGCCAGCAGCAATACATGGTCTTGTGCTACAGTTGTCTGTGGAGTATAAGAAACAAGTTTGTGGGCAGAGAGGGGCTCACAGCTAAGTGTTGTGCTCCAGAAAAGATGGCAGACTTGCCTTTTGTGATAATGGGCAAACAGCTAAAGGTTATAGTACCACAGTGTACTTCTAGTGATATCATACCAGTTTAACCAGATCCACTTCTTATTGGTGTCAAAATAGGTATAAGGCCTTTGTGACATATTTGACTTTTCTTAAGAGTAGTTCAAATGGATTTGGATCTAAAATAAGCCCTAAAAAGGATGTAGTCTTGCTTGGAATTCTTTTTTGGGATATGATCTAGGAACCACTGAATTTTCTGAGAAAACTTCTTATCGACTCTGTTGAGTTTTGATCAAATAGTTGAAGGACTGGCATGAGATAGATGTTTCCTGATTTTTGGTGCCCCTGTTAGTTTATATTCAGCATGAAATAGTCAGGCTGTGAAATTGATGAAGTGCTCTAGTTGCATGTGCAAAATTAAAGGACACTTTTTGGAATGTTGAATTTGGTGGCAAATTCCTATGAAAGCTTTGGCTTACACAAGGACTATCATGATTATTTTATTACTCAATGCCAGGTTTGCTGTTCCCTTAGACCATTTGATCTTAATGAGATCCACATTGCAAAAACCCCATGCAGTCTGTAGGGAATATATACAACCTTGCATGTTTATTTAATGTTGCTTACTTCAAGACCACTTAGGACGAGGAGACAGAAGAAGGCTTAGTTCCTGCATGTGCAAAAGTAAAGGCAGATACAAGCTGTGTCAGGAAATTAAGGGCACACTTGGAATTAATTAGTTTCTGTATTGCTTTAAGAATATTATATGCTGGGCTTGAGGAGTGCTGCTGATGTCATCTGCCATGAAAGCACAGCTGGAGCGCAGCGTGAAGGCAGCAAATCCCTGAGACAGAATCACTCTCTTGGTATTTCAGCCACAGCCACGTGCAGTTTTCTGGGAACTGATGCTGTCTTACAGACAAGGAAGTCAGTCTGGAACCAGAGCCATAGATCCATCCCCATAGGCAGGAGAGATTCATGCCCAAAGGCAGGGTTGCCTTCAGAGCTGGTGTGGCATGGCCATTCACAGGCTCGCTCTCACTTGGCCAAGTCACCGTCATTTGGACCTGACTGCACTTGCCCATTGACCTCTGAATATAAAAGTATGAGCACTTCTTGCATCAGGGTTACAGAGAAGTCTCACACAGCTGACCAAGGCTGTCCCTGCAGAGCACCTGGAGCAATAGGATGAGGCTGGAAAAAGGCAAGAAGGTGAGGAATGATGGAGCACCTGGAGCAATAGGATGAGGCTGGAAAAAGGCAAGAAGGTGAGGAATGATGGACCCGGTTTAGGGACATGAAGGGAAGGCTTTGGCTGAAATGGTACCACCCCAAGTCCTGCAGATTGCCTTGAACCACAGACTGGGAACTGAGCTCCAAGTGGTGGTCAAACCCCTGCTCAGCACGTAAATCCTGAACCAACCGCCCTCTCTGTTAGGGTAGATCTTAACCAAGAAGTGCAGAAAAAGACCTTGTTGAAATGAAGGCTGGCTGTACTCTGATTTTCCTGATGCTGTCAAAGTTAAAACTTGGAAGAAGAGAAAAAAGGACCAGTTTTAGGTCAGCCAGAGCTCAGTATAAATCAGAATTAAATAGGCTCTAAATTGGTTCAGGGCAAAATTACAAGTGCAGATCAGTTTTCTCCAGTGTTGCCTCACTTCTTGTTGATGAACACCATGCACTTTTCTACCTAGTTCCCTTCTGTTGTGACACTGCTGTCAAGTGAATCACATCTGTGTAAGACTGGATTTCTTCTAACCCCAATGCAAACAAGAAGCTCTTGCCCAAGCACGGGGGCAATTTCCTCCTGCTTCAGCCATTTTGTCTTCTGGATCTTGGGCTAAGCATTCTCCATACTATAGAGCAAAATGCTGCTAAATTCATGATTTTGCAGCGGTGTGTATTCGTATTGACAGAGTTAAGCTTTCCCTTTCCCCATTCCTTAGTAAAAAAAAAAACAAACAACAACAAAAAAAGAAACAGCATTTCATCTGCATTTGGAGCTTAGTAAATGCAATGTCATCTTTCAGTTGAAATTTGGCTGTACTGTGAATTGTTTTGCTCTCTTTCTTTTCCTGCACAGCTGGAAATGAATCCCTTTCCAGCCCTTTTTGGGCTGGGGTGAAGAGTGGAGAAAGAGGGGAAAAAAAAAATCTGGCAAGGAAAATGCTTGTTCTAGGTAAAGTGAAATAAATTGAAGTTAAACAAGGCAGAGTCACCTCTTCAAGGATAAGCTGACACTTGTGTCAACACTGGACTGGTGGGGCAGCAGCTAAAGTGGGGGGAGCATAGGCTAGAAATGCTTAGCAGTTTGGGGAGAGGGAGAGTGACTACTGCCAAATGGTTTGGGCACAGGTCTGTGAAACACACACGTTCTCAGTGCCCTAAAGTTGGGAACAGAGATAAAGTGCCCTGGTGTTTCATGCAAACTATGGCTGACCCCTTGTGAAGCTGTGCCTGAGTATAGTAGTGCAGTCACTTTCCACCCTCCCTGGGAACAGGGAAAAAATTACAGCCCTTACAAGGCATTTGACACAACTGCAAACAATGAGAGTACACCACTTGAAGTGAAGCCGCAACGCACAAGGCTCCCCCTGAACCACAGCTTGATACTGCAAACAACTCAGAGCATGACTCAGACCCATGTCTCCTCCCCATCACCACCACTAAGGCTGCAGGGCAGCTCTGCAGAGTCACCTTCTCCCCTGCATTTCATGATGCTTGCAGAGGAAGAAAGGTCAGACTGTGAAGCCAGCAAGGTTTTGTTGGGGTTTTGCTTTTGGAAAGTATGCTGTGGGTTTCTGTCGGGCTTCAGGTTTTTCCACAAGTCATCTCAACAGGCTGCCTGCTGCCTGCTTTCACCACGCTGCTCATTGCAGACACCAGCTTGAACACGTATTCAGCTGCCAGCTCAGGAAACCTAAAGCTTCCTACAATGATTTTAAACCTACAAGCAACAGAAAACAAACCAGAAAGCCAGAAGCACTGCCCTAATTATGCTGGAGCTGCTTAGAGTAATGCTAAGTGACACCAGTTGTGAAGCTTCATGAAGATTAACCACCCACCTCCTAATTGCTTTGAAATTTTTCATTCTCCCTCCAAGAGAATTCACTTCTGCACGGGCCGGTAGAAAGAAGTAGGAGGAGCCACAAAGAAGGAAAGACAGACTGAGTGGAATTTCTTTTCAAACAACAAAACAAGGAAAACCTGTATTTTATGGAAGGCAGTATGCAGTAATTAACAGGAAATCCCTAAGTAATTAACAGGCTCTAGAGACCCCCCAAAATACCAACTCCGACTTTTAGATACAAACCCATGCTAATTTCTTCTGTTTGGCAGCATACTACATTCTTATGTACTACAAACAGTATCATATATGTAAATAGCCATGATGTTGATTTAAAGCTAAATAGGAAAGTGTATTAATTACAGCTGTTCTCTCATACAACAGTCGTTTAGATTGGGACATTTTTCCTTGCAGTGAATACTTGGTCTTGGATCAAACACTCTTGCTCTGAGTGTATGATGCTTCCTAAGCTTTTTTTTTTTTTTTTTTTGGGGGGCGGGGGGCGGGGGGAGAGCGGAGGGGAGAGACGGAATGGCACAGGAAGAAAAGCAAAGCAAAAGAGCAGAGTATGAGCAACAGTCAAACAAAAAAGCTCAGTCTAGAAGTGCTGCATTTTGCCCTGTCTCTTCTGTTGGGGCCATTCCAAGTGACAAAGGAAGAATCAGAATGTTTATAGTTCAGAGGCTTTCCATCCTTCTTATTTAGACATTCACAAAAGATCTAAATTGATTTAATTTTGTTTACTTAAAAACACTCATCAAGCAATACTGGCATATTTCTCCATGTGGACAAGACCTACAAAAAGGAGAGGGCAAAACCATGAGTTGTAAATATTAGTCTTTAAATAGATTTCCCACAGTACAAAGTCCTTTAATGGTCAAAGAGGAGAGGGAATCAGGGAGATCTTGAAAGGGACAGAGATTCTCACTTCAGTTGACTAGGCCACCAGTATGTATTGCACCATACAATGCTTTCTTTTCCTTTGTTAGAGAATATGCCTCACTCCATCCCACTGTGCTCTTTAATGCCCCCAAATGAGCCACTATCATAACATTTTAGTGGCTTACCTCACCTGCTTCAGTATTTCTATGGCCAATTCTGCCCATGCATCTCGATGTGAGTGGCAGTGAGAAAACCCTCACAAATAGGACAAGACAAGGGAGAGAGCTGCAGACAGCTCCCAGCACTTCCAGCTTTGCATCTAGACATAATCTCTTCACCCCATGGTAGTGGTGCCCCTGAAGGACTTTGCCAGAATTTTATAGAATCATAGAATGGTTAGAGTTGGAAAGGACCTTAAAGATCGCCTATCTAATTCCAACTCCCCTGCCTCCCTGGGAGGCAGGGACACCTCCCACTAGACAGGTTGCTCAAAGTCTGGTCTTGAACACTTCCAGGAAAGGGGGCTCCACAGCTTCTCTGGACAGCCTGTGCCAGTGTCTCACCGCCATCATAGTGAAAAAATTCTTCCTGATACCTAATTTAAATCTACCCTCTGAATTCTACCCTGATATATAATCTACCCTCTTCCAGTTCGAAGCCATTACTCCTCATCCTATCACTACATGCCCTTGTAAAAAGTCCCTCTCCAGCTTTCTTGTAGGTACCCTTCAAATACTGGAAGGCCACTATAAGGTGTCCCCGGAGCCTTCCCTTCTCCAGGCTGAACATCCTCAACTCTCTCAGCCTTCTTTTGAGAGAGAAGAGTTTCTCCTCTTTGTAACAGCGCCATTCACTCATGTTGTGTAACTTTATAGCGTCGTTCATAATTTCATCTACGTTCTCACGGTTATTTTTTCCTGAACAGATTTACTTCCCTTTTTCCCAGAGCTCTCAAACAAACCACCGTCTCCCATTCACAAGCAGACTGACATACCCACAAGCCAGTATAGTCATATAATGATAATCATAACTTACAAGAAATTTAGCAACCACTGGCAAGCCTGTGATAGTGGTCTCTTGAATGTGACCCCAGTAGGAAAGGATAGGTACTTACTTCAGTGACCCACATGTGACTGCCCCACCTCTTAATTAAGGCCAGAAGAAACAAATTTAATCTGCACCACTGGCTGTAAAAATGGCAGTGTGTGAAGTTTTTTTATTCTTTCCCCATGGTCTTAAAATCCTCACTGTACTTGCAAGAGTGCTCCAAACTTACAATTTCACAGACTATTTCAGTTCCTGTATCATCACCCAAAATAATGGCTTTGCAGGTGAAACTGCCAGTCACAAAAGCAGAAACTGAGTAGCATTGCCCATGTGTGTGTGCAAGGAAATATTTTTCTGGCAGCAACTGCTGTCGCTGTATGAGTGCCACCAGGTCTGTTTCCAGTAGAGGGCAGAAATCGACACGAGGATCACCAAGCACAAATTTGATGTGCTTAGGTTTTGCCAGATCTGCTCAACAGAAGTGGACCCAGACCAAGACTGTGCATCCAAAGGAGATGGATGCACAATCTTGTATATGATTGTTGTATAAGAAGCTAAATTCAGAGTTCCCTGCAGTAGTAATGCTCTAATGGAAAATTCTGCATCCAAACACCACCAACCTTTGGGGATATTGGGGTTGCAGCTTGAACTTGACCCCTGTCATTCAAGCCTCTCTTAGCTGTACGGTTTCTTGTTTCCAGAGATGAGAAAAGCCATTCTTTTTTAAAGCACACGTCTCATTTTGCTTAACGCACTTTTAATTTCTTAGATTTAATTCCATTATGTGGCCTGCATAGAATACTGTTCAGTGCCACCTTTGAGAGCTTTGGTACTGATAGCATCTAGACCATGGCAAGACTCAGGAAATGAAACAGAATTACATTTTGGAAAATGGCATCTGTGCAAAGCAGGTGATACAGGGGCACAAACATTTTTCATACAAACAACACCTCCCAGAAAGTGAAGTTACAACACATATGTGAGAAGAAGCTCTAGTTTGGGAATGAGCTGTATTTTGAAACCTCTGTTTTTCCTCTCTTTCCTCCATAGGATGTTTTTTCCCATGTATCTTTGCCACCATCTTCTGCCTACTGGTGCTGACCCTGTCAGCCTTGCATCAGAAGGATAAAATAGCCCCACAGAAGATGTTATTCCGAACTCCCAGGCCTAGCTGATGGCCTCTGAGAGGCCCAAGATCCTGATAGGCTAGATAATTCTCTCACCCTGTTCTCTAAAGAATATTTCTGCTATAATCTGGTTGAAAAATATGCACAAATAGGAACATGCAACTTGTAAGCATTACTCCAAGAAGCATGATTCTGTAAGTAACTTATATTCCTTTTTCTAAAAGTTAGGTTGTTGTTCTTAGTATTGTATGTAATCTAGAGTCCCTGTGGCCTTTGGTTTTACTATCCTTGTGACCTCAGCCTTTCAGGCTTCCTTTCACAAGTGCACTCCCTTGTTTAGGCTTGGCAAAACATGGGATGAAAGACTAACCAATACATTTGCTTTGCAGCTTTAATTTGGTGAAAGTCTTAACTGCATCCGTTTAGCTCTGGTAGTGGTGGCTAATGAGAAAATCGTTAGCTGAATACTTTTAGCAGCTGAGGCAAGAAAATGCCTTTGGCTAGGAAGAAAAAAGCCCTAAAATGTAGCTTAGTGTCTAAAAAAAATGAAAGAAAGGAAAATTTTTCTGTTCCAGAATATACACTGGGTTCCCTGGGGAAAATAGAAAGGAAGCATCAAACCCATCAATAAAAATTCTTATTTCTTTATATTTACAATAGCTTTTTATTACTTGCATGCACACAGCTACTCGCTGAGTGTCAATAGCAGCCATTGCCCTACAGTATAAAGAGGTTCAACAAGACGCCTCAGAAGACTAGGATGGACGCTGTCCCTCAGTTGTGTTTCTACAGCCAAAAGCTTATTTCTGACGAGCTTGACTGGCTGAGGACTGCCTCTTCTGAAATATTTTGCAGACCTGGGGCCCCGGGGCCAGCTGCCTTTTGGAGAGGGCCATGCATGGACAGGCAGGGAAGGCACTGCTCCCTCTCACCGCACACCCTCCATCCTTGCTCACGGCTTAGAGCTCTCAGCCACCGCAGCATCCACTTTTACCAGGAAAACTGCTTCCCCTCCCACCCAGTCAAGCAGTTAGAGGTGAGTGGGGAGGAACACTTCACCCACGTTGAATAACCTTTTTTATTCTACTGGTCTGCAGGGTTCAAGCAAGGGTTCAAGGCCGTAGCTGCAAGCGTGCCTGCCCTCAGAGGAGGGACCACAGAAGCAACACTGATATAGGAACTGATAACTAACGTGACCTGAGCCCTTGAGGGCTCAGATGAACAAAGCTGCCTTGTGTGGTGCAAAGTCTCACGCTGCAGCACAGCTCTGTGTGTGGGAAGTCCACAGTGGCCTTGCAATAACCACAAGCAATTGCTTGGTCATACCTCATTTCGCAAATGAAAGCCATTTTTGTTCTCTGGTGTTAGAAAGCAAATGATATGGCAGGTGATGCTAGCACACTTGGAAGCTCAAAATAGCTTACAGAGTCTGAGAAAATGTACAAAATTCACGGGATGTGGCTAAAGGAGCCAGTTTCATGATGTTATGTATCACTCTCTACCGGACTCAAAGCCTTACTTCCTTCTTCTTGTGGTGACTGTTAATACATTAGGATATACACGCTTAATATCCTACACATAATTAATTACTTCCCTGGTTCACACCATGTGCCAAACTGGTCTGTCCAAAATTCATTCTTGAGTTCTGCTGCCTGCTCCCCTTGCTTCTCTGTCCGTGCTGGTGCATTTCATAGAATCATAGAATGGTAAGAGCTGGAAGGGACCTTAAAGATCATCGAGTTCCAACCCCCCCCTGCCACGGGCAGGGACACCTCCACTAGAGCAGGTTGCCCAAAGCCCCATCCAGCCTGGCCTTAAACACTTCCAGGGATGGGGCATCCACAACTTCCCTGGGCAACCTGTTCCAGTGCTTCACCACCTTCACAGTAAAGAATTTCCTCCTAATATCTAATCTAAATCTCCCCCCTTCCAATTTAAAACCATTATCCCTTGTCCTGTCACCACATCTCCTGACAAAGAGTCCCTCTCCGGCTCTCCTGTAGGCTCCCTTCACATATTGGAAGGCTGCTATGAGGTCTCTCCGGAGCCTTCTCTTCTCCAGGCTGAACAACCCCAGCTCTCTCAGCCCGTCTTCATAGGGGAGGTGCTTCCATCCTTCCAATCATTTTCGTGGCCCTCCACTGGACCTGTTCCAAGAGGTCCATGTCCTTCCTGTGTTGAGGACTCCAACGCTGGACACAGCACTCCAGGTGGGGTCTCACGAGCGCAGAGTAGAGGGGTAGAATCACCTCCCTCGACCTGCTGGCCACACTTCTCTTGATGCAGCCCAGGATGCTGTTGGCTTTCACCCATCCTTTGGGCTCTGTACCCTCTACACGGGTCTGATTCCATGGCAGCCTCCACCCGAGCAGACAGTCCACTGGGGTTTGTTCCTACACTCATGAGCTGCCTACCCGGCTGCAGGAGTCTGCCAGCACAGGTTAGTTCCAGGAGAGCAGCCCGTTGTTTCATGATTGCAAGACCAAGACAGAGCGCTCACTTTCCTTGTGATCACCCATCTCCGAGGACAATTAGTACCGCAGTAATGACAATTGTTAAGGGTGAGCTTCTTACAGCACTGGAGTGATCTTTAGTAGGGACAGGCTTGATGACAGCAACCTCAAGATGTCTGAAATACCACGGGGATCCTTTAATGGGATTCAGGAATGCCTTTATCCTCATTTACTGGCTACAACTGGAAAGACATATGATTTTAATTTACTTAGCTCTCCACCATTTCAGAGAGATATTTACAAGAGTATAAACTGACAGAACAGCTCTGCAGAACAGCAGCTCATTGAACTATCTCACAGCATAAAAACCCCAAAATGCCACAATATTGGACCTACCAAACATCACCTGACGGAATGGACAAAAACAGCCACAGAATGTTTTTGTCCTTAATACATGTGCTTTTGTGTATTATTTTTTTCTGGCTGCAGAACTGCATTTGTGCCTCTCCACCAAAAAGCCAGTGGAAGGTAACTGCTGGACTAGACACCTACAAGTCTTTATTTAAAAAAACACGTAGGCTGCTTTTCCTCTGACCATTTTATTGGATCTTATAACAGATATTTTATTTATTTATTTATTATGTTTCTTTTTCTGTTTTAACAGGTGTTCTTGTAGGGCTGCCATGGCATTTGAGCAGCACTTGTTATACTGAAGGAGACAGATGAAATAATATTCACATTTCATGTGGCCAAAGAAATAGTAGGGTACGTTGAGGAAAGTGGCCCTACCATTGCAAACCTGAAGGTTTCCAAGTACAGTAATGACCAGAAAAGAAGTATATAGTAAATTAGTAGGATTAAGAGGAGGATGCTAGTTTGAAACAAATTTGCCTTATTGCATTGTCAGAACAACTATGGTAATATGTCAGGAGACCTAGAAAAGCCCTCAGGGACAGTTTTGCATTGGAGTAGCTCTTGGTGTCCAGGATATCAAAGATACCAAATGCTTTGTGAGTTAGTCCTGGTAGCCAGGAGTAAGGCGTGGAAGGGAAAGAGCCTAAGCCCCACCAGACATTTTTCAGATTTTACTGGATTTTATTTTTTTAACTGGCTGTGTTTTGTCTATGTAACCAAAAGCTACAAAACCAACAAAGATTGTTTTTAAATAACGTGTTGAAAGCACTGGTCAGGTCCCTCACTGTAGGGGTTTCCAGCCTTTCAGTCATGGCTGTTGCATCTGGCTGTGTAAATATGGTATGGCTTGCTTGTTAGGGGATAAACTCTCTTGTTTTCTAAATAAATTCTGGATGCTCCAAACCTGACACTGGAGGAACCCAGAGCTTCAGGGAGAAGAGAAGGCTCAGTCTGAAAGCTCACACTGGAGTCGGAAGACGTGGGACTGGGCCTCTGGCTGCTATCTTGTTATTTGGAAAGACATTTAATTGTCTTTAAGCATTTTACTGTGAATAATATCTTGAAACTGTGACAGGAAATAAAGAACATAGCAGGAGCAAACTCGGCTTATGCTTCCTTTCAGTAGCCCAGGTTTTTTTAAAAAAATAAAGCAAACAGTGATGAAGAGTTTTTATTGGCCTTGAATTGGAAAGAGCTCCTCTTCTATCCC
Source organism: Numenius arquata (assembly GCF_964106895.1). Classification (NCBI taxonomy): domain Eukaryota; kingdom Metazoa; phylum Chordata; class Aves; order Charadriiformes; family Scolopacidae; genus Numenius; species Numenius arquata. The sequence goes on from NC_133616.1 coordinate 74,025,162, forward strand.
CAAAGCCAGCCTTGACAGCACACAGTTCTTTCTTACCTCATGTATGTACCTGGAAAGAAAAGGAAAAGAAGTCTCTATCAACCCTTTGACACTTTTTCAACAAAGTACCACCTCATCCCACCCCATACCATACCATCCCATCCCATCCCATACCACACCATACCAGGCTTGGTCACTGCAGCAAAATCTGACCTGATGCACGCTTGGTTGCTGCAGGCTGTTGCAGTAGTCCTGAGTCTCCATGCAGTACCTAGAGAAGATGTGTCTTGGTTTTGGCTGGGATAGAGCTAATTTTCTTCCTAGCAGCTGGTATCATGCTGTGTTTTGGATTTAATATGAGAATAGTGTTGATAACACACTGTTTTTGTTGTTGCTAAGTAATGTTTATGCTAAGTCAAGGACTTTTCAGCTTTCCCGTGCTCTGCCAGCAAGGAGGTGCACAAGAAGGCAGATAGCTGACCTAATCTGGCCAAAGGCATATTCCGTACCATATGACATCACGCTCAGGATATAAAATGGGGCAGTTCATGATGGGGCTGGAATTGCTGCTCGGGGACAGGCTGGGCTGCGGTCAGCAGGTGGTGAGCAATTGTACTGAGCATCACTCATTTTGTGTATTCTTTTCTTTTTTTTTTTTCTCTTCCTGTGCTGTCCTATTAAACTGTCTTTACCTCAACCCAAGAGTTTTACCTTTTTTTTCCAGTTCTCCTCCCCATCCCACCAGGGGCAGGGGAAAGGAGTGAGTGAGCCACTGCATGGTGTTTAGGTGCCTGCTGGGGTTAAATCACAACAAGATGACGTGTGGATTCTATAGGGGCAAAGCGCTCGCCTACGACATGGACCTGTCAGGCAGGGCTTTTACCCCCCAGCAGTCCCACTCTTGCCTGTGCGAGAGGGGATGTGGTACTGCTCCTGTGCCTGAGGGGTTGTGAGATGAGTAACATTGCAGCCATAAAAGCACTCAGCCCCCATGGCGAGAGAGGTCACAGTGCTTCAGATGGGTCAGTTGAGCTGAAAATCTTAAGGGAAATCTTGCCTCATAGAGACTGAAAGGGATAAATGCATGACTGGCTGCAATTTTCTTGGATATGTGTAGTACCTAAAGTCATATGCCTACCTAAAAAGCAGGGGACAAAGCAACAAAATACTCTTTGACACATCACCTCTTAACTCAGAGTTGTAACTCCATGGGAGGCTCACTGTATGAGCATTGGTTATGCTTTTGTTTTGTTTGAATGTGAATGTTGTGAATGTCCTGCCCTGTGCACACAGGTACTCGTGTGTGCATTCAGGAATATACTGGTGTTCCAGGAACACTGTGACTTGTCCAGTGGAGGTGGGGGGTCCCAGCCCACTACCAGTAGCCCTGTTCAGCAAGGCAGCATGAAAGCATAGCAGTGGTGCCAGAGGATTTGCTTCTTGGCAGCACTGAGTTACTTTCACTTCACAATTAGGCAAATTTGCCTTCCCAAAGTGCTACTGGAAAAGTCAACAGAGGTGTCAAGGGTTGTGTTAGCTTATGCTCTTTCAAGGCATTATTTGGCACAGCACGGCACCGAGCAGCTGGTTGCCTCCCTGAGCCCAATAGTACTGAATGTCGAACAGGAAAAGATAACTGAGGGTTGGCTGCAGTTTTCTGTTTGCCATTGCCATTTCCTTTCAGTGAAAAGGAAAGATACAGCTGTAAAAAGACTAGTGATCTTTCTTAATATTTAAAAGCTTGTAGGAATTTAATTACTAAGATTCTTTTCCTTCTATATGTAAAATCATATTTCCAGGCTATTTTTTCAGTCGATATCAGTTTGCTATTGGTAATGCTTCGGTGACGATAATGCTCTGTCTCAGCGGTTAAAAACTGCTGTGTTAACTGAACACAAACCTCTGTTAAAAAACCCAAAGACAAATTCACTTTAAGCTTTCACCACTCAAATTGCTGATTTTAGCCACAACAATGTGCTACCGAGTGAGACTATCAAAAGAAATCAAATCAGCAGCAGCTCCAGGGATATCTTTGCAGTGCTCATGATAACTGTTCACTGGGTGCAGGGAGCTAGCTGCAGAACAGGCTCCTGCAGCAGTTAATGGCTGGGTCACCAAAGGGGAGCACTGGGTAAAGAGGAACAAAATTCCACGGAGAAGTTGCACCTTTAGTCCTTTACCAAACTCCTTACATGTCTGGTAACAAAGCTGCAGGGCACAGTACTACCAGGGCCCCTCGTGCTGGCTGTCCCTGAAAGTCACTCAAAGGACTTCATTTGGCTGAGACGGGAAGTACCTAGATCTAGAAGACAGGGAACAATTACTTGTGCTGGCATTAATTTCCTTTGTAACCACAGGAAAGCAACTCAAGTCTCAAAACATCAGTGTATGACCTTGTAGGCGCATAGGAAAATAAATCCACTAGATGCTCAGGTGCTGTAGCAGTGGAAATGCAAGTAAGTGAGAGTCACAACAGGAATGGCCATCACCCATGAGAACACCACCACCAAAGTACAGCAGTTCTGGATCAAAGCAAGGGTGCAGCAGAAAAGCAAACCACAGTGTCATTTTAAGCATAGTAATCTCTGAAGATGCTAACAAGAAAATTTAGAAAACCTGTTGCATGGGTTATCTCCACAAGAGCTGTGTTTACAGATAAAGCAATATGTTTACAGCTTAGTATAGTAGCAGCTATAGGGTGAGAATTAGTACTGAGGACTCTGTCCATGAGGTTTCTCAGGGAGAAAATGAGGATTATTGTTCCATAGGCCATGTAGATTGCACTCAGGAGGCTGAGGCTGTAGCTGCCCAGCTACAACTGGCCACAGAACAAAGTGGCATTGGTGAGGATATGCACAAAACACAAAAATTGGGGTAAACATAGATCCATCCTTCCTAGAAAAAAAAAAAAAAAAAAGTAACAAATTAAGTGCAGCCACTTGTGATAACACAAATCAATGATAGTGACTAGACAATGGAAAGCCTCCTCTCATCTGGAAAAATATTCTTCTGTCCTCAGGCTCACTCCATGCTGAGCTTCTCACCAGCAGGTACACCAAGACCCCTGTTTCCTTTCAGCAAAAAGGAAAGATACAGCTGTAAAAAGACTAGTGATCTTTCTTAATATTTAAAAGCTTGTAGGAATTTAATTACTAAGATTCTTTTCCTTCTATATGTAAAATCATATTTCTGGGCTATTTTTTCAGTCAATATCAGTATTCAGTAACTGTATTCATTTTGTTGTTTTCCCCAATTATCTTTTTCAGCAAAAATCTCTCACAATAAGTTCTTTAGAAATGAATCATAGAGTATTTTTGATACAAGCAACATTAGGTTTCTCAGTGAAATACTGAGGGTGTAATTACTTAGAGTATGGCTGGAATTAAGATTAGTTTGCAGCTTGTGAAGGTCAGAGCTGTAGAGCAACAGTAAGTGTGCCACTGCAAAGCAAATCCACATTAAGTTTATGAGAGCACAGATTTTTCAACAAAAAAAATTACAAACTTTGTTCCATACTCTATCTCTGGCTCTAGAACAAGCATAAACTTAGGAACTGAGTTCAGGAAGCAGCAATCAGCTCACCAGTCAGGAGACAGCACAGAACAAGCTCAGGAGAGTAACATTTAGGTCTTACAATAACAAAATTAGGAACTATAGTAGGAACTCCATTTGAAAGGCTCAGCATTAAGTTTAATGTTATAGCAGAAGACAGTATGCCAAATCAACATAGCACAGAGCTGCTCGCTTTCAAGAAAGTAACTGCAGAAAATGAAGCAAACTGTAAAGCAAATGAAAACATCTAAGGCAGAAAAAAAATTTAAAAATCCTGCAAGCAAGCAGGGAGCTTTTAAAAAATACTGTGTTAGAAGCCAAAGTAAACCCTGTGCCACAACTCAAAAAGAAAATAAAGCAAACCAAGCCCTTCATAGTTCACAGTCCATAGAAGTTAAGGAGCTTTCAAGAGGAAAACATAGTCCCTTAAAAAATCGAAAGGTTCTTTAAGTGAGAACAACAGAAAGTTTCAAAAAGGGATTGGGGCAAATTCATGGATGACAGGTTTGTCAGTGGGCTCTATAAGGCATAGGGAAGTGCTCTCAAACATCCCTGACACAGCAGATATGCTGGGGGAGTGGCACAAGGGGAACGGACTGCAAAGTGGCGCCAGACTTGTATGCTTTCCCCAGTTATGACACTGTTCAAGACTGAAAAATGGGTTAGATGAACCACTGGACTGAGCTGGTACCACATTGCTTAAATTCTTATCTTACCCTAGCTTAGGTTTAAGTTTTTGCTGCATTAAAACCTACTGAAGGTAACTAAAAAAACAATGGGGAATATGTAGAGATATCTTTCCATAGTAGAAATGCATCCCTAGGAATAATGTTAAATCTCACTCTGGTAGCTAGCAAAGTTGAGGTGAGAAAACTTGTTCCTTAAAGGAAAAGTGAAAGACAAATAATAACAATGACATTTTGAGATGCCCCTAGACCCCACCCCAAAAAATTTAGGACAATACATTTCTTTCCTAGAGTTTCTGAGAAACTTCTCATAGTTTTCTACCCTTGAATATGGACAAGGGTTAAAACAAGGGTCATATTCAGTGAGGCTGAGCAAGGGGTTGTATTCACTGTGGCATTCTGAGCTGCCCTGAGTAAATTTAGGTCAACAGCTGTTTGCTTTGCTAGTAGTAAAATTGGGAATGTCATTTTATGGCTACCACTGAAGCAAGTCTGAGCCTAAACAAGGTGTTGGTGTTTGAGTTCATGCTTGAGAAATGTTTGTCAGGGGAAAGTGGACTCCAGATTAATTTAGGAAAGTGACAATAGCCATGGGACTTCTCAGTGGCAAAATTGGGAAAGCCTTCCCCACGAGGTTCCTAAACCTACTCTTGACACAAGGATAGGGTTGGAGTGAGAGTGCAATAAAACAGAAGTCTAAACTCTACAGGTAAATTATAAGTGGCTTTTGCAAGTGTAGGCCACAGTAAATGTAGACCTCTGGCCTAAAGGTCCTTCAAGCAGGAGAATTAGAAACTTCATGACAGGCTGAGAGAGCTGGGGTTGTTCAGCCTGGAGAAGAGAAGGCTCCGGAGAGACCTCATAGCAGCCTTCCAATATGTGAAGGGAGCCTACAGGAGAGCCGGAGAGGGACTCTTTGTCAGGAGATGTGGTGACAGGACAAGGGATAATGGTTTTAAATTGGAAGGGGGGAGATTTAGATTAGATATTAGGAGGAAATTCTTTACTGTGAAGGTGGTGAAGCACTGGAACAGGTTGCCCAGGGAAGTTGTGGATGCCCCATCCCTGGAAGTGTTTAAGGCCAGGCTGGATGGGGCTTTGGGCAACCTGCTCTAGTGGAGGTGTCCCTGCCCATGGCAGGGGGGGGTTGGAACTCGATGATCTTTAAGGTCCCTTCCAGCTCTAACCTTTCTATGATTCTATGATTCATTCTGCAGGGTACCACTTCAACCTGTGCAATGCTGAGTTTGGGATTAAATTTTTGATCTAGTACAGTGGTATCTAAAGAGCTATGACAGCAATGAGGAGCAAGCAGTGAATTCAGGACAGTAGGTTTTAGCTTCCATGAGAGAGAAATGCAAATTCCACTGGGTATCACTGAGCTAAATCTAAGTCTAGGGTTAGTCCAGGTATATTAAAGCAGAAGCAGAATAATGACAATAAGGATGTCATGGCAATGCAGACCCTTAGGTTAAAGGTTTAGGATGGAGATAAAAGTGATCTATAGAGAATAAATTAATCTGCCAAACTCATTTTGTTGACTAGTCCTCACACTACATTTAGAGTAAGTTGTTTCTTGGTATTGTAGGTTTGAAACTGAGTTTCTATTTCAGTTATAGAAATAAAAGATGGTATTCTAAGAAAGCCACTAAGTTAAGCTGTGACAGCTTCCAGGATGGTGTATTTGTGTCTGAAAATTAGGTATTTGCCATAGGGATCCAGGAAAGCGAAAACTCACAAAGCAGCAAAATTCTCTTTTTAAAAACATGTCTGGGACACATGGATTGCTGTGGAGCACCCCACAGGCACACTGCGTACTACCCATAAAGAACTCCTGGGACTTCCCTAGGACTTGAACCAGTACTTTTAAATTGCAATCAGAGGGATGGCAGTGCCTAACTCCACGAGGGCAAAACTTGCCCTTAGTGAAGTACATCCTCAATAGTGGGAAAATGCTACATGGCTTCATCACGGAAAAAAAAAAAGGCAAAATTCCCAAAAGACCTAGCTCTAACATTTGCTTTACGTTTCCTAAAGCTGTCTTCCCACTCCAAAGCAAACATGATTAAGATGGTTATGATGTGTCTGCACGCAATTTGCAGAGCAAAATGCTTTCAGTTCCCTCTCTGCCAATCTGTGACTGCAGAAGTTTACCTTACCTTTACACTTAGCTAAGACATGAAAGCTCTGTTGCACCTCTCTGAAAGCTAATCTTGTTATTTTTATAAGTGAAATGAAAGGAAAAGTGAGATATCTCTAACATTTGGTATAGTTGTAGGTATACTAGAGGATGGGAATGCTTAGGGATTTGTCATTTACCTTTATGGTTTATATGACTGGAGATTACTGGTATCCTCATCTTTAAATAGAGGGACGCCTGGACAGGCCACGGGTTCCAGCATGCTGTCTTTCATACAGCCTTCTATTTTGACCCAAAAGTTTTTGTGTGGACTTTGCATTTCTTCTGTATTTGTTTCCCAACTTCTTCACTATAATGTGGCTGCAACAACTTACTGAGATTCTTCCACTAGTATGAGTAACGCAGACTTTAACTTTCTACTGGTTTCACACACTCTCAACAACTCTGCGAGCAATTATGTCCTTTACTACGTGACACGGCAGGTTAAAAAACTCAGATTTTTTTAATTCATGAAGGCCTTGTTTTCTCTCGTTGTTTCACTCCAACAAAAAGTGGAAGCTTTTACCCAGTATCAACATCAGCATCATGAAAGTGACACATTTTCTTTAACTAGTGCCTTCATTTGGCACAATTTGATGGTTTGTTGAAAAGTATTCTCCTCGACTCCGTGGTGAATGTGAGTTGGATCTTCAGAGTCATTTTCCTATGGTATTGAGGGAGAACTTAAGTCTAGAGATGAGGACGGAGGGGCCATATCTCCAATTTAAGGAAGAAGTCTCCTGACAGTTTTCCAATAATATCCACTTGAGTCCAGACTATTCCAAAGGGGTGTTGGTTTTGTAGAAGCAATCTCTGTTGAAAAGGTTTGTGCCATACACATTGGGCAAGAGAATTTGAATGGAACAAATTTTTATTTTCTAAAAATACCCCTTGTTTTTTGCAAAAGCAACTGATGTGACAGGAACTCTGGCTATAAAATTTTAAGGGCTAAATGGAGAGGAAAGAAAGATTCTAGAATATGTTATTCATGAAGCTGCTCAGATGTGATTGTGAGTGGGTATATTGGTGAGGTTGATGTTTTCATATTAACAGTTTTCTCAGCACTCTCTCTCTGAAGTCAAATGTGTTGAGGTTGCAGATTACTCCATAAATCTGTACATAAATCTGTGCTGAAGTTAGAGGGAAACCTGTTGCATTCACCTGTTGTGCAACTGCTCCATGTCCTCACTGAACTATGCAGCAGTGGGACGTTAAATGGCATGAAAAGCACTTCTGGAACTGTGATTTGTTACACTCGTTACCTCTGACCTGCTCGTAATTCAGTGCTGAAGGCATACAGCTCACTCTACTCATGACCCTCCCATGTGGGACAAGTCTTCTCTGCTCTGTGGTTTACTTGCATGCATCTCTGATTCTCCCAGTGCTCCAAAAATGTTGTTGACCAGATGCAAAACACCCGAATATCATAGTTCCTACATATCTTGCGCCCTACCAAGGAATCAGAGTCTGAAGATTATCCCATCCTTTCTTTTCTTGGAGTTTGGCTATAGTCTGGAACATGAAAAATGTGTCACCTCCATTCCTCCCTGTTCTGTTCCTGGTCTGGACTTAGACTCATTTCTGGATACTTTAGTGACAAAATTATTATTTTTTGTTGGCTTTCATTCTAGCCAGCACTCAAGAGCCACCCGGGGTAACTGAGAAGGAGCCATCTTCAATTATTTTCTCTACTTTGCTCCACAATAGAAGTAGTGTGCATTAGCCAACATTTTGTTACTTTGCTCATGAAATCAATCAGATTCATACCAAAGTGACTGCATCACTGAGACAAACAATATCCACAGAAACAGACTTCTTACTTTTTTGTGCATGAAAAAATTTGGGCTTGTTTTCCCCTTCTCACTTCTGAGAATACTGGGACAATTTTGGCTAACGCACATGCTCTTTAAAATATTATCCTTCGTAGCTGATGAAAGGAAGAAAAAGGGATAGCTTCTTTGCTGGAGGAAAATGACACATGTCATAAAGAAGGATGTACAGCACTCTGCTGGGTACAACAGTTCTCCATGCCAGCAACTGGCAGCCTCTTCCTAAACTTCCTGGTTTTTGACTGAGTATAGAAAATATTGCTAAGGCACATTTTCCTGGTGTCTTGGAATCCTGTTTCAGTTCAGTCATGGCACAAAGTTTCCTTGTGAAGCTGTGTTGTGCAGAAGCAGCTGAGGTCATGTAACTACATAAGAAATAGTTATGCATGCATGCAATAGGCAAAACTTTGCTCTTTGAGCTGAAGATCAAGAAAGAAAGAAAGGAACAATTTGCTTCTTCAAGCAAGGGATGAGCCAGAGACATAAAATAATCCTGTGTACGCATTATGTTCAGTGCAAACTCATGAGTGGCAAAGAGGTGGGTTCCTGTGGTGCTGTTTGCATGAAGGACAAGCAGCAGGGATCTTTACATGACTTCTGTTTGCAAACTGGAAGGAGTTTTTCCTTTAAGAAACTGGGCATTGGAAGATACAAGGAGAGGCTGAGCGATTCAGAGCATATTCTGTTCTAAACAAGAGTTTCCTTCTGCTACTGACTGATTAAATACAATGGTTAAATATGGCAACCCAATTGCTTGGGGTCCTAAGGATTGCAAAGATTTAATTAACTTCAGGATAATCAGTTATACAACTGCAATGTATAAGTGATAATTAGCCCTTGGCAAAAAGCAGTGAAGCAAAGCAGGAGGAGTTCCTTTTCTTTCTGCCTCTGCTGTATAAGCTTCCACAAAGTGACAAAACTCAAGGCCAAGAAAAGTTCATTACAAAACTTTCTTGCCTTTCTTTGTGATACCATGTTTGTCCCACTAGAGCCAATCTGTGGCTTATACCTGTTGGCAATGCAAATGGTTGCACTGGCAGCTTGGCCCGTTGCTTCAGTGCAAGCAGAGCTTGCGCTCCTAGGCACGGCCCCACTATTCCCTCAGGGTCTGTCATCTGTATCACAAGAAGCTGACAGAAGAAAAAAATCCACCACAGCAGAACCACCACCCCCTCAAGTCCACATGTTCACCACGTGTTTTCCTGCCTCGCCCTTTGAAGACTCTACTGGGAGCATCTGTAAATGTTTCCTGCCCATATTGGAGGAGGCAGTGGAATCTTGCATCCCTGAGTCAAACTCTGCAAACTCTGCAAGAATCTCAACCTGCTGCTGGCTTAGACTTTCAGGGGTACGCAGCACCAGCAGAAGGGTTGAGATAACCTTTCCCCACCACTGCAAACCTTGTTACAAATACCAGTGTGTTGATAAGGAGATAACTATCCTAGCACACTGAAGGAACTGCAAAATGAAAATGAGAATCTGAACACCACATCCTAAACGTGCCCCGGGGAATTACCAGAAAAATCACTCAGAAATGCCACCTTGCAAAAGGTGGGGAAAGGAGTGGAATGGATGCAAAAGGAGTGCATCCATGCCAATAGTGCTCAGTAGCCTAGCTGGATGAGAGGGCAGTGAAGGAGAGGCTGAAGAGCCACCGTGAAGGTATGGCAGCTCACCTGTCAGTTGCTTGTGGTGAAGAAATCAAGGAGGTGTGTTCACAAGAGCATCCTCCAGCAGAAGCAGCAGAACTCTATGGTTTCTAACGGAGCAACGCAGACAACACAGCCAACAAAAAATAGCTGCAATTTAAGCCTCATTTGAATCTGGTAATATTTTATAGCCAGAAAATGAATCTGCCATGTGAATAAGGAGGAGCTACAGGACTCCCTGCAAAGGTAGCAACATGGAATGTGCTGCTGCCATGCGATAAATAAATCCAGTCTGCTGTCAGGTGCATAGAGAAAAAGAGGAAGAAAGGAGTAACTTGCATGTGGTATTCTAGTAGTGGTCTGCCCCCAGCATTTCCCAGAGGCCTTTCAAAGCATTCAGGAGCTTAGTTCTGCACATGTGTGGTGCAGTCAACTTGAGGTTGCACCGTGGTTGACACCCTTCAGGGAACTACTAGATGCGTTCAGCACATAAAGTAGGTGTGATCACATTCACAGCCATGGCGTAACAACTGTATCCCATCATCTGGCCAGAAAGGCTGGAAATTTTAGTATGGTTATTTTTATATAACCAAAGAAGAATCTGTGTAGGGTGTATGGACTCTAAGCAGCCGTGCAAACATCTAGCCTTTCTCTTTCTGAGAACTCCTGAGAACTTGGACACTGTGACACATTGTGGCAATGAGCTGCACCGAGGGACATTTGTGCTATCAAAAGTGGAGAGGCAGCATCTCCTCATAAACAACGTTGGTGCTCAGTGTGGGAACTTGTCTCTCTAGCTTTGCTTTCTCCTTAACCACTGATTCTGTCTTCTCTGAAGATGTCAGGTATCTGTCCTCCCTGGGAAAAATTCTTAAAGGTTTCTCCTACACACCCTCCTTTCCTTATGCCTCTGGGAGATTATCATGTTAAACAGAGTGAATACTGCAGATATCTTTCCTTTTCTTAATTTCAGATCTTTCTTGTGGTTTCTGTTAGCTGTTACTGTACTCAGGTACAGTATTTTTACTCAGGTAAAATTTTCATTTTCTTGATGTTGTCTGCTGAGAAGGTGGTTTTTAAGGGTAATCTCTTTGGCAGAATTGAATCTGAGCTTTGCTTGACCTGTGGGTTTTTTTCAGGCATTTGGCTTTTATTCATCATTCCTTGGAGGTGTTGTTCAGTAGTATGTCAGCAATGAAGTCTCAGTCATCTCAGCAACTACTGCCAATGCACATTCACTAGGATTTGTATTGTCAGTGCATACGTTCAGATCCATCCATGGCAAGTCCTGGTATCAATATAAGGGAAATGCAGTCACACTTTGTAGGAGTGTTAATGCCAAATCACTCTTTACTCTTCCTCTGATATAGCACTTCATTTTTCTGTTCCTTATTGTTGTTAGTAACATCAGCCGAGCTTCCCTAGGACCAAAAGACACTCCATAGATTTCCCTCTATTTTGGGAGCTTTGAAAGCCAGTGATTTGTTTTGCATGCATCTACAATGGGATAAGTGGTGTACCTGGTGTATACAGTCTATACCCAGACTATTCCCAAAACTTTCTATCCACTGTTTCTTTCACAGGGTGCAGCACTTTCAGGAAACTTTTCAGATTAAATACAACTTATAACTCATTTCCAGACATCATGGTTCTTACGATCCCATTTCGGGGCATTTCGACAACAATTTTTTCTTCCAGTGTGCTGGAGGGATCTCTTTTCTTTCTCAGGCATTGCTGCCGAGCTCTGACATGGTTTCTTTTACGTGGTGGATGTCACATATCATTAGCATTACTGCTAGGACTTTTTTTGACTGCTGCTCTATTGTTTTTCATCTTCTCAATTGCAGCTTGTATTTCTGACATTTCTATTGGAGTGATATTAATGATATCTTGGCTCAGTTCCCATATTTCATTGGGTATTGTATTAAGGTGGAACTAACTCTCTTTGGAAGTCCTGTGCCCTTTACTTTTTTTAATCTTTTCTGTGTTGTTCTACCCTAATCTGAGGATGTTTTCCATTTTTGCTTTCAGTTGGCCCATTTCTTCTTTTGCAGATTGTCACTTGGCAGAAGTCTCTGCATTTCCCCACTTTACTGTAGTTTCTGCTTCAATCATTAGGTCTTCACTTACCTTTTTTGCATTGTTTTTCCCTGCTCTCACTGCTTCCTTGGGCACCTCCCCACTTCCTCCAGTTTTTCAGTGAGCTTTGCAGGAGTTTTCATTACAGTGCTTTTCTTTACTGAGAAGTTTTCTGTCTCTCTCAGCTTCTCCAGCTCTTCCTCACTGGGTCAATACCCAGTTGTTCCACATGCAGCTTGAATTATGTTGTCTCTGGATCATGTCAATTATTCTTCCAGTGTGCCTTTTCTCCTGCCTCTCAAATCCATTCCTTGGTAAAGTAGGAGCTTCTCACAGCACTGTCCTTCTTTTCCAGTACATGCTGCCTTATGTTACTGCATCTAATCTGTGTTTTCCATGATGTTTTCCCCCTGTCTCTAGAAGTTTAGATCCTGTTTCAGGAGAAAAGTTGGGGTCACCAAGGTGTGTCCATACATTCGGTCTGAGGAGGTGGTTAGCATGGCACAGATCTGCTAGCACAACTGTGCCAAGTAGGTTAAGTTAGTGCCCTTTACATTGTAGGAACAAGAAGGTGTAACATAGAATAAATCTGAATGTTGATACTTGAAGCATCTGATCAAGCATTTTCCATGGCTGTGTCCTGTGGAGACGATTTTGGAGGTTAGTTTCAGACTGACCTGTGCAGGCGCGATGCTCATGCAGTCACAGCTTGCTGATGTGCTACTCCCAGCCCCCTCCAGCTGTATTTTTAAAGACCAAAATGTGTGAGAGGATCTGATCCTCAAGGATTTTTTTCTGATTTTTCTTTTTGGGCGCCTAGCTGCAGCGTTAACTCAGCAATCTGTACCATGCAAAACTGCTTAAAATAAAATCACATATTTCTAAGAACTGACTGTTCCTCTTTTTGGGACCATAGGAACAACAGTGCAACATGATCTCCTTTGTCACAGAAATTATAATGCCTTCTGGCTGAAGGAGAGGAGTTCTGTTTCTGCTTAATGGCTCCTCCTGCCAACTTTATTTGTGCTGAGTAGTGTCTTGCTCGGCAGATTCTGCTCTTGAAACTAAAAGAGGAACCTCAGATTGAGGAAGGACAAAAAGATTCGTCCCACTGTTATGTATTTATTCCTAAAGCTTTTGCTCAAAGTGCTGGACAATCTGTGCAAACCTTCAAAAAAATAAAAAATAAAAATATAAAAAAACCCAACCACACCAGAAACCAGAAACCAGAGCATTAGGAATCTGTTCCATTAGGAACTCAGCAGGAAGGTGAAAAGTTTAAACAACTGAAAAACAGAGTAATAGACAACAGTTGGAGATTGTGGTGCAGATGCATATGTACAAAAATATTAATGGATTACGTTGTCAAAGATATAATACCTGTAGTTCAGCCATATGTAAACAGGCACAGCTCCAGGGGAACAAACCAAACTTCACCCACTTAAACTCTGAATTCATCTTCATGTGTGTCTGTACACAGAATCTGGGTTTGAGAAAAGAGGGATTTTACTTGTGTGTGTTTTGATATATATCAAACATAAAACCTTTGGCATATTTTTATATCTTTTAATCAGAACTGAGCAAATTTTGCACAAGTCTAGTTTCTTCATTCTGGCACTTGGGAGCTCCAGAGTCCTGTTTTCAATTCTTAGCTCTGACAGCAATTACATGCACAACTTTAAGCAAATCAGTAAATCCCTCATTTCTTAATGGGGAATATAACTCTTCCTTCCCTCCTGCTCTCTGCAGATCCTGCTTATTTAGATTGCAAGCTACAGAGACGATGAATTTCTGTTCTAGCATATACATATCTGGCACAACACAGTCCTGATCCCCATGGGTGGAGCCTGGGAGGCAGGACGGAGAATAGGAGGTGCTGCTGCAGTAGAAATGATTTCCAGATCCACCAGTAAAGAACTAGGATGCAGTGAAGGGTGAGCAAGAGACAAGCGCTTGAGTAGCCATGAGTCACAAGAGCTTTCACGCAACCTATTGCTCACTTCAGCACAAGGCAAGTGCTATATGTTTTAAGATTAAACAAAATAGCAGAGATAAGTAATTACTTCCTGGTGTTTTGTTTTTTTTTTTTTTTTTTTCAACCTAGACACATGCCCTTTACCACTTTTATGGCTTGTTTTTATTTATGCATTTATTTGTAGTAAAGGAATAATGGCTTTCCTACCTGTGTTGGTGATGCTTCCTTCTGGCAACGTCAGTACTAGTTCCCTCTGTCCTGTGCGCACCTCTCAAAACCACAAGAAGGTGATACATCACCCTGAAGAACTTCTCATAGGCAGTACTCAGTATGACACAGTGATGTTTATCAGACTTAGCTTAGAAGTCTTTTACACAGCCTAAACTGACTGGCATTTTTAAGTAGGCACAGATGAAGAGACAAAGGAGGTGAGCGACTATATGTATTTTGAAAGGAAGAGACCGGAATGAGTGTGTGTCCTTGTGTGTGTACATTTCTGCTTCAAGAAGGTGCTTCATTTCTTCCGCACCTCAGCCTTTGAATGCTAGCCTGCCTTTTTTCACTGAAATGCTCAGATACACTAATCATGTGTTGATTTAATCTTAACATGAAATCTAAAATCAGTCATGGCTATAGGACAAAACACACCTTTTACTACTGGCAGGAGAGATGGGGAGTTCTTTTCCAAATTTATGACATCACTGACTCCTCTAGTCTTCACAAAAATGAAAGAGAAATATTCTTGCTTTTAAAATATTCATCTTAGGGAAGGTTTTCAGATACAGGAAAAACTTAAAAAAAAACCCTTAAAATAAAAAAAAAAATCTGTGCGTCTCCCTTATTTCTGTAGCACATAGATGACTGTAAGATGGAGACAGCCACAGCCTTGGACTAAACAGAAATTTTGTCTGCTCTCCAGATAATGTCATTTGCAAGAGGAAACAATGAAACCCGGGGGATGATACTGCAGACAAAAGGCTTTTTATTATTATTTTATTATGCTAGATATTTGGTTTTGCAAAATTCAGTTTTCTTCCTGTCTTTTTATCAGTTTCTGATTTATAATCTTAGAACATTACACAGCCTTCCAAGATTTCTGCTCTATGCCCAATCTTTTCACCCTGTGAAATTCAACCAAATGCATCCCCTTAGCACAGTTTTTCTGAATGGCAGTAGCTAAATTAATGATGGTGGAGTTAGAGGAGGGTTTGATAACCAGATTTGCATCTTTGGTGTCCCCAGTCCCCAGTCCCAAGCCATCCATATCTCGCGCGCTCTGTGGATGAGAGGAGGAGGGACGTTTAAAGTCAGGCTGTTTTCAGATTTGCTGCAGGGTAGAAGGGGGACTTTATGGGTTACAGCTGTGCTTATTTGATGGTTTCCTGGCTTTTACAGTTCTGCCGCCCGCGAGTCATCAAGTCTGCCATTGCACAGCGGCGGGTGGAGCTTTTACAGAGCGGCTCCAAGCTGTGACATGATCATTTTAAAATCCCGGCACAGGCTTCGTTTTGTTGTTGGAGATTGGCCTCCTTTTGTCACACAGGCTCCTGTTTCACCCCCTTGTTCTGAGCCGTTGCACCGCACGTACTGTCTTCTGCATCGCAGAATGTCAGGCGTGACATTTCCACCGCCAGCTCGCAAAGCGAGGTGAGTATCATGGCTATGATGTCATCGAGGAGCTCTAATCCACCTCTGTGACATTATGGCAGTGAAACGCAAGTTTACACAGAGCTTAAGTGAAACCAGGACAATGTCTGCATCAATAAGAGTGGGTAGCAAGGCATGCAGTTAGTAGTAATGATACTCAATGCAAATCTACTTTTTAAGACAGTTGAAACTCAAACCCAGGAGTCACATGCTTCCAACAGCCCAAGTTGTACGGGGTGGCAGTCTATCAACTGCATTTTTGTTATTTTTTTTTAACTACAGCACTGACGGGTTCTGCTCAAAACTGATGCTTCACTCTGCTAGAGCCTGTCAAAACCTGACCTCTGCCCTAAAGAGTTTACAATCCCTGCGGTTGCTTTCACCAGGCTTTGCACTGATGTTTTCAAATGGGGCGTTTGAAAGGGGAGTAAAAGGCACTATATCTTTTTCTTGACTGCAAAGATTAATTTCAGAGTTTTTCAAAGCCTCCCTCTGCGCCCCACACCCTGAGGGACCCTGTTCTCATTTTCACCCTCCTTGAAACCTCTGACTCTGAGCTTCTCCAGAAATCCGGGGAGCTAAATTGCAGCAGGTGCCCAGCTCATGGATGGACTGCAGAGCTGCACATGCCACCCTCCTCCCCCATTTATCCTCCCTCCAGCCTTATCTCCATCACTCCTAGTTGATGGAGTTTCTAAGGATGGCAATTTTTTAGAAGACAGATGATTTTTTTTACAGGCAACCCCTATTATTCACCTGAAGATAATCCTCCTCCAGACAAAATCCATGTGTGGGTAGAATCAAAACTGATTTATTGTTCTTGGTAGACTCTGGGAGGCAGAGTGGAAAGTAGAATGGGATGGGAGACAGAGAGGCATATTCTCACCATGCCAGGGATGCTGAAAGCAGCTCTTCCTGTTCTGTAGAAGGGAACATCCTTACTCTGAGAGAAAATCTACTACTTCTTGTATCCAGAGTCTTCCTGTACTCCCAGCAACGTAAACCCAATAAATCTTTGGCATAACAAAGCCCAGGCTCCTGACTCAGTAGGAAGCAGAATGGGGAAGTCCTGCTGCCTTTTATTCTTAAAATTTCATCCCAGGGAGCACGGGTATTTGTTCTGCTGAATGAGCAGCGTGAGGAGGGCTGCAATTTGAGGAGCAGCACTGCACACAATCCCTGCTTGACTGGCTGACCAAAAGAGCATCTGGAAACCACCCGCCCCGAGTCACAAGGGGTGCGTTGCTCCAGGCTTCCCGGGAATGTGCCAAAATATGAGGGTGTATTCCTATTTTGAAGATGAGGGATTTTGTTGTGTCGCACTCCTTTCAAGTGCTAATGGGAGTCACAGGTCAAGCTATCTAGGCGTGCAGACAGTGGTGTGGACCACTTCATGTAAAGCCGTTTAACTTACATTAGCCCTTCCCTGACACTGAGAACTTGATTTTGATCTCGACCATTAACTCGTCATTGCCTGCACGACCTGTGTATTTTCAGGCAGTAACTGATTTCTGGAGTTCACAGAAGTTACACGTGTTACTGTGTGAATGACTTTATGGACATCTTCTTGTTAGGTATTAGGTCTCCACAAAATGTAATCTTTCACTTACTGCAGTAAATAAAAGCTTGGCTGAATCACACTAGGGACAAAGAACTGGTCACAGTTTAAAAGACAAAAAAAAGATCAATGGGGTGCAGAAGTGTTTGGCTGAGAATATACTCTTTAATGCAAGAAATCTAAAAGCCATCCTAGCAAAGTTCACAAAGGTATAATAAATCATGGTATTCAAAAGGCTTACTTAGCACATTATACAGATTGTTATTTAAAATGTAGACACTAGACAGGATATCAGTCCTCTCATAAATAGTTTTTCTAAGCATTTTGCCTCAGGATTTTTTAGATTTCTCACACAATAGGTAACTTCACTTACACAGTGCTTACAAGGTAAGCCCTCACCTTATCTGAGCTGCAAGAAGATATGCTGCCATGCACCTGTGTTTACCATCAGTGGGGAAGAACCCAGGATGAGGAGCAGATTTCCCTTGGCTCATCCACCTGCTCATAATCCTCAAATGTGCCCTGAAAAAGAAAGATTGATTCTTGGCATTCACATAAAGGGGACCCTTCTTTCCTGTCCTTGCAATCCGGTATTTTCAAACATATATTTTTTTACTGTGTGTCAGAAAGTAAGATGCAGTGCTGGGATGACGGATCTGTGACCACAAAGCAAGTGACTCAAAATGATACCCAGAAGATTTTGTCTGAGAAGGAGGTGGATTTCTGGTCTTTTTCAGGCTACGAATCTTGTCCTGTGGATGCCAGCTGAATGGAAAGCGGCACAGTGACACTTCTGTTTCCAGTGATTCAAGCATTACACCACCTGAGTCAGGAGTCATTTCCCTGACCAAGAGGTTGTGTCAAACCGCTGGCTTAAGAAGTCCTTCCCAACTAGCAACAACTCCATGGCCTTGGGCAGAAAACAGTCTGTACAGGCCAGATTTTTAAAGCCTCTGTTTTAAGTAGTTTAAGTGCGTGGCAACAAGTATATGCGGTTCAGCAGTAAGGCTCCCAATACATAAAGCTGAACCGCCTTGCACCCTGACCTACTTCTTCCTGCTCAAGCTCAACGTTTTACGACTTTAATGAGAGTTTTTGCTGAGAAGGAAAAGAACAAATAGCTTCAATGTATCCGTATCAACAGACCAAACCTTTGTTCGAGCATTTTAGTGAGGTGTTTTTTCTAATTCCACCTTCCTGTAGGGCAAATGCGGTTCCCGTTAACTTTCACAGGGTGTATGGACCTACCTCAAAGAAAGAAAAAGTCTTTGTTTTCAGCATTCATGCACAGCTGGTGAGATGGAGACTGAATTTTGCTCAGGATCTTCTATGACCAGGTTCCAGGACAATTTGAATAGCCCAGTCTCAGGCAGTGTGCTTATAGTTTTCCTGTTGCCTCTCATTGTTACATCCACCTAATGATATATTTGAATGGTGCATGTTCCTCTTCATTACCTGTACATTAAATAACAAAAAAAATCCATTTTTTTTTAGATTACCATTATTCGACTGAATTTAAGCTCAAACACTCAATTGCAGGTCAGTCTCCTAACTCCAATGGGGACAAAATTAGTGCCTATTTTAATGACTCACTGTTAAATCTCCAATTGTTAACTCAGTCCCCAGACTAGTGGGTACCTTCCTCTATTCTACTGTGTTGAATAGTAGTAGTAGGCAAAACCATACAGCGCAGCCTGTTTCTAATTACACTCTCATGTTTCCTTCTAATGAACAAAAAAATCTCCATTCTGTGCATTGCCTGTTAACCTCTGGAAAGGTCAGTGCCTCGCTCCTGTAATGCAGCACACTTTTTTTTCCCTTCCATTTAACACAGTTATTGCTCTCTGGAAGGCAGGATGTTTCTTGCCCAGGCTGATGCAGAATCAGGCTGGCCCTTTTCATTCACCTTATATATTTTAAAGCTCAGGGAAAAGCAATTAAGCGTGACCTTAAGTATAATACTTGCCACAGACATTGTCTTGGCTACTCGTCCTTCATGTGTTAAATTGATGACTGATACAGCATGTTTTCCATAAAAACATCTACATATTCTTGGCTTAAAGGTCTTAAGCTGTGGTAGAGCAAGGACTTGAATTCAGGTGTTGCTAGTTCTGACCAACCTGACATCCATTAATTCCATCAACAAAACTATAGGAATCAGCAACCCATATTCTTCTGCCTACCAGGCAGCTTCCTTCTGTCACAGACCAAAAATCCCAGTTTTGTGTTAGGGAATTTCAACCATGCCAATTCTTGCCAATTAAGAAGCTTGTAGTTACTGATTTTAGTATTGAGAAATAAAAACAAGTAAAGAAACACTTAGACAAGCAGCTCAGCTTTGCTCCTGACACCTCTCCTCCTCCCTTTTTGCTCTCTTTGCTGCACTTACTCAGCCCCTTCAGTGGAGGTGGGGGTGGCACAGGAGACTGGGTTGATGCGTTGCTGTTCCTTTACTTTTTCTCTTCTCGTTTCTTATTCCGCTGCCCCAGCATGGGGTCCTCTGCCAGCCAATGTCCCCTCAGAGATGTAAGCCCTTCCCAGCCTTCTCCCTGCCTCTGCTCTGCCCTGCCTGGGAGGCTTTTCACTCCTGAAAGCAAAAATTCAAAACCAAAAATCTGATGTGGCCCCACTTTTATTTTATGGCAGAGCTCAAAAGCCAGAACTGGAACTATTTCTAGTTTCTCTTGGTGCTGAGGAGGTCACCATCAGGGCAAGCACGTCTCCAAAGAGTTACCATGGAAATTACCAGACCTCCCTCTGTGCTTTGGACACCCCCTTCCCACTAAAAGAAATGAGAACTGGGCATCCAGAAATCTTTGAAAAACACGGTCCGAGCCAGCCAATGTCTGGCAAATGCTCAAAAAAGCAGATGTGACAACAGGAAAGGTGTGCTCATCTGTCAAAAACATGGGGTTAGACTTTCATCAGGTTTGAATTGGTCTTAGTCGATGAGGTCAAGGGGTCTGTTCCCCCACTCCACTGGCATTAAACAAACAGCTTTCTATTTGTTTTTCATTATAGCCCTTACTCTGGCTGCCCTGTGAAGCCAGCACAAAGGAACAAGAACATTTGCAAACAAATGCTGCAAATATTACGCGTGGGTTTGTAAAAACAAGCGGTGATTCAGCCCTAAATGGCAACAGATAGTAGCAGGCAACCAGGCCTTCAATTATTAACTAACGAGGCTAAACTGACCCCAAGTCTTTCCTCCATGCTTGTGTGAGGCGGAGAAGGGGCATTTCACTGAGTGTGCAGCCTGATGTTACAGGTTGGATTGATGGGCTGAGACCAACGGGATGAGGTTCAACAAGGCAAAGTGCCAGGTCCTGCACTTGGGTCACAACAACCCCAGGCAGCACTCCAGGCTTGGGGAAGAGTGGCTGGAGAGCTGCCTGGCAGAAAAGGACCTGGGGGTGTTGGTGGACAGCTGGCTGAACATGAGCCAGCAGTGTGCCCAGGTGGCCAAGAAGGCCAACAGCATCCTGGCCTGTATCAGGAACAGTGTGGTGAGTAGGACTCGGGAGGTGATCATCCCCCTGTACTCGGCACTGGTGAGGCCCCACCTCGAGTACTGTGTCCAGTTTTGGGCCCCCTACCACAAAAAAGATGTCGAGGTGCTGGAGCGGGTCCAGAGAAGAGCAACAAGGCTGGTGAGGGGTCTGGAGCACAAGTCTTATGAGAAGAGGCTGGGGGAGCTAGGGTTATTCAGCCTAGAGAAAAGGAGGCTGAGGGGGGACCATATTGCTCTCTACAATTACCTGAAAGGAGAGTGTAGAGAGGCGGGGGTCAGTCTCTTCTCCCAAGTCACGGGCGACAGGACTAGAGGAAATGGCCTCAAGTTGCGCCATGGGAGGTTCAGGCTAGATATTATGAAAAATTTTTTCACTGAAAGGGTTATCAGACATGGGAATGGGCTGCCCAGGGAGGTGGTTGAGGCACCATCCCTGGAAGTGTTCAAAAGACAGGTTGACGTGGTGCTGGGAGACATGGTTTAGTGATGATGTTGCATTTTGTTGTTTTGTGGGTGTTTATTTTTGTCAGTTAGGTTGATGGATGGACAAGATGATCTTGAAGGTCCCTTCCAACCTAGAAGATTCTGTGATTCTGTGATGTGAAAGTGGTGTTGTGACACACAGACAAGCAGAGAACCCATAAGGGTGCAGCAGCTGGGTTTCTGGATTGTATGGTCTTTGGTCCCATGGAGGTGGGCAAAACCTTGAGATGTCTCCATCACCCTGGCCTTCCTCACCCTCCCTTGGTGGGGAACTGGGTCCAAACCTGCACAGAATCATAGAATAGTTTGAAGCAACCTTCAAAAGTCACCTAGTCTAACCCCCTGCAACAAGCAGAGACATCTTCTACTAGATCAGGTTGCTCAGAGCCCCATCTCTTTCGATCTGAAGTACCCCAGAGTGTCCTGCCCCCCTATTCCAGAAAGCCACAGGAGGGTTTCCCACAGCTCCCCTGTGCACCCAGCACCTGCGGGACAGGTCTCAGGTACCCCACAGTGTCCCAGATAGAAAGAGATGGTGGGGTGAATCCCATCCTTACAGCCTGGTTTCCAGGCTGGAGGTCAGCCCCTGCCTTCAGTACCCCTGAGATACAATGCTGAAGTCCAGGAGCAGCAAACTGCACCAAGCACCCCAGGAAAAACCTGTGCTCTGCTGATGGAAAAGGGGTGTCTAGAAAAAAGGGCTGCCAGCTCTGCTACCTGGTGTCCCTGCCTCTCCTTATCCCAGCTTGCCTTTGTCCTTCTGCCTTCATGTTAAGGAGGGTGGACACCAAAATCTCCCTCTGCCACCTGGCCTCTGCTTCTTTCTCAGTCTGGCCCTGCCCCAAAAAGCTGCATCAGAGATAACTAATCCCTACTAAGACCAGAGGAGGTTTGTGGGAGCAAGGTGAAAAAGGGGGCACAGGAGCCCTGGAGAACAGAAGAAAGCAGAGCATGTCTCCAGGGGTCTTGTTAGCAGTCTGCATCTGCACTCCTCTATTTTCCTTCTTTTTCCTCCTGTTTTCTTTGATTTATTTTACTTTATTTTTAGCTTGCTTAGTAAGTCCAATCTCAAAAGAACTGAAATGGAAGTAAAAAAAGAAATAAGAGACCCGGCTTCACTTCTGGCACTAGGGATTGGAGCCCCTCCAGCATCTCAAAGGTAGGTGTACAGGACAAGCCCAGCTTTGATGGGAAGCCTTTGCTTGCTACTAACCTACTATTTCGGATTTTTTTTTTTTTTCTTTTTCCAGGCTCCCTGTCCATAAGCTCTTTTCAGACATGAGGATCAGGGACGAGCCACAGAGATGTGTTTGTCACCTAACAACAGGTCTGTCCATGACAAAAGGTGGCTGCAGAGCCACAGGGGAGATGCAGCCAGTGTTGGAGTTGAGTGTTGGAGAGCAAGTTTACAGAGGAGGTGTGTAAGACAGAAAAATGAATGTGCTTATGGTAACATACAAAAGAAGTGATTCCTAGACCTCTCATTAATTAAACCAAACCTGGAGACGAGGAAGATTACTGTAATAGGAATTATGTTTAATGAAGGAGGTGTGTTTGCTCTCAGGAAAGAAAGTATCTCCCAGTGCCTGACGTTACTGTATTTTCACATATCTGGAAGGAATTTCTCCCTATATATACACCCCTATGATTTTTTTCATCCTGCATATTCATCACTGGATAACCCCGTTGACTCTAACGGAGTGTCACCTGGAATTAATTTTCCTGAGCCTTAGAAGAATATATTGTGCGTGGGTCCTGCATACATTATTTAAATGGCAGCACTAAGAAAACAGCATGAAGTGTATTCATCAGCCTGACTGCCAGAGGTGTTGCACACCTGCAGGTCCCATTTAAGGCCAGTGGAAAGTGGAGGCTGAGAGGCATCTCCTCTTTTGCATTCTGAGCACTGAATAATTTATCAGGAGGTTATTGAAGGATTTTAACGGTGCAATCAAATCATTATAAGCAAAAAGCTACAAAATCAAATTCAGAACAATGAAAGCATCAGTTCATTAATGGAGCAGTTCCAGCCATCTGGCATTCATATGTTCTGCATTGGGGCTGTTATTGTGCAGTCATAAATGACCCAATCTTACCTTCAAGCAAGAGCTTTCATTAACTAAATATACCTAAATTCTTTACCTTTCAGCTAATGTTACTAGTTCTATCATGTGTCTTTGAAGGGGCCTTTTTTCAAGTTTGTTCAGTTGAAGCTTCAGTCCCACACCACTTCTCCTTTGGGTCCCCATCCCACCGTGGACACAGCACCACTTGGAAAAGTTTTAATGCTTTGTGGTGCCAAAGCTCTGGAAAAGAGTGAAGGGGCAAATTATATTTCAGTGAAAACAACAACACTTAGACACTAGTGATAACTTCTATAGCTGGAATGAAATGCAATTCTAATGTGGGACTGAGTTTTTCATCTGCCATTATTTATTTTTTTTCGATTGATAGCTCCAGCAACTCTTCAAAGATCTGATGTTTAAATGGACCAAATTGATATGCAAAGTTATATACAGTAAGGAGGCATCCATCAGACTTTTTTTTTTTTTAATCCTGTAAAGGAGTAAGGCATTCAATTTATTGGTGCAAAAATATCATTCAGTCCCAGGTGAAAAGGGAAAGACAGGAAAAATTATGTTCTTTTTGATGCTGTCTGTAAGCCAGCGATCTCTGTTGGGGCAGGATTTTACATTTTCTGGACCTCGCAGAGGGGCGGATGCTGGAGAGCTGTGCTAAAGCACTGCACCCACCGGCTGCTGCTGCGCTTGCTGGGGGTGAAGCTCTCCCTTGTCTGCCTGTATCCTCATGGGAAGGGAGATTTCAGTCCTTCCATGGAAGGCTGGGGCCCTGTGCTTGATGAAGAGAGAAATTAGAACAACGCTTACCACCCAGGCTTCCCTAAACACCCTACAAACACATGCTCTTTCTTGGAGAACCTGGAAAACAAAATTCTGACTGAGTGGCAGTGTCCCAGCGACTACTCAGGCCTTTAGGCATCTTGTGTAAATGCACAGCTCTCCTGAAACAGCAGCAGTGACCCAGCCCCGGGCTCCAGCCCAGACACACCTCTGAGCCAAAGGACAGATGCCACCTGGGGCTGTTCAGCGCTGCTGGCCTCCCACAGGAGACGCACATCCCCAGCCTCCCCCAGCCACTTTTCCCACATGGAACCCGCAGCCATCCCCAACTCTGTTCTTACCCCAAAACTCATAGCTCCCCGGCGGTGGTGAAGCCACGACAGTCAGTTTCCTGGTCTCCCCTCCTAAAAGGCACCCTGCTGCCCCTGTGCCCCCCAAACAAGCACCATACACTTAACACAGCCACTGACTCGTGTGCTCCAGTGCCTGATGCTACATGGGTTGCAAGATTATTACCAGTAAAGCTGAGGCTTAGTGGTCCTGTATGAATTATTACTGGATTTGCCAGCAACGCATTGAATTCCTTCGCACCTCTGACAGTAACTTGCCTGAAGCATCTTACAAGCCCTGGTGCAACCATCTCAAGGCAGCATGGATGGTGCAAGCACCACGACAAACCCAAAGCCCCTTTCACAAAGGGCCAGTGCACTGGTCGCTTGGACAGATGCTGCTCTCATTTCTGGCATTAGGCTGCTCTAAACAGCCTGATCTTGCCACGGCGAGTGCGGGGAACAACCATCTCCTCTGCTTTTGTGGGTATATCCCAAAATCTAAATATATGCTCACGCACCCATGGGGACCCACTTTTCCTTCAATCATGGCCTTTCAGTTCTGCTGTTAGGGGCTGGGCATGAGCAGAAAGACATGAAAAGCCAAATCTTGGCTTGCAGGAGCAGTACGGTCACGTTAGCTTTTGAGCATCCAACTATGCTGTGGAAGGATTAGGATGAGCTCAGGTCCGAGCAGCATGAGGCTGAGCCAGGGAGAGAAAGAGTCTGCATGGAAAAAGCTGCTTTCTGCCTTGAGAGCTTTCCAGATTTCTGGAGAAGCTGGTGGTTCGTAGGACGTGGTGTGCTGATGGTGTAAATGCATAGCAGGAGGCCAGAGGAGACTGAGCGAGGGCAGGAGCACTGCAATGGAACAAAGATGCTGTGGCTGTACTGCTTGCTTTCTGCAGGATTCCCGATGTGTCTGAAGGTGCTCCAGAGAACAGCATGTTTTCCAATGGCGGGTGATGTTGTTACTTGCTCAGATTCCTCTGCATCCTGCTCTCAACAGTTCCCCTACACCTGAGCACTGGGCTTCAGACAGTCCCTATATAACAAAGGAGCAAAAAGCCAAACTCCAGCACGTGTTGCTGGAGCTGTTCCGCACAACATAGCATGTGCTTTAACAATGCACTACTGATGGTGGTGTTTTAGGAAATTGGAATATACTTAAGAGCTGATCAATAAAAAGTGCATGATGAAAACATTTTTCAAGTTCTGTAATTATTCCTATCTCAGATAATGATGAAACTTGTCTTTTTTTTTTTTTTTTCCCCACTAAGATACTAGTAATTGTGGTCTCATCTAACACTTCCTTCAAAGCATCCACTGCACTGAAAAATTCAGTACATTTCCAATCCAAAATTAAATTATCCATTGTTAAAAGAACACCACAGTATGCTGCGCAGAGAAGCAACAGAGTGAAGAGACATCTTAACTGTAAATTCCCTGAATTTCTATTTTTTAATTAAAAACACCAGAGGTACTTTCCAGCCCCAGACTGAAGAGGAATTAGATGTCTAACTTTTCTGGGTCTGTATGACTAATCTTGCAGACACTCAGTTGAAACTGTACTAACGCTGAGAATTAAATATAAATATATCAACATGTGTACATGTTAAGCATACTTATGATTTGAAACGATTCACAAAATTGAGCACATGGAACTTACGTGGTTTGTTCTGGAAACAGACGTTTTTTCCAGACTGAGGGATGTGAAAACTACTTCCCTATCTAATGCGATTCAGCACATCTGTGTGTGATTACCTAAACACGTTTCAGACCGCGCAGCAGCACAGCCAAGTCTCATAGAAGTTACATTCATTAAACTTTGTTGGACCACGTGATCTCCCTGAACCCTCAATATTTGCCTGTTTCAAAGATTTACTGAAGATTCCCTATATTTTCTAGTTAGAGCAACAAGAGTGGAGGACTGAGAATTAATTATATTAGCCTTGAATAAATGACAAGTCACTCTTTCAGGGCTGAGCAAACATGTCTGAAGTCACTAATAGAAATCAAAGCAACTGAACATTGCTGGTTTAACTACATCACTTCTCTGAAGGTGGACTCTGACATACTTCTTTTTTTAATATGTCATCATTTTGCCTTCATATAATTCCATCTCATGTACAGATCAGCCTGTCCCTGTGAGCACAGGACTGCTATTTTCGTTCAAGTGTCAGTAGCTGGAGTCACCAGTGAGAAGGTCCTAACCAGCAAATCTGAGTAACCATAATAGGTGAGATGTTTTTATGGATGCTTGGCAGTGGTAACTCCCAGTTCACATATGCGTTAGCTCTTCCCACCATGTGTCTTCATACCTGCACTGTCCCACTAAAACACACTGCTGCATGCTTGGGGTTGTAGATCTTGCCATAGACACGTAAGTCCTTCAGCTCATCCTTTCTTTGAAGCTTTGATTATTTTTAAGTTGATCTTGGTTGTTATAAGTGGTATCTGGGCAACTGGCTGACCATGAAACAGGAACTGTCGACGTGTTCAGGCAGTTCCTGTCCCAAAAAGCTGAGTAAAATCCAGTTTATAATGAAGCTACATAAATCTATAGCCATAGCAGTGGAGGAACAATTTTTACATTCTGAAGACCTGCTTTCAAACCGGTGAGTCAAGCAAACCATCCTGTTTCTCCCAGCAGGGGAGAACATGTGCAGTTTGAGCACAGTCTCAAGCCTGCAGTGGTCCAACCTGGATGCAGCCTGTGCATAGATGTGAAACGATTAAGACCTGTCACAGTACTTCATGTATGGATGATAAACCAGGTATTAGAGCTTGTAACAGAATGTGCTTCTTGGTCAGCCCTTGCAAACACTTGGTAGCTTGCTTTGAAAATAGGTAGAAGATGAAATCAAACATTTTCCAAAGTTAATGGCCTGCTGAATACTTAACAAGACTTTTCAGCATGTTGAAGCCTAGTCCCTGTGCTAAATCACAGTGCTGAGTCCAGAAAAAAGGTCAGCTGTTGTGTGGGGAAAAACCATTTGTCTTCTTGAAATACATATACATATGCATACATAACCATTTCTGATACACAAAAAAAAAAAAAAAAAAAAAAAAAGGATTTGACTGCTTCCTAAAGGGAAGAGCTCCTAACCAGCCACAGCAGCAAGAGAGCTGCTCGCACTGATGCTGAAAGCCTTTCTAATAACAATACCTGTGAAACAGCAGATACTGTCAGCACCTATAGGAGCCAGTGTCATTATTGTGTTGATGGTTCATAAGCAAAGATTTGGTTTCAGAACTCTCTCTCTGTGGCTTTCTCGTTCCTTGGGAAACACAAGGAGTGCTTTAAATGGGCTTGGTCATTCATTATGGGCTTTTGTACTGCTGGAGGCACTGCTGGCTTGTGTAGCTGTAAGTCAGTAATCTCTCTAGAAATCTCTCTGTATACAGGGGTTAGAAATGCCTTGCCATTTCAGCCACTGAACGCTAAGTGCTATGCAGCATGCGCTGCCTTTTCACTCCATGCATGCACATGCAAAAGCGGCCTCTAGATGCTACTGCAATCCAACTAAATCTGACTATTTCACAGTAGAAACTGGCGGGGGGGAGAAGAAGTAATTTGAACCTGTTTTCGTATAATGAAATAACTCCTCTAAGTCTGGGAAAGTATCCGTTGTGCAACCCTGCCCCTTTCTTTCAAACTGTAAGGGTTTGGTGAACCTACAGAGTAATTCTTCCGAAAGCTGGGGCTCCCCGAACGGTGCCGGCCGGCATCGGCAGGAGGTCCGAAGGCGTTTGCGGGAGGAGAAGTTCGGCTGCTCCAGAAAGATCCACCGAAACCCCGTCGCCCTCATTCTAGGTAGCCTTTGCCACCGGCCCCAGCTCCGCTGCGGGGAGCGGGCAACCCGCCGGGCGGAGGAGGCGGGGTGGGGGGGGGGGGATGCTGGCGGGGTCCGGCGGGGCAGGAGCGGGGATCCGGCGGTGCGGGGCGGCGCGGGGCTCACCTGGGCCCCCGCCCGGCGGAGGCGGGCGGAGCGGGGGCGGAGGGAGCCCGGTCTTCCCTCCCTCCCCGTCCCTCCCGCTCCCTCCCTCCCTCCTTCCCTCCCTCCGTGGGCGCCGGCGGCGGCGGCGCCGCGCTCCCTCCAGCCGCGCAGCCCCGCGCAGCCCCCGCAGGTAAGCGCAGCGCGGAGCCGGGGGTCCCGCTGTCCCCGGCCGGGAGAGGGTGCCCGCTTCCCTTTCCCCGCGGGCTCCGCGTCCCTGGCGCCTTTTCCCCTCCGCTTTTTGGGTGTTTTTGTAGTATTTCTGCAACTGGTGCTAACTTCTGCGGGTGTGCAGCGGCGTGAGGAGGAGGCGCGCAGGGTCCGGCGGAGGAGGTTAGGGATGGGCTTTAATGGGCTGTTGGCGTCGGGTCAGGCTGCTGTGTCTGCTGGACTAACATCTCTGGGCTCGGCCCGGAATAAGTAATGGACACTTGTTTGATTAAGGGACACTAACAGTACTGCCATTGTTCCCTCACTGTCCTGATTTTTTTTCTTCTTTTTTTTTTTTTTTTCCTTTTTTTCCGTGAAGTCTTTTTGGATTTATTTATACCAAATTAAGGCAGTGGAAAAAAAGTCCTAGTTAAAAAAAAAAAATAAAAATAATAAGGTTGCCACCTCTCTCTCCTGACTTCCTCAGTCCTTGGGACGAAGAGCCTGCGAAAGTCAGATGGGAGCTGTGTCCGTGTACCCGCGGTGTTTGCAAAGGTAAAGGACAGGGAGAGGATGAATGACAAGCACAAAGGTACAGAGTATTAGAGAAAGACCGGGAGGGTGGGGAGCAGGAGGGAAGCTTTAGGACAAAAGCCGTTAGCAAACTGAAGTGAGAAGAGAGAGGTGGAACCAGGGGGACCAAGTTTCTTCCTCTCGCTCCTTTCTGCATGTTCTTTTTAAATAGCTCTGCAATGGGAACCCCTCCAAAAAGCTTCTTCCTATAGAAAAGTGTGAAAAGTTTTCTGTATAGCCCTTTATCAGAAAAATGTTGGAATGCCTAAACTTTTTTTTTTCTTGTGGATTTCTCTGTGAAGCAAGCTCACACCTTTCTGATTTCAGTTGTCTGTGAATAAATTAGAAGTTGCTCAAATCTCTCCCTTTCTTCCTTTTTTCTTTTCCTTTTTTTCTATTCTTTGCTGCAATTTTTTTTGAAGATTTGAGACAAAATACCTTGCAGGAGCCTCTGTAGGCAATCTGTGTTCCCAAAGTGTTGGGGAATTGGGATGGCTGCAGCCTTTTACTGCTGAAGACTGCTGCAACTCTATCTTTTCAAAGAAAGCCTCTTGCATGCTAAGTCAGGTTTGGTGCACTGTACCATTTGGTCTAAAATGAGTCACTCTCAGGTCTGAGAGTCATATTTCAATTTGGCAGCCAGAACTGCATGCCATGCAGCCTGTTACTCTTGTGCGAGGATGGGGTATACTGTAGTACTAAAATAATATATTCTGGCAGTTTCAGTCGCGGACTGAAGCGGTGTTGTGTGTGCACAGGCGTAAGCGAAGCTGTCCTGCAGCTTGCTAATGCATATGTTTCTCCTTAACTGATGTGTGCTTGGACTTACAAAGCAACTTGATAGGCCTGTGTTTTACTGCTGCTTTTATTAAATATTAACTACACAAAATCAAATACTGTCTTTCTCCAGAAAAGATTGACACTGTCTCATCCTGTGCAGTTGTACGTGAACTGTTTTTGTTCTGGCTTTTCAGCTGCAAGTAACTAAGGAAATGTTGTTTAGGGATACTGGGAAACACTGTTTCATGCTCAGTGTGGTGTTATCCTTATCAGTCCCTATTACAGGTTGCCCCAATTAAATCTTTGGCTACTATAAACCTTATTCTGAGAAGGTACCAGTAATGGTGCTGGCTGGAGAAATAAAAATACTGACTGGTATCTGCTTTCTTTTCCTCTCCTCTTCAAAGCAAATATTGAGGGTGGAAAGGTTAAACAGCTTTTGAGACAAAACACATGGGAAATGCAAAATTAAAGTAACGCCATGCCGTGTAGTGTACCTAGCTTTAATATGCGAACCTAGCACGTGAGTAACAGACAACCTTATCACTGTGTGCAAAGATACTTATGGCTGTGTGGTTTTCATCAGTAACTCTGGACGATTGTAATTAAAATGCAATTTCTTCTCTGCTAAGAAATGGGAGAAAATAAAAAGCTGTCTTTAACTTGGTCTTGTAGTAAGTTTCACGCAGTGAAATCATGTGGGAAATCCTGGAGGAGGTGTTGAAGAAAGTGTTTTGCTCTGGAGCTGAAACTTAGGTAGGACTTACATAGGGTTGGCTTTTACATTGCTGTGACGAGCCGTTAATAACACCTTAATGAATTTAACACCTTGTTTCCCAGTAGCCTCTCCATGTTGAGCTTGCTTTGTCCAATATTCAGAGGCTTAAACCAGAAGGCAAGTATTTGTTCTGAGTAGCTTTTGTCTTTGGGAGACCACCACCATCTTACCTTTGAGTGCCCAGCAGTTTTGTGCATTATCTGTCAGAGGCAAGTTGCCTTCTCCAGCTGTGTGAGGAGCTGGATTTGAGCACCTCTATCTGGTGGCCTGCCAGCACTTGCTGAGTGCTGTTACTGTGTCATTTGCTGTGTTTGTGGCTTTTCTATTGCATGGGCACGAGAGAAAACCCAGTGCAGCTCTGTCACCAGCAGGGCTGGATGGGGACCTCTCACAGCCATTACTTGTGGTCTTGGTGATCGTCCAAGGACACCTAGAAGAATCTGAGAGTGGGAACAGGTTGCACTGTGAGGCTGTTGTCCTTCTTGTTATCATTTCCCCCTCAAAATTGGGATTTTCTACATTTATGGGATGTCTTCCCTTTCATAAAGAAAAGTCCATGTAATTTAAGGGACACTTAAATTCAGTTTAAATCCATCTAAATGGGTTACTTGAACTGCAACTGCTACCAGTAAAACAACTGTTTTACTGAAAGGAGGATAGAGCAAATGGTATTTGATCTCTTCAGCATCTTCAGTTTGTGGATTAGTTCTTTATATGTAGTGTATTTCACTGCATCTTCCTTCACAATGGGTCATATTCATTCTCTCTTTTTAACAGTTTAGTAGTATGAAAAGAAAAGGAAACAAACTTTTTAAAAAGTAAACAGTATGATTGTAAAAAATAAGCAAAAAAAACAGGAGGAGTTATCAAAAGGCAATGCCAACAGCTGAAAAAACCCTACTTGCGCTCTTTCCCCCCTCCCTCCCCTCCCTTCCTCTGTCCTTTACTTTAAGGTTGCTTTCCCTTCAGGAACAGTCCCCATTTGAAGTCTTAGGATTTAATGACAATTTGAAGGGAGAACACTGCCCACTGCTCTCCAGAAGGATCTGATCATGGGGGACTTGGAGTGGCAATGGCTGCAACCAGTAGTAGCATCCCATGTGTGTTTTTGACTTTGCTTTTCCCTGCGTCGTGAGGTGATACTGTAGAAATGTGACATTCCTCCGTGGTGCAGCGCCAGGGCTGAACTTAACACATTTTCTATTTTCCTTGAGATTCCTTCATAGCTAACTCGGAAGCTTAAGGCTTCATCCACAGCCCATAGATATCAATGGTAAAATCTGTATTGGCACTGAATGGTTTTGGATCAGCCGCAAGGCTGATGCGCTGCTTTGGCAGAAATGCAAAATTATTCCCAGGGAAAAGCTCTATCAAGGGAATAAGAGCTGCTGTTCTTCTTGCATTTCAGGAGAGTTGAATTTTTGGTTCTCCTCATTTATTTTTCAAGCTTAGTTGCTTTAAAACAAGTAGAAGCATTGCCTATGCATTCTTGCACCTTCATTGCCACACTGAAGCAAATGACAGTGAGCATCTGGAGCAGATCTGGTGCCTTGTTTTGATTTTTAATGAAGCTAGAATAGAATTCTGAGAAATGCCTGCTTTTTGTATATCCAGATCTCTCCTTCTCTCATCCATTGCTGTTTCTTGACTGACTGACACTCTTCCCCCACACCCGAGCTGATGAAGAGCACACCTGGCTTGCAAAGTATTGGTTATTGTTTGGTTGAAGATTGCACTCTAGGATCAATTTCCATTTTTTAGTGACTGGTGCTTCTTATTCTTGAAAATGTAGTTTCTTTTTGTGCAACAGTTAGCACTGGTAAGGAAAAGAGCCTATTTAGTCCCAGTTTAGGTAGTGCATGGTATCCCTATCCCACATGGCGACTCCGTGATCATCACATTTCCCTAACGAGCTTTTGAAAAAGATCTTTTGAGGTTGTTAAGGCATTATATTTCTTTATAGAGGAACAATAGCCTTGCTCAGATCAGTGCAAAGTCTCCAGCATTTCCTGACAGGCACAGCCTGGAGTGGTTTTTTAAACACATTCTTTTCAGTCCTGCATCTACTTCCTACTGGATCTGGCTCTGTCTTCACCCACATAATGTAGGCAATAATGTTAGCGCACACAAATGGGTGAGCAGTGGCGCATTTACCCCAGGGTAAAGAAGCATTTCTTCCTAAAAAGAGTTGCAAACCTTCTTTCTCTGCTTCTGGCAGACAAAAGCAGCCACAGACTCACGTGGCTACTGTGGTTCGATGAGTCTGGGTAAGGCATGTGAGCCCCTGCCAGCAGCACTGCCAGGGGATGGAAGCCACCTCCCTCCTCCTCAGGCCACTCCTGGGATGAGTAGCCTGGATGGGGTCCTGGGCTGGGGTGTGCAGAGAGGGGTTTGCTTTCCCAAAGCCTCAAACATTATTGCTGGAGGAGCTGGATGATGACCTGGCTGTCGTTAGTGCTGGGGAAAAAGGAGGTAAGCGTTGACCTTCGCCGTTTCTCGCCCGTGGATCGCAGTGTGGCCTGCTGCTGAGGTGGTGGTGGACAGTGTGGATGGTGGCATGAGAAATGCTTCCAGGGACAAAAGTGGGAAGGCTGCATCTCTTCTAGCAGGAAACATGTTTTGGGAGCACAAGTACCGTATTAGTGAGAACTGCATTACAGTTTTGTGCCAACTAGATTATTTTTATTTAAAATTACTTTAACTTGAAAGGCATTGGAACTGCTTATTATTTTTGGCTTCCATGTGGCATACTCTAGATAAAATTTGGAGGTACTTTCACCTTCTATTTAAAAATACAAAGGTGCCAAGTATGCAAGCCTAATATTATCTTTCTGCTTCTGACTCTGAATAGCAGGCAAACATCTCCTGAAGTGGATTTTTGAAACTGCTGGAAAAAGTGCTGATGAGTTTGATGGTCGTATATGATGAACTTCAACTCACTGTAATAGTCCAGCATGAGGCCTACACACCATTTAGCCTTTTCTTAGGAATTTACATGCCACAGTGACCTTCTGAGTAGGGTGAATTTCACAGGCACTCTCTAGACAGTGTATCTGCTTCTTTGCCAGCTAGAAAATGTATTGCATACTGCAGTGCTTGCAGGAGCAAGCAAAGAAGCATTGGATTGACATCAAAGGCAAGATCCTTCTGTACAAAATGCGGGAGATTTTAAGAGTGGTAAAAATCTGGCAAAGGAAATGCATACTGGTTTCATTGTAAGCCCCTTTCCCTCCCTCCTCCACCTCTTTTTAGGGCGTGTATGTCAAATACGAAATAGCACCAGTACATTATTTATGGGAGCAGTTTGCAGAGACTTTTCTTAGAAGTTCTTTGGCCATTTGGGGATGATTGTTTTCAGCCTGGATGGAAAAACGTATGTATAACTAGAGCAGTATCCTTTTATTACTGTGAAGATGTTAGCTGCAGCCCTGTTTAAATTTAAACAAACCAAAAAAAGTGTTGGATGAATATTGAATGTTTACTGCGTAGAGAAATTTGCATCTTCTTTGGATGGGTGGATGATTATTTAAGAGGACTGAGCTTAACATGAACTCCACCAAAGACTTAACTGGCATCTGAGAAGTCAAGGGAGATGCTGAACAGGTCACATATATTTTTTTAGGTGGTTTTACTTCAGGTTGGTGTTTGCAGGGAAGGAGAAAGACTGCTGACCTCTCAGGAGGAAATAGCTGCATACCTTACAAGCACGGCAAGTGTTGTTTTCTGTGTTGCAATGGGGTACTGGTAAAGGCTCCGTAGCCACCGAATTTCACTAAATGTTTAGTCGTGGATAGTGCAATCTGCTTTTCACCTGTCAGGGATGTCAGACCTGCAGGATGACATCCCAAAGCCTTGACCTGCTGCTGGTGACAGAGCAAGGGAACCAGTGTGGCATTTCGTAGCTGCAGTGTGTTGAAAACACTGTGCTGTCCCCAGCCAGGCTGCAGGTATCACCTGTATGCTGGTGCAGAAGAAAGCCTAAGTTTGTTTGATGCTCATTTCCGGATCAGCTTCGCCGGTGGTGAGCAAGGTGGAAAGGCTGATCCTGGCCCTGGGGACACTGCTGATGCCACAGTGACTGTCCCTTCAGTGCAGCAGCCCAGTGGGTATTGAGCACCTCCGCTTTCCTGATGCTTTGGGCAAGGAGAAGCAAATTGTCAAGCAGTGGCACCAGCTACAGCTGCTGGCCCTTGACTGGCTGGCTGAAGGCAGGAGACCTCGGTGAAGGACTGCGGGTTAATATCTCAAGCCAACAGCTGTGTCAGGAGAAGGTCATCGTGCTCCTAGAAGTTGCCTTGCACTGGGAGGGTCTGTGGTGGTAGTTATTCTGGTCAAGACACAGTATTCCTTTGGTTCCCCTGCCTGCATGATGTGCTCACTGACTTTCTTGGTGGGATCCATTTTCTTGTGGTTACTGTGTTTTTTCTAATCCCTTACTGTGCAGTCACTTCTTGAGTCCTACCACCTTTAGGATTTTGTTGTTAGTTTACTGTTTTCACAGTTACTTGTAACCAAATATGAAGTAGTAGCAAAGGCTGGGGGGTTGTGTGTGTGTTTGCTTTTCTACCCAGACATTTCTGAGTGCTTTCGTTGACAGTGCAGCTAGTAGAAGTAAATTATGCACCTTTTGTGTAGTTGGCTGTTTCTATGCCTATTGTGACAGGTATGTGTTCAGTGACTCCTTGTAGAGATTGGGTCAGTAGTTTTACAAGATATATTCAGTCCTGAGATGAGCTGCCAGGGAAAAGTGTTGTTTTGATGTGGTAACGAAGCTGTAATGTAGCATGTAAAGGGGCAATTTGGCTACTTTGCCTCAGGTTGTGCTTATAGGATTAAACTTTGTAGTACATTTCTGTAGTTGCCTGCTGGTTTTGAACATATAAAACTAATTATTGAAGTACAAAAGCATTTGGGAAATTGGTAGGGGAATGTGCAGTAGACCAGAATAGATTCAGACTGATGCTGGTAAGTCTGTAAGTCCCAAAGGACAGTGCTGCACAGTAAATTCTGTATCAATACTGCATTGCATGTCATTGACTATTTCACTTGGAAGATGTCTTTACCAATGTGTACACGGCTCTGCTGAACTGTCTGATTGGCAAATTATTGGTACAGGAGAATAACTTGAATGTTCCCTGAGTCCTTGCCAAGAATGTCCCTGGGCACTCCGATCTTGTCAGGAGGAACCAGCCAAGGTACTAAGAGCATGTTGTCCTTTATGCCACGATAACACCTAGGACCTACTGGGAGTCACATCTGAGCATGTGATTACCATCCGCATAATCGTTAGATATGGTTGAGGAGCAAAGCCTTGGCTTTTGGTGAAGGATTCTTTGCAGCATTCAGCTGTTTCTATCTACATGTAGATAGAACATGTAGATATTCCCCCCGCCTACTGCTACGCTCTTGCAGACACAAGGCCAGTGCTCCAACAGGGTCACTGCTCCCTCATTCCTCTTGTCAAGGCAATGGGATTCACCGATTG
Organism: Numenius arquata; assembly: GCF_964106895.1. NCBI lineage: Eukaryota > Metazoa > Chordata > Aves > Charadriiformes > Scolopacidae > Numenius > Numenius arquata. The sequence continues at coordinate 74,061,243 of NC_133616.1, forward strand.
TTTTCCTGAGATGGTGCAGTGGGGTAACCAACTTCAAGCAAATTGATGGCTGGATAGGTACCCAATGTTCAAGGAATACCATCTTGAATGTGATGTATTGTACTTCAAAGATACCATTATAAATGCCTGTCAAGTCTAGTGGTCTTCCCTTTTGCTTGCTGTGCCTCCCAAAACGCTGCAGACAAGGAGAGCAATGCTGTGGAAGTGAACCAGGGTGCCTTTGACCTGCCCTGTGCATGGTTTCTGTGCAGGGCTTTGGGAGCTGTCCTCATGTGGCTGGCATCACACACATTGGGTCATCTTGCTTCTCATAAAGCTCTGGATGGAACTGACGAAAACTTCATCTCGGAGCAGTGCATTTCCCCAAACGGAAACCTTGCAAACTAGAGAAGACTCTTCTGAATTAATTCATTCATCTGTTTGCTCCCCTAGTCTTTCAGCTTCTTGTTTATAGCAGTTGCAGTGTCCTATTCCAAATGCCCCATGCAAGTGGGACTGGAAGCTGAGACTTCAGGGTATTACTGTGATCAAAGCAATTCTGCAATTAGTGAATAGACTCACACCGGGTCTCTAGAATTGTTGCAGTTTTGCAAACACTTGATAGGAATAGCATAGCTTAGTGCCTGGTTCTCCAAGAAGTATGGTATGTTTCTGTTCCCTGTCTGGTGTTGCTGAAGTTTCACACCAAAAGCATCCTAAGAGATTCAGCCTAGAGAGAAAAAAAAAATATGTAGGGAGAGATGTGCAAGCTGATGACAACCTGATGACAGGAGGGAATTACATGATTGTAGAACACATAAATGCCTTAAAACTAATACGCCTGAACAAACACTTCTACCGTGGTCCTGCACGCTTCTGTCCTCAGCATCTCCACCACAAAATTTCTTATGAACAGGAGCCAGTTGCCCAGATTTTAACGGCAAAGTTCTGGTGGAGAGACTTGTTTACAGCTTTTTCAATTCTCCTCTCTCAATTTTTCTTAATATGCCGTGAAGACTCTGTGAAGGGACTCTTGCCATGATTATTGTGGCAAAGCAGTTGCTTTTTATTTCAGGAGAGTGGCACAAAACTGCAGGAAAGGCTCTGTTTGGCACTGAAGCCACACCCTTCTCCTTCATGGTTCAGCATTGGCAGGCATGTGGAAAAGGATGGAGACAAAATACTGACTTTCCTTGGAGCTACCAAGATGAGGTGATGTTTCTTGGTCGGTAGCAAACTTGAACGCGAAGCTGCTGTGCATCTTCTTCCTGTAATTCTGCCAGAAGTCATCCCGTCCACCATATCTCCCCTGATGGTTCCACTTATGGTTTGATTAACTCCCCCCCCGCCCAAGACCCTGCAGTGGGGACTCTTGGTGGTATGAGCTGCGTCTCCACTAGAGGGGGGTGCCAGTATAGCTATATACCAGGAAACTTTTAAGGATTTAGTTAATGATATTGCTTTACTCTGCCCGCTGGCAATGTTGCCTGTTGGGTTAAGTGGAGCATCCTTGGAAGGAGGCAGCAGGACCAAAGGCAGACAGGACCCAGCAGTGGCCTTACGCAGTGGCTGACCAAGTTGGGTTTCTCCAAAATAGTGTCAATTCTGCCAGCATGCCGTGACGCATGTTTGTATGAGGTTGGTCAACCTAGGAAAGGCTGCTCAGCAGCAGGAGAGACCAAAAATCAGACCCAGCAGGCCTAAGTGGGCTTTGTCAGGGGTCAGAGGAGCTCTGCGTGGGTCTGTAGCTTTGGTGTCGTGGACACAGCTGGTGGGTTGTGATTGTGGGATGCCTAAAAAATCTGGTTTATGGGTGGATTTCAGTACGTTCTCCTTTTGTGGCCTGGATCCCTTGGACTTCTTAGTTTATTTGTGTAGTTGCAAAAAAAGAGTCTTTAGTGGTTCCCAAGAAATGCTTGATGGCTTATGCTTTTGTTACAAACTGTCTTAAGGAGGCTTTGAAGTGTGTGTGCGTTTAATGTTTATACCCATGCTAATATGCACTGAGTTCCAAGGGGAGAGTTTGAGGCAAACTGCTATTCAGCTTTGTTTTTCTTTTTTCCTTAAGAATAATCCATTGCTATTCAGTTGCACTTTTCTCTGATAGGATTGCTTTTTCTCCTTTCTTGTTCTTTAAAATATGTGCAAACGGATTGTATCTGAAAAGTAGTGAGACAGACTAGATAGTGCTTGGGCACTAACTTTTTTGTCATTGTATGTGTCAGAAGATTATTTTTTTTTCTTCTGTTTTCACACTGGCTGCATTCTGCCTCCTGGCTTTTCATTTCCTTCTTGAATTCTTGGTATCTCCTAAATATTCTGATTGACATATTTCTTCTTTCTGTTGGGCAGCATGTATGCTGAGGACCTAGTTGGAGAAGTTGAGTAATCACTGAAGTATGGTGTGAATTTACAACAACCTACTTAATTCATGTGACCTCTTGTATGCGCTAAAAGCTTGTCTGCTAAACGCAACTCAGAGTTAATCCCAGTCAATTCTTAAAGTGAATTAGTCAAGCTGCGTGCTAATCCTCTGTGTTTACCTGCTTACTCAGATAGGCAGCAGCCTAAGTTGCATTAAACTTCACTTGATAATTGAGAGGGGAAGGGTCAGAGGGAAAGGTGATGAAATCTTAGTGTTTTCTTCATCTCTCTACTTTCAGGGCATATTTCAGAATGCTTTGTATTTATAAATTTTGAATTCATGGAATGATCAGCATGAGCTACCTGAGGCCAAAACCCAATGTTCTGCTGCAACTCTCTACTAAGGATCCCTGACAGCTCCTGCTGCTCCCAGGATATCTTGGGGAATGTGTTACTTCCTGATCATCCCTCCAAGCTGTTCTCCAAAACCCCAAGTGGTTGAGTTGGGATGCTGTAGACAGTGGGGATATGGTGCAGACCGAGGGGATAAGGAAGCCCTTTCGATCTCTGCCAAGAAATTAGTAACCAGCCTGGATTTTACGGCATAGACTCACAAATTCTGGGTGTATTGTCCCGAGAACACCAGGGACTAGCATGGTGGGCAAGAAGTAATTACCTTTCATTTGTCAACATTAGGATTTTTGTTGTCTTGAGCTACTGGGTTTGCTCCCCCTCCATCGTGGCAAGATCAAAGGTAAGATCTTATTTCTGGGTCACTGCTGTCCATCAGATAAGTTTGTTTGTGGCCTTGGGAAAAAGCAGTGACGTGAGAACAGGGAATTTAAACCCTGTCATTAAGATAATTCTTTCTTATTGTCAGTTCTAAATTCTTTCAAACTTCATTCAGCTTAACTATGCAAAATACAGCACTACAGAAATTGCCTGGAGAACAGTCAGTTGAACTGATTCAGATGTTACAAAAATATTTCTGAAGCAGCATGACTGTTATTTCTAGTTTGAGGGGTTGATAAACAGTTACTGTGTCTGCATTGGTGCTGGCCTGAACCTTGTTAACCTGATGTCTTGCAGTCTTTAATGTACTTTTTTGTGGGGGGTGGTTGGCAAATTTCTATTTCAGATAAACTTCATTAAACTCCTGTTTGTGCACCGTTGGTCAGAGTCCCTGTAGATCTATATTAGGATGGTACATTTGTAATTTGGGGATTGGGGTTTGGCATGCTTAATTGTGGAGTTCCTTGGTTTCGGCATTTCCAGATTATTGTATTTTGTGGTGGTTCATTCTGCCTGAAGATTGAACATCTGTTTTGTGGATGCTGGGGGGAGGCAGGGGGAAAGAAGTATTTGCTTTAACGCTGGCCCCCCTCAAAGCTGTTTAGAGAATTGTGACATTCTGTTATCATCCAGATGTTTTTTATCCAGTGAAAAGGATATTGCCTGAATGTTTAAATACAAACTTGTTTCAGAAGAATGCCAGCATACTACTACTATTCTAAGTTTTAAACAAAAGATGAATCATGTCAGGTAGGGTTAGCAAATGGAGTCTCTGTTGCTGAGCTGTAAAAGTGTTGAATTGTGTCACTTTGTCTTTTCTTCTTGGAAATAAATATTAAATGTCTGTCTGTAGGTCATTGATTAAGTTCTTGCTGTTTTTCCTGCTGAGGAGCTATAGCTGGAGAAAAGCATCCTGTTATCTTATATGGTGATTTACACCTTGATACAAGTGACTTGGCCTATTATTGTCTTCTTTAATGAACTGATTAGTAAGCAAAATTAGTGATAAGAATGCACTAGGAGTTAAATTCTGTCAACTACCAGTGCGAGGCAATGCCTCCATCTTGTTTCTGTGTTGTGAAAACTGTTCTTGCAATCTCAGTCCTCAGAATAATTTTAATGAGCAGCTTCTCGCTTGGCTTTTTGTGTGGTTTTTATTATTTTTTTTTTTTTAAATGGAGGAGGATAAAAGCATGTACCATACTTCTTCCTTTTAAACACACGCATGCACGCGCAATGCTGGCAACAGTTAATGATGCATCTTAAATGATGAGCTATCCGTGGTGACTTTGAACTTTTCTCCGTTAGTTAACTTCTTTAAATTTAATGTCTGTCAGTAGAAATAAATAATTTTAAAAGTTTCAGAAACTGTTTTGAAATTACTTATTTTAGAAGTATTCTAGAAGTCATTACAATGAAAGTGCAGATTATGAAAACACTGTCATATGACAGCAGCTTCCTTGTGGTTGTGCTATGAGAGACCATCCACATTGTAGTTACTTGTTTACACGAGCCTGAGCAGATTGGTGTTACTTTCCAGCAGTCGGTGTCTAACTATTTTTCCTCTTTATTTTCTGGTGGTACTTTCTTGCAGTTTAGAGTAGCGAGAGAATGTAGAAATCTGATGATGGCAAGAATTATTACTCTGGAGTCTTCCTAGTTCACATTCCTTTTTTGAAACAGAAAAATTAAAAACTCACTTTAGTGAGTGCTGGAACAGTAAGATATCCCTTAACTCAAGAAAAAGTGGAGCTGCTTCTGCAGTTGTTTCTTGAAGCTGGTGCTGTGGTTACTACAGATGCTTTAAACCAATTTTTGTTGGGGAGTTGGTTTGGTTATTTTATCTTATGCCAACCTTATCATTCTGTTGAAGAAGCTCCTAATACATCTGAAGAAACATGCATGTACCAGCCAACACCCCTTGAGTTAAGGCAGGTGCTCGCTCATTCCCCCAAGTGAGAGTGGGAAGACGTTCTCTGGCCCTGCTGAGTGGCAAAGAAACGATCGTCTCCAAGCAATCCTTAATGAGCAAGCATTAATGGACATCATTAGGAGAAGTTACATTCCTGACATACAATGACTAAAATAAGTCTAGAGGTTCTGCATGGCAATGGGAAAGCAACCTGAAGTGTTGGCTTTAAAGAGGGAACTGCAGGAAAATGAGAAAACTGAGGAAGCCACGCAGTATTTTTTGGACTTTTGGACTTTTCAGACAGAGCTCAGAAGAAGCTTTTCAGAGAACTAGAAGGCTTCAACAGAAGATGAAGTATCATTTTGGATTCAAAAAACAGCAAGAAAATGCTGCCCAAGAGATGGGTGTGGAATAGATACAATATGGAAATAATCAGGAAAGGATGTTGAGCAAATGAGAGAATTGCACTGGATGGTGCAAACTGACCTAGGTCAGTGAAGTACAGAAAGGATTCTAAAAAGGGGCAACTACACAAACTAAATGGAAGTTTTATCCAATGGTAAAGAAGATTTCAAGACTCTCACTGTGTAGCAGAGAGAGAAAAAGTATCCTGTGTTTAACAAGGAAAAGGAGCATGATTCAGTTGTGGACAGCACAGTGCTGGCACTTTTAGCAAAAATGTTGAGATTTGAATAGAAAATAATGAGTGCCTCATTTTTAAATCTCACCTAAGGGGTAGGCAGAGAAACCTGGGGTGCTGTGTGCTGCTTCATGCCTTGTGCATTCGCCTGTGGCTGGTGTGAGTCCAGTTTGTACCATAATTGACATGACTTAGGGGGAGTTTGTTCATGATTTCACGTTACAATGCCAAATGCTATGGGTTTGTCCTTTTAAAATGTGTTTTCTGTTCACTAGTAAAATGTGGCATTTTCTTCTGATAGCAGAATTCAGAATATTAAAGGTACAATTTCCCTAGAATATGCTGAGGCAAAGGAGTTAATTGTTTTGGACACAGAAGACTAGCAAGGCCAAGAAAAATCTTTTTTATTTTTAATCAGATACAGCAATGTTTAGTTTCCTGCCTTCATGATGGGATGTTTATGTGCCTTAGAAAAGACCTTTAAAGTGAGCGTCTTGCTACCACTGACACAGAGGAGGAAAGATGTTTGTTATTTTTCCTTCAAGATGTTCTTGGTCACTTCCATTAATCTGAAAAGAAGTGTCATGATGAGCCAAGTGAGAATCCATTCTGCTTCCATCAACGCTGTAACGTCGTCTCCTCAAATACCTTCTGCCATGAGTAACCAACAACAGGAAATCTCATGGATATGTGCTGCAGAAGGAATGGTGTCGAGGCTCTCTGACTTCAGCAGGGTTGGACCCGTGGCAAATGGTTGGGGAAGTGGGAGTCCTCCTGCCTGCTTTGCCTGCCACGGAGGTCATCAACAAAACACATTTGAACTTCATGGGCACAGAATCAGACCCTTGATTTGCCAGAATAAACAAAACAAAAAAACAACAACCAAAAAAAAACCCTAAACCTGAAAACCAAAACAACAAAAAACACAACCCCAAGACAAAACAATTCCAGAAAGAACCAACAGCTTGTAATTTTATGAATAATCTACTCACTGAAGAGCCTTCACGGTGGCCACAGTAAAACATCTGAAGGTCCCTTCTGGGGATAAACATCAGAGCAGGCAAAGGAGAAAGGCAGACATGCATAGGTTAATTACAGATGCTTGAACTGTCTGCCCTTTGGTGGAACCCAGCGCATAACTGCATCTGCCTGCTTTTGTCATCCTCAAAGGGGGTATGAGGCATGGTGACAGGCAAAATAGAGAGACATATGGAAAAGATTTCCCTGCAGGATAAATGCTTCAGGGTAGTGTACTACCTACTGAATTTTTTTCATTGAAAATCTGTGAATGGAGTTTGTTTATTTTTTTCTTCTATGTATTCAGATTGATCTTGTGCTATTTCCGGGGGCGGGCGAGGAGGGCATGGGCAGGGGCTCTGATCTTGCCCTGGTGAGATGTCTGGGAAGTTGTCTCTCCTGACCCGTGTGAGAGCAGGTGATTTTTCAGAAGGAGTGCCACTGCACAGAGGTACTCTTTCATTGTTGTAAGTTAGCTCATTGCATGGTAAATGAACAAGGTGACAGATTTTCTCCTTAGTGTTGCAGCGGGGAAGAAGGGAAGTTTCACACAACGCTGCCTCTGCAGAGTTCATGAAACTGTTTAGCTTGGGTAAAGGCGCTCCACCTGACACAACTTTGCAGAACACCTTGCAGGTTGTATTTCGTCATGGGAAGATTTAGCAGTAGTCTCAGTAGTCTTGTAGTACTCATATTATTAATTATTGAGGCCAGAACAATGATCTTTCCCTGATTAGCCACAGAGCTCCTATTGAAAAAGGTTTAACTGATGTCATTATTCTTTTGAAGCACAGGCTGTGCTGTGAATGCAAGCGACATAGATTTGAGATCTTCTGTTGATTATTGTGTTGTGGGAGAGTCCTACTGCATGCGAGAGCAATTCTTTGAATTTATATTGAAATAATTTTCTTTCTAGCCTCGGATTACCACTGAAAACTTCTTTTCTCCATATATAAGGAGGGCTAACAGCTGTACTGTGCTCCTGAAAGTGAAGACTGAGGCAGTGGAAACTGTAAGTCTCTTCTAGCTTCAGGAAGCTGCAAACTTCCCTGGAGCACCTTTTAAAAACTCTTTGAGGTATACAGGTGCGAGTTGGCTGAAAGCAGAAGGGAAAGTAGGAGAGATTAGTTCCTTTTCTTTTTTTTTTTTTCTCTTCTTTTGATTCAGTAATATGCTTTTGGACTTCTGCATTTTCATTTGATCTCCCTTAAATTAGCTCTCTTATTCCTGGTGGTTTTTTCTAAGATGCTTTTCAGGTGGCTGGGCAAGTTGAGGTTAAATTTCCCAAGGTGGTGTTTGTTATTATTTTGTTTTTTGTTTGGCTTAAGTAAAAGCTAAATGCTTTGGCCAGCTGTTGCTGTTATCAGTAAAGCAATCTGCAAGGTGATACACAGCTGAACTTGCTGCTGTTCTGCTTTTGATGCTGTTGGTGGCTTAGAGGTGGTTGTGTTATGTATTATGTGGAATGTATGCTTTAGCTGACAAAGGGCAATCAAAGCAGGCATCATACAAACATGGAAGCAGATGTATTATTTACGTGGGACCATCGCAATAATAAAATCCCTGGCTCTGTAGTGTATCTTTGTGACACTCAATCACTTCCAAGACAATTGAATAGGACATTGCCACTCTGAAGTTGGAGCAGATATAGTGTGGACAGTAACTGTATTGACATGTTGAGTGGCTGGGATAGATCTGAACTTGGGAAATTTTTTGTCTTTCTGCTTTTTTGTCTGTCGAAGTTACAAGTGTTCAGATTGGGGAAAAAAATAAAAGAACACAAAACAAAACTGAGAAAAGCCAGAAAGCAGATGATGTGCATGGGGTGAACAGAGGATGGTTTTCAACAGCCAGAAGAAGAGATCTCCACTCTTGTGATCTAATCTACTGGGGTATTCATGTTCTTTTACCCTGGCCTCCCCAGAGGTTTTGAGGTGGGTCGGGCAGCACGCTGGAGGTCAGGTGGCAGGTAGAGATGGCACTTGCTGTCCGGAGGTCTTTCTGGAGGCTGTTCTGCTCTCTCTCAGCGCTTAGGCAGGAGGCTATCTCAGCCTACCTCGCTGCCAACCCTTTTGCAGGTGTTTGTAAGCCTTCGCCATCGCATGGGATGTCCTCTGCTATCATTCCTGCAACTCCACGCATTGGGATGCAGCCCCCAGCTTGGAGAGAGTATTACAAAATCTCATCGTGCTGCCATATAGCCAAACAGTGATGGCAGGAGAGAGGGGTTAGTACCAATGGATTCTGGTTTTCAGGCCAACCAGCTCAATTGTCCATTGTAGTTGCCAGTTTATTTATTATTAACAAGCCATTTGTTGATGACAGTGAAACATTTAAAATACTGCATTATTCTTGTTGCATGTCTCCGTCCCTTCTTCCTTCCCTTGCTTTTAAACCTTAATGATATTTTGTTTAGCCAGTTTCTTTGTTGTTTATCTGCTGTGTCAGGTTGGAAAATTATCCTTTTTTATAAAAAAAAAAATTACTCTGGAAATGTTTGTGCTCAAATAGTGCATTACTTCACTGATAACGGAAGTTCTGTGAGCAGAAATTATCTGGATAGAAACTGATGCCACTGGATTAACCCACTCAGCCTGCAAAAGAGTAGGTCTGATCTCTTTTACAATATCTGCAAAGAACTTACATTTAGTGTCAAAGTGAATTAACCATTGATTACCACAAAGAAATGACTAGATTATTTCTCCACAGGGACCAGGATTTGATGGAAAAAAATGTTTCTGAACATGGATTTTTTTTCTAGTTGCAGTTTCAGCAAATGTGTGTGCAGATTTTGGGGATAAGCATCTTTTACTCTGTGTAGTTATTACCTGTCTTGGTGTATGTGAAAAATGATTTTTTGCTCCTGTGTGATGTGCTGGCGTAACAGAAGCATGGAAAATTCACCTTGTTTCCTTTCTTTTCCAATTTCTTTTGCAGAAGTGAATGGCGAGCTCAGTTTCATTGCATCTTCCGTCTGCAATTGATCTTTCTTCTCAGACTGAAAAATCTGGCCAGCTTCTTAGGGATGGTTTTAACTTCTGTGATACTTGCTCTTGCTAGTGACCATCAAATATGTTATACTCTGGTATAGCATACCAGAGTATATTTTGGGGGTTGGATTTGGTTCTTGGATTGGTGGTTTTTTTAGCAATATTTGCAAGGTGGAGATTTCCTGTTGTTGTGTCTGAACCTTTCCATATGTTAGCAAATTCCAATAATATCTATTTTTCTAGACAGGGAAGTTGGACTCAAGAAATGTCTGGCTTTGCAGACAGAGGCTGTTTCCAGGGGAGCGATGGTGCAGCCAGCACAGGCACTGGAGTGACATTGTCCCTTTCCTCTGGCACCCAGCCTCCGGGCTTCCAGGACCCCTCAGGAAAACCTCACAAATGCATTTTCACAGTGAATTTATTCATTCTCATGAAGAGCTTCCAAACGTATGAGATGTTGTAGCTCCATAGCTCTTTAAAGCTATCTATCCAGTGACTAGAAGACACAGTCGGGAAGGCTTTGGGAGGACACATGCTTGTATAAGTGGTCTTGAATGGGACAACGGAGGGCAGTGGCGTGTGGGCTGTAATAACATGTAACTTGTGCAGTTTGTTGGTAGTTGGTCTGAAGGCACGCTGAATGGTTGCATCCACTTCCTTCTACAAGGCTGTGTATGCACAGTGGTAAAACCCAGTCAGGGCTCACATCAGTCCCTTTCACATCAGAAATAGATAATTGTCTTCCGTGCCATTATTGACAAAATAATTCCCAACTCCAGCAGTGTAATTCCAGATTCACTGCTATTAAACTTGTTTAATCAGTACCATATGCTAGATCTATTCCGATACTTAACTGCTATAGTAATAATCGGTGAATGCAATGACAGTCTTTATCATGCTTTCTGGAGAGGGGCCTCAGGTGAAGGAGCCAGGATGATACCAACCAAGCTGCAGAATCTGTACAGTAAAATGGGTGTATTAAAATACACACACTGTCAACAAAGTTTGACAGGGACAGTTAATTTTGTGCTAGCTTCCAAACTGTATTGATGCATCTGCTGAGGCAAGAGAAAGCGAGGTCTGTTTTCTCAGACATCAGAAATTTGATGGGGAGACAGAAGGGAAAGAGTCTCATTAAGTGGAAAAAGACTTGTTGCTGTTGTTCAGAAGGACTTTAAGGCAAGCATACATCAATGGGCCACACCATCTGTCTGGAAATTTCTTCTTTTATTTCTTTTCTGTTTCTTTTGCCCAGTACTGAATCACAGCTATTAACTTTAAGCAGCTCTTTTAATTGCTGACCAAGTTAATGCAAGGCGCAGGAGGTTATCTTCATTTGCAGGCAGAACACACCCTGAAACAGAGAGAGTGGGCAGAATTGGGTGGAAATATGGATTGTAGAGATCGTAACCACTTAAATTAGCTCAGCTTGTCTTTATCCTTTGGCAGGTCATCCAGTAAAGTTTCACATGCCTTTTGCAGCTCATTCCGCGTATTTATTTGTCATAGTACACCATGTACCAAACTCACTTCAAGATTCAGCAGTCTGGTCCCTGATAGAAAATGAGATGTTTGCTGAAACACCACTCCAGACGTGCCACGCAAGGAAAGAGGAGGAAAGAAAGTCCTGAGATGACAGGACAGGGAGCTGGCATGTGTCTTTTCCCTTAATTTTAAGCAGTAGTGAACTGATGAATGCAAAAAAAAAAAAAAAAATTAAAAATAAAAAAAAATGGAGCCCTGTGTTTATTCAGAGGCTTGCTGAAACTTTTTCAGAGAACTCAGTACTGACATCAGAGTTTGGATCGCCTCGCAGTTTCACGGAGACCAAGAGCTTCTTATCTGCATTTCTGTGGTGTGTTTTCCCCTTTGCCAGTCCATTGAGACTGTTTCATGGTTGCAGGTATCTCTGCTCACCTCGAAATCATACTGACACATCCTGGGTTTTTTTAGGATTTTTTTTGTTATTAATTGCTTTTAAGTATATGTCAAGAGAAGTTCCTGTGTGTGAAGAGTTGTTATTTAATAACTTTTCCAGAACAGTTTTCAGCTAGTGAATTGCATTTGTATAAGTGAATCTGTACATCTGCTGTTCAAAGTAACAACTTCAGAAGTGGTGAAGGCTTTGCCTAAAATAATTTAAGGACACGACAGAGGTAATGTCTTTCTGTTGGGAAGATCGAGTGCTCTGTAACTTGCAAAGGAAAATCCAAATTTTTGCAGTAGTTCCTATCAGTCACTGTAGTAAAGCAAGGAGTAAATGGAAGGCCTCTTCTCTTTTCTTAGCAGCGTGAAATTGAAAGCAATTTTTCTGCGTTTCATGTTTATTTTCTTATGTGCTAGAAAGTATATCTGTAGTTGTTCTTTTATTAACCAAGTAGTTTACTGGAGAGCAGAAAAACACCTCCATGGGTCCATAGCAGGCAACTAAAAATTCATGCTTTCACCGTCACTGTAACAAGAGGTAAAATGAAGTGGTAGACAGGTCAAGTTATCACTGTTGCTCTTCCCTGGGTGGTGTTCATTTGCCTTTTTGCCTTGTGAGGCTGCCATGGTGGGGTCATGCTTTTATTTGTGTGTTGAACAAACTAATGCTTACAAGCAGAGGTCGTTTAGTGAGGGAGGATGCCAGAGGCGAGTGATGCCAAATGATGACTTTTGGATGGCAAGACTTCAGATGCCAAATGAAATCCAGAATGTCTCTGAAGTGACATCTGAAAGTGGGACCCTTATGTGAGATCTTCCTCTTACTTTCTTGCCTTTTTACATGTTGTTTCAATGTTTTATTTTCCTTGAAGGGTTTACGGGTCCTATCCATCTGGGATCAATTAAGACTTAAAATTGTCCTCTGAGAAACCATAAGTTAGGTTTTTGTGCACTAGAGGTGTGAAGGTAGGGTAGCTTTGTTTAGCTAAGTCACATTTAACAGTTTCAGGGTGATACCAAATCGGCATCTTCAGAATAATCCAGAAACTTGAAGTCTGTGAAGTTAAGCTGTGGTACCAAAAGATGCTCTGATAGGGGTGCAGGAAAATAAAGCTGAAAGATGGCAACAATGCCAGTCACCTGAAATTGTCTGACACAGGAGACAGCCACCGGTGTTGAAAATCCAGTTTGCCTTTCAGTCCGAGCACCTGGCTCTAGCAGAGACGCTGCGTATTTGTAGCCCCAGATGAGATACGCAGTGATGCAGAAGTTGTTGGTATTGCTGTATCACTCCTAAATTGCAGATCATGCTGTACTATGCAAGAAACTGGGGAAGAATAAGGGTAATAATTTTTGTCATTATAACGAACATTGAGGAAGCAGTTCCTTCAAGATGATGTTTGTGTGATGCATGATTGCATTTCTCCTGACTACTCCAAGTAATGACAAAACTGCGTGGTTCCTCTTTTCTGTGGTCTCAGACAGCTGATCCAGAAATCATGACTCTTAATCATAGCATGTCGGAGAGCAGTGTGTTTTGTTTGGTGAGGATGCGTTCCTGCTCTGCACATTAGATATGCACTACTCTGCCGAGTGTCAGCGGATTATTTTTTTTTCTCAGTTAACCAAAACCTCAACATGTTACAATAAATGACATTTTAAGTGTTGTATCTTATGGTGAAACATCATTTCTTAGAGATGAGTCACCTTTACAAAGGATAAGATATTCCATAATCTTTATTTTACAAATTTTAGATAAAGATACAAAGTGTTTCCCCAGTTTGCAGTCTTCTGAATAAACTCAGTAAAGACAGCAGTGTCTATCAAGAGAAGAGTATGTAGAGCGGTATTTGCCTGCAACACCTGCAGTTCCGGTGTTTGGGAAAAATATGTGTGAATCTGCTTCCAAATTTGGGCATTCTTCTCAACACTTTGTAATGCAGCAAGCCATCAAATTCTCATTAGTGAGAAGCTATTCCTATGCTTTCATGTTTCAGACTTTCTTTTTAATAGGAGATTACATTTTCTGTCATAATGCCCTTTAGCAAAGCTCATCTGAGGATCTTGTTCCCTTTATTTGCAGTTCTTGAAAAACAGAGGGCTGTACCCTGAACTCACATGGGTATTAAGTTAGGAGCCACCTTTGTTTGCTTGAATGGAGTCAGCCTGTTTTTGCTCTGTGGTGAAAGCACAGTCCCCTCAGTGCTTTATTATTGCTGAAGATGATGAGGTGGGCTGTGAGTTGGGGGAGAGTCCTTTAGTACAGACCAACCTATTTTCAGATGGAATGCTTTTAGGAGCCTCACCCGTTGGCAGAAAGTCTTAACCAAGGTTGGGAAGCAAGGTGTATGCTGAAGAGCCTTCCTTTACCTAGCCAAATTGAGAGATCAGCGAGTGATATAAGCAACAAAAAGGCAGCTAAGTGCAGAAGGGGGAATGTGAAATGGTCATAGGCTTAGGAATTTTTTACTAATCCTGTATTTTCTGTTTCTTGGAGAGATGGTGAAAAAAGACTACAGGCATATTTCTCCTCTTACCTGCGTTAAAGTGCTAGTTGGACTTTATGGGGTTAAGCCTTTTCTGCCATGTGTGTTCTATCTGGAGTACACTGAGCTAGCTCAAGGCTGAACAGAATAAAGATTATTACTTTTCCTTAGTTTTTCTCTTCTGGTCTGTGACAGTCCCTAGTAAAAATGATCATTTTTCTCCACTTTTTATATGTGGCAAACAAGATTCTAAGCATACCTCTGGTTTTGGTCTACATAGTCTTCCCTAAATTCTGCTTAATCTGTAATTTTTTCCCCATTTTCATTATTCATGGCAGCATTTCAGGATTAAGAAAAGAGAATAAATTTAAAAAGAAACTAATAATGAGCTGCTGTAAAGTAGGTACAGTGACACTGCTGCTCTTAAGTGTGTTTTGAGAAGAACAGAAACAAAGGTCTTAGGAGATCTTAATTTAAGTTACATTTCATAGAATCATAGAATCATCTAGGTTAGAAAAGACCCTTGGGATCATCGAGTCCAACCATCATTTGCGACAGCTCACGAGACAGTGATGAAATGTGCTGGTTGAGGATCTTGAGGTGGTTGATGGAGTTTTACTGAAAATTGCTCTTGGTCAAATAGCAAAGTTTCCCTAAGTCAGAAAAACAGTAGTTTCAAGTTGATGCTATCTGTTTCCTTCATCTGTCATGCAGAGTGGAAAAAACAGTGAATTTCAGAAAACAGGCAAAACTCTGTTTTTGAAAAGAAAACAGAAAGCTTGGTTCCTTGACTTCAGTGAAGGCTTTCTTGGAGGAATGCTACATCTTCATTTTCTGTCTTCTCCATGAGTATAGTAGTAGAAATTTGGAGCAAGGAGTGGAAAGAATGAAAGGTTACTAGCAAGAAATGAGTAGGAAAGAATAGGGGTCACTGGAAAGCCATATAAAGATGGAAAAAGTGATCCAAGAGTTTGGAAGATGAGACAGCTACATGTGACGTAAGGCATGTGGGGATGTGTTGAAATGTGAAGCAGGCATTTCAAGATGATGCTTTTTAAGGAGGAATAATTTCCACAGTGGCGTGCAAAAGCTGAGTTTAAATGAACATCATTAAAAAAAAAAAAAAAACATAACTGACTCAGAAAAGCATGTGGAGTGCAACTTTCCTACAGCACTTATCTGTTCTTTCTTAGTGTGGTAAGTTAAGCATTGCCTTTGAAAAAATGAACTGGAGGCCAGGAAAGTTACTAGCACTGTCTGTGTGACTACACCACAGTCTCAGTTTGAAAAACCAGTTAGGTTTGGGGTCATTTTTAGTATATTTGTTGGCTGCTGAGTACACCGAATGCAAGTGGTTTTCTGCCGTGACTTACAGAATAGGAAGTGGTAGATACAGAGAGCAATAGGTGTCTTTCCAATATCTGTGGTGGCTGATTTGTGGGTTGTGTTGTATATGTCTGGCCTGATTGGGGAAAAATACTGCAGCAGTCTTCAGCTGGAATATTTAAAAGCCCTAATTTTATGGGCTTAGTTTCTTGGTCGTTGACAGTTTTCTCCCCTTTTGTTTGGTTTTCTTTGCACAAAAGAACAGAAACATATGTGGATGCTAATCTAACCTTGATAAACATGATAGTTATAGAAATGAGTTCATTCTGTTGGATCATCCAATCAAACTTTACATGGCAATTCAGTATATTCACCTACAGTGAATCTGTGCCTATCTAGCACAAAAATAAGTATGGTTAAAAGAAATCAAGGATAAGGATGTCATAATGTTTAAGTTATTTTTCTTAACACAGAAAAAAAATTCATGTGATCATTGAACTGTAAAACAATAGTTTTTGGGGAAATAAATGTATCCTAAATTCCAACAGGTAATTCTATGAGTACTCTTCTGAGGTCTTTTTTTTTCTTTTGATGTAGGAAGGAAAACATGTTAACATGATTCCAGTGCTCTGTAGGTGACCATCATTCCCCGCAAATGTGTACATGGTTTATGCATTAGCCTTCTCACTGTATTTGGTTTGTGTGAATTCTAGTTTGTGTGGTGGAGTGAATTGTTTTGCTGTTCTGAACCAAATTCTGATGTGCCCTTTGCAGCTTCTCCTGCAAATCTGTTGAGGATGGCCATGTAAGCAAGTCAGGTTGTGCAAACTCACAGGCTGGTTTTGCGGCAGCCGAGGGGCTTAGGTGTTGACTGCATACCCAGTTCTCTTATTATTCTCAACGATTTTTTTTTTCCTTCCTCCTAGGAGCAAATGCCAGCATGACTAGGGTCTGAGGAAGTGCTTCTGTGTTCTGACCAAGGGTTTGCGGGTGCCAAGGAAGGGTGCAAAACAGCAGGGACACTTTGAGCTACCATGGATATCCCCACCGATTTGGTGCCATCCTCCATGATGTCCCAGCCTGAGGTGATTGAGGTGAGTAGACCACAGTGAAACTCTGGCAGCTGACCTGACTGAACCTCTTTCTTCTTTCCTCATTGAATCCTGGCTTTTTTTCCTGTCTCAATTCTGAGTCATTGAGGGTATTTTTCCTGAAATATTGTATTAAAGACACTCATCATGTTGTTAGACTTTGAGACATGACATTTCTGTGTCATACTACTATTTGTAGAAGAAAATATACAGCCAAATATGATCTTTATTGACTCCATGTAGGTGGTCGCTGCGCTATGGTTTCATTTTTATTGTGCCTAATGAATACGAAGTAGAAGGAGGTCATAAAGTGGTTCGGTTGGAATAATACAACAGGAAACTTCAGGTTCAGTGTTCTTATCAGAAAAGCTAACGTTTTAAGTCAAAAGCAGCAATAAAATTAATAACACGCTTAAAATTACTAACACACTAATCTTGCTTTCATGAATCAAAGTGTGTTTCAGACTTAATATTTATAAATACCAAAGTGATTTCTTCAGCCATATGTACTGAACACAAAGTAGTTATGTTTTCTGATGAAGTAAATATTACAAACAGAGAAGGAGATGTTAATAACAGTCAAGATTTCATCTCAGAAAAGCATTTTCAAAGTCCCTTTGACTTCCTAGACACCCAAGTGTCTGTTACTACCTAAAACTTTTAAGACACAGATTTTACTGAAGAGGGCACCATAACTGATTAAGGGAGATGTCAGAAAATCGGAGATGTAATGTTTATTTTGCTTTTTTGCTGTTGTTTGCTGAAGATTCTTTGACTCTGGGGACTGTATCTCTTAGCAGCGTGCACCGAGAAGTGCAGTAGTTCAGAGATCCCTGGACCCCATGAAGTTACAAAAAAATAGGTCCACTAAAGGGTAGTGATGTGAAACAAGCTAAATCCGAAATCTGCTTTGGAGAAACTTCTTTGTGCTCCTCTCCCTCCTGTGTTTCAAATGGAGAACTAGCGTATTTTAAAAGCATTTTTGTTGCTTTTCAAGTCTCTGTCCCTGTTAGGGTCAGAGAAGGATTTTGTGTCTTTACAGCTGAACAGAATACCTGGTAGAATGTGGATGCCTTATGTTTCTGTCCCAACCTGCCTGGCTGCTGCTGGACTGTTCTCCCTTTCTGGAGAAAGGCTCCCCCAGGCCATCTCCTCGCAAGCTCTGAAAGACACTTACACCTCTGTCTCCAGGGATTCTCCCTCCAGACCCTTCTTTACATATGAGAAGTCTGTGCATCTGAGGATTGCTGTTCAGGATAAATGCCTTCTCAAAGGGAAAATAAGGTCAACTGTGGTGCAAGAATGAGTGGTAGAAAAGCTATCACTTATAAAGGCCTTAGATCAGCATAGTCACCATTCTGTTGTAATTATGGGTGAATAAATGTACGTGTCCTGTGTCTGCAGGGAGTTTCTGCTGAATAAATCCTGCCCTGGGCTTGCATCACCGTACCAAAGAGGAGAGAGAAATGGATGATTCTTGTCACTGGCTGGTAATCCAGACAGCTCTCCCTCCTCAGGTTTTAGAGACTGTGTTTCAATGAAATTTGACTTGGAAACCAAAAAGAAATGGCAACAGGAAGCAAAGACTCATATCTCAGTGTGGGAGATTATGGCAGAAAAACATCATTCTCTCAACCTTGGGTTGCAAAAATGGCCTCAAATTTGATATCCGTATGGGCAGACTTACATGCATGCATGAATTCCCATAGATTTCAGTAAACCATTGTGGATCTGATTGTTGATATAAGGCTTCAATCCTATGTAAAGGAGTAACAGCTCCAAACAATCATCTGGGAGTCATGTATAAGTTTCTGAGGGTAAGGAAGAGGTTTTTTTAACAGGCAAGGGTGCCATGAGACACATAGTTAAAGAGAAGAATCATTATATGGAAGTATTGAAGTAAAGCACTTTTCAGAATGGGATTGCATGGGCTTGCCTCTCACATTTGTATTGACATACAAATTGATTTTATATATAGTTTAGAAAACTATTCATTAATATACATTTTTTTCTGAAGGACATTATTTTGCCTTTTAAAACTGACCCAATGCCATAGTGTGCTGCAGAAGACATTTAGAGACTAATGTTTTAAGGAAGGGGTTTTTTTTAAACTTGGAAGTATCCTTGCATGCCTTCTGCATGAGCTAGATGGCATCTCAGTTACAAAAATAAGTGTTTTGCTACTTTACTTTAAACTTTCTCTAATCTTTTTATCTTTTTTCTTTTAACTTTCCTGTAGCATTGCAAGGATAGTTGGTTTTCTTCCCACTTGGTCAATCTTAGAAATAAATATTATCTATTTTGTATACATGTGTATGTACATGTACCTATGTGTATTTATCTCAGTAATAAATATTGCTCTGCCTATCATCAGTCCTTGAACTGCAGAGGGCAAACAAGAATAGACTCTTATTTACCACGGGGGAGAATTCCAGAGACCTCAGCAGGACCTTTTGCAATCCAAAGCCGACCCTGATGGGTTTTTGCTTTGACTTGATTCCTACAGATGCTTGTGGTGGCACCACAATGAGGGAAGTTCTTACTAATTTACTTGCAAATGGAGTCTTTCTCAAGATTTGTCTTCTGAGTCAGCTAACAAAAGACTGACATTTTGGAAAAGTTTTTGAAAGTCACTTCTTGATGCCAAGTGTGAAACTATTGTTACTGTTCTAAAATATTCTTATTGCTAGTGTGTCAACAGAGGAACTGCTTTTGGTGCTCTCTACAACCCTCTACTGAAGCAAGACATCTTCCACAGCCATGTCTTTTCATGCCCTCCCTATGCACTGACCTGTCCGAAGCTCTCTGCTCCCATTAACTTTCTCCCCCAGCATCCTGTTACCAGATGTATAGAGTGAGATTTAAGGCATCACTTAAAAGCACAGATTTAAGGCACCTTGGTCATGTTTGAATGTGAAGGATAAGTAAAGTTTCAGGGTTGTTTAGGTATCCATAGCTGAAATATGGAACAGAAAATAGTTCTGGGACACCATTCACAGTATGTCAAAGAAGTCAATGAAACGAAAAAATTTCCAGAATATGCTTTGAGGTTTTGGCAACAGGGTTTTATTGTAAGGCAATATAGTGAATCTAGTGATTTCAGATGAGATAAGCCATCCTGCTCCTAAAGAGAGAGAAACAAAACATAACAGAACTTTTTTGATTTTTTTAAGTTGGAGTTGTTTTTGTGGTATGTGTGATGACTTCATACCTCAGCTATGTATAAGGAAAATTCTGTCATAGAAACCTTATTAATGGGATAATGCAGCAAGCGGAAAGTTAAATAATTCTGTAAGAAGCATTTAGCATCCCAGAGGGCTTTGCTGTTTGCAAAAAGGAAACATAACAAGTGGTGATCTAAACTGATTAATGTACTCTGTGGAGTGATTAGCATCTTCTCTCTTTGTGAATGGCATGAGATGGATTCTGCAATAAAAGCTTTGAAGAAGAAATGATTTGAGCTCTAGTTGCTTAATGAACCAGGGACTTCCAACAGTGCTTCAGAAATGCTTAAAACAAGAAAACAACAAAAATTCATCATTCTCTCTTTGCTTTTGCCAGCAGTGGATCCTACCCGCCAAACACTAGAAGTAAATGAGTACGTTTAAATAACTGCCTTGCAGCTGTTCCAAAGAGAAATCCAGAGCAGTTTCCATTATAGTGGCTTTTCATGGCTGTGTGGTTACCAGAGCCAAAAAACACTTCTCCCACTCTGTGCCATTGAATACTTCTCTATTTATCCTTCTTCTTTCTTTGAATTAGAGTGGAAGAGATTTAAACTATTCTTGCCACAGAATGGTCATCCTCAGTAGGTTTTTCCTCTCTCTAGTGATGCTTGAGAACAGACTCTTGTGGGGTGGCACAGCTGTTGTCACCGCTTTCCCCAACAAAGCCCAACACAATTTGCATTTTGGATTTGGTGCCCAAATTTCTGCTGCCAACAAGCGTGCGGATTTTTTTCTCCCTTTTTAAGTGAGTAAACAAATCAACCTCTTTACCAAAACAGACCTCTGGGGGTGGTAAATAAGGTAACTGAGACAACAAAAGCAAATGGTGAGACTGGAAGAAACAGTTTGTGATTAGAGGTATATCCACCCAGTTACAGGCATCATTGGGGCAACTTAAATACCAGTATGCTTTTTTAATTTATTTATTCTTATACTAGATGGCATTATCAGGGGTTCAAAATACATCTCCATTCTGCTCAAAGTAGACCAATACTGCCTTATAGGCAGTTGCTCACTACGAAGAAGTTACTGAGCTGTCTGGTGCATATTTAAAGAAAAAAAATGTATTTGCCATGGTACACAGGATAGTCTTTTATTTCTGTTTGGAAATCTCAATTTCCCGCCCAAAATGAAATTTGCTATGCTCACTAACATAATTTTGAATAAGCATTTTGCTTGTAGGCTAAGCTCTCTCAAGTGCTCACTTTGCTGGTCTGTTTGGTGAGGAGTGATGGAAAGTGTGCCCTGGAGATGGAAGTAGCCCCAATAGCCTACAGCATTTTTTCTGCATAAAAGGCCAGTCTTTCAGCTGCTGGAGCCAAGAATTAATTTCCAGCTTGGCTCACTGAGCACTAAGCTGGGCCCAAAGGATGTATGTTGCAATTCATTATACATGGAAACTCCCTTGGGATGTTAGAGGTGCTGATTTTTTTTTTCTTCTTGTTTCTTCCACCCCCATCGCTTCTAAAGCGACACAGATTGGGGACTGTGCAGTGCATCTCTCTCCAGAAAGCTCTTCCTGGGGCTGGGTTCTTTGCAGAAGGTCTGTCCTTCACTGCAAAAGTCAGGAGATGTTGAGCCTGTACTCATGTTTGGCTAATGTTTGTGAATCTCAGCTTGTCACAAAAGCTCCCCCAGAAGAAAATGAAGCTTGAAGAGCTTTGCAGAAACCCCTTCTGTATTCTGTACGGGACATTCAGGCTCAACTACCCAATTTGGGCTCAACATGCCCAATCATGTCTCTCCTAGTGGCAAAGCCAGTTAGCTTATTTTTGCAACACCTCCACATTGCAGAGGTGGCCTCCCTTTGTGAGGAGCTTGGCAGGCAGAAACAGGGTGGCAGAGAAGTGCTGTGTGGTCTGGGAACAAAACTTTAGCAATAAAAGTGTTTAAGCCATCCTAGCAGTGTAAGGGGGAGGGAAGTGTTGATGCAGAACTATGCCCTGATTCAAACAGTCTTCATTTCCCCCTCAACGGGAAAACATTTGTCAGAACATGTAGGTAGTGCTTGCAAGGGATGAAGCTCATCTGAAAATGCTGAATCTGTGTAAAAGGAGCAACGATACAGCAGGGGCTGAATTACTGGGTAGGTTGCTGGAGGAATGGTTTCACTCTCTGTCTTTCCTTCGGTATTTTTTTTTCCAATTCTCCTAGCATTTTAACTTCCTAAATGTCCTTTTGCTTGCAGAATTCTGCAGTGAAAGAGACTTCATGTCCATGTGCATGTGCATGCACACTTCCTTTCTGCAACAGTAGAAAGTGCAAGAAGTTGAAACCACAGAGATGGCAATCTGGAGCCTTGTTGGGCCAGCTCAGTATGCTCCTGACCATTGCTGCTCTCCACTGGTGAATTGCATGGCTCTTGATTTATCTATCCTGAAAAGCTGTAGGGCTGAGTTGAGGTATTTCAGACCTGATAGTTAGCGAATCTGGCATCTTCCAGAAGAAAGGCATTTTTAGAGTTAGCTGGACTTCCTGCTCTCACCCATTCGTTTTTTAGCCCATAAGAAGCTATTTTTGAACTTGCTTTTCTAACAGTCGGCAGTGAATAAGCACTAAGGAAGGTCAACACCCTCCCTGGTTTTATAGTCAATCTGAGGAAGTCATAATCATAGTTTCCAACAGGATCTGTGTCACTTGTGATTATACCTTCCAGCAGTAAAATTGCTTCTTTTTCCAGTATTGGTGACTGGGTCTCTTAGGTACACTGAATGACTAGATATGTTGGGTTATCCTTTTCAGGTATAAATTCTAAAACACAGAGAACTACTCGATTCAGTTTCTAGTAGTTGGGACATTTGTTAGCTCTGAGACTCCATAGTAATACAGTCTACTACAAAAGCATCCTAAAAATTAATGGATATGCTAGCTATTGCCATAGGACCCATAAGTAACTTTATGCTTTATGATGTTAAAGCAGAGTTAAAGGGATCCCCTTGCAATGAGATTCCTTTCCTTGCTCCTTTTCAGCTATGTGAAGGGTAAAATGAGTCTGGTGAAATGAAGTGTCCTGCTGTTACTGAACCACCACATCTTAACATACAAGTTTTTCTTTAAACCAGTTGAATGATTACCCTGGGAGATGCAATTCTGAAAAGGGGATGTAAGGAGCTGTTGTATCTTGGTGGTACGGTTTCATACTTTCATTGTGCAGATGAAATTATGTCTGTACATAAGGCACAGTAGGCATAAGGCTATAATGAATCAGGACTGTTGCCTTGAGACTTTCTAATTATTATTTTTTTCACTTAAATTTTGGGTAAATGCCTCCTCAACTTCTACTTTTATCTTTAAAGAAAAGGCCATCTTTTCCCCTTTATTTTTAAACCTCTTGTTTCCTTTGTGTTCTCCAGTTTGAACAATTTGTGCTTTTCATTAGTTAATGGAGAAGTTTTTGTTGCAAATGGGAATTTTTTCTCATCTGTTACAACTTTACTTTCATAAAACCCATGGTTTTGCAGTTGTGGGTTGAGAAAGTATTTGCATGTTGATTCAATTATTCCTATACTTGCTTGCTTATGCTTATTTTAAAGATATTCTTAATTGACACCCTTATTTGGGGATTTTGAAGTTGGTGGTTCCCCCAGGTTTGTTTCTGCTCTAGCCTTCATGTTGGTAAACTTCAGAGTATCTAGCTAAACTGAAAGCAGTGCTACTGCTTTTCCATTCACTGCTGCACTAAATGTAGAGCTGTAAGACACCTATTGCTGCTTTTGGAGTCCTAGTCTACCATTCCTAATTCTGCATTTCCTCTGAAATATTTTCTGGATTTCTGGGCAGCACTGAGAATGATAAATATTGGTTTGGGGATCCAAGGGTAGTAACTACAGAATTGAAAGTTCATCCTGTATAGAGGGAGTCTCCTCTGAGCCTCTCAAACTTCAAGAACACTGCTTGCAAGTTGCATGACTTCTGAAAAAATGAGGTCTCTGGCTGGTACTTGGCATTTCATTGTATGCAGAATTGTCATCTTCCTCAGATTTCCTTGCCAATTAAATTGCTTTTCATCTGCTCCAGAGTTCTGGGTAAGAAAACCGCAGCATGTCGAGGTTAACTCAGTAAAGGGGAAAAAAGAGAGGAGTAGACTCTGTTTGGAGAGCTACGGGTTAAAATATTTTTAAGAGTTTTCTTGGATATGGAATCATTTTTGTGGCTTCCAAGTTTTAAAAGCTCTGTAAAAGCCAGACCTTAGTATTCTAAGAATGTTCAGTTCTGTTTCTCTCAGTGAGAAATAAATGCACCCATGCATGCTGCGGGGGGTAGTTCTTTTTTTTTTCTTTTTCATTTTTTTTTGGTTAGGTTAACTGAAGAACTCTGCAAACTCCCGGGTTGCAGCGGGTTTTCTGATCATTTGCCCCTCAGGCACCTTGTGCTAACTAATGATTCGTTTAGACAGTATCAATCAGCGGTGTTTGAAAACTTGTTGGTGTTTGTTTTCCACCCCGAGCATCTCTCCATGCACAGACCTCTCCAGGTGGGCTGTCACTCACCACCAAGCTGGCAAGATCCAGAGATCCCGGCTCACCTTCACAGTCCAGGCAGCCAATGCCTTCTCCACACCGGCCTCTACCCCGGGAGAGGAAGAGGGTAATGGGCTGCTCAGCCAAGAACTTCCCACGGGCAAGCTGCTCCATGCCTTGGATCCAAATCCTCGCCCCACTCCTCAAGCTGTGATGGAGAGGTGGGGCAGCAGTGAGATGGATCAAGCACAAAACACTGTAAAGTTGCTCACGTGGGTTCTTATTCCCAGTCTCCCCACTGCCCCCCAGCAGCGGTCCTGTACTGCCAGAGGAGAGGAGCCAAGAGGACAGGTATAGCAGATAGTGGCTGGAAAGGCCAGTGCCAAGGTGACTTTCTGGCCACGGGATGACTAGGTGTTGACTGTAGAAGCAGAGTGAGTTTTATTTATCAAGTCCCGGTGACAAATTTCCTGGTCTGTGTGTACTGTGTCATGATTTTAAGAGGTTCAACTCCATGTACTCAGGATTTTCTTGTTCTTTGGTTTGAGACAACTGTGTCTTGAGTTTTAAAGCAACCTCAATGGTTAGAGGAGGCTTTCCTTTTAGCCTTGCTATTACTTCATTTTGCTTCATCTGTCTTGTTCGTTGGTTTATAATTCAGACATTTTCTTTTTCTACACAGAGGTGTCTTAGAGGTTTAGTTAACATGGGCAATTTGCAGCTTGTTTGTTTTAAACTTCTGTTGAGATATACTAAATGGATGAGGTAAATCTCAGGGCACTGCACATCTGGGTTACCCAGGCAATGAAACACTGAGTGAAACTTCAGGAAATTAAAATATAAACTTCCCTGCCCCTTTTCCTGCAGGGGCAGGAGAGGGGATGGGTCTGCCTGCTTGCATATGCCATTATGGTATGTTAACACTTTCGGTACTCAGAGATACGTTACATTTCCCTCCTGCTTGAGCCTTTGCAGGCAGATAGCAGCATCACAGGTGGATGTGATGCCTGGGGATTTGTATGTTTGTGACCTGGGAGGTCAAAACCTTCCTGTAAGATATACGCTGGCATCCGAGAAACCTGATCGTCTGGAAGTCCCCTGTTTGAACTCTTGTCAGCAAACTCTCTCCTCTTCTGGTTTTGTTTCTCTTGGGACTGAAAAGATTGCTTTTAAAGGAGATCCCAGGTTTTAGATTAGCACGCCCTAAAAACAGAACTTCTCCGAAATCCCATATGCGAACTGAGAGTTTTGTTCCTCTATCTTCAAAAGGAGAAAAGAAGCCAATGAGCCTCATGCTATTCCTTTGAGACAGCTCAAATGCTCTTGTGCTTTTAAATTTAACAAGTCTGACTCCGTAGCATTTTAAATACTCTCGTGTGCATTGCTCTGGCTTGGCATTTTGTGAATGAGACAAATTTGTTTATCATATCTTGTTTCAGATTTCATATGAAAAGGTTGGGGAGTATATTACAAAATCGAGGGATAATTCACATTCTAAGCCCATGTGCAAAACAAAGCCACAAACAATTTTTAAAAAATTTAAAAAGCATTTCAAATTTCTGAATCAAAAATATGTGTTCTGCCAGGTGTAGCTGGCCTTTCTCCACAGGAGCAACAGTAGAGCAGGAATCGTTGCACATGGGCAGCAGCTATCTGAAAGAAAATTTTAGATTGGCAAATATATAGACAAAGAGAATTTATTCAGAACCACAAAAGTGCGCTAGATCCTGGAGTCCTGACCTCCACTGTATTTCAGACTGTAGGACCGCATGCAGATATTCCTACAGAGGGGAAAAAAACAGAGCATTCACATAATTAATGCAGATGTTGGCAAGCTTTTATAAGGGCCACTAATTCATTCGTATGACTTCCTCTCTCCCTCAAGGTTTCTTATACTTGACCTGTTATTACCACATGGTCTTTAACCAAAGAATTAAAGCCAGATGTCCTGTAGCTAGGTCTCCCTTTGTTAAGTATCCCTTATAAATTGTTTTTTCTATGCAACAGAGAGATCCTACATGAGAACTTTTAAAATTCTTAAATAATTAAGGCTGAAAGGTTTCTAACTTAAGAGTTGATGTATCCTAGAGGAACAATAAAAGTTTTATAGTCGCTATGCTGAGAAATACTATTTACTCTAGCTTTTTATTATCCTGGGTCTGCAAATGTTCTGATCAATGTTTAGGGTGGAGGTAAAATCATTCTAAAAAGACCTTTTTCTTTAACATAAATCTAAACATCATTTAATGCATTTGGGACATAGGTTGGAAGTTTTTTTTTTTTATGTTGCTTTATTGGAATTAGCTTAATTGTGTTGACAAACAGAGGGAAATGAAAGGAAACGGAAATAGCTTTGGGTAATTCTAGGGAAATCTTTATCGGATACTATTTTCACTCAAGTCCAATTCTGCTTCCCAGTTCTGTACGTTTTTGGTTTTAACATGAAAGTTAGATTAGCTGTAGCAGTTCCTACAGAATGGCTGGAGCTGTCCAAAACATAAGGTTTTGTTTGCATGTTTTAATGGGCAGAAATTCTTATCTTCTAGTGTTGTTGGTCTGTTCTTTGATTGGGCTAATTACCCGGGTTCTTGCTAAAACTGTAGAGTCAATAGAATTTCACAGCCATAAAAGCAGGGTGTCAGAGCCAGGTCTCCTGGGTCTCCTTAGAAAGAGACTTTTTTGACATGAGTTTCTTGTTTTGCTTTTTTTATTATTATTTTTATATCTTTGTTGTTAAGCCAGGCTAGACAAGGAACCAGGATGTTATTCAGAGGGTTTTCTTTTTCCAGGGTTTGCCTTTTGGGAATTGCACCTTGAGTAATTGATTAGAACTGAGGAAGGAAACTCATTAAACATTTTCTTGCTAGCCAACAGTTTTATGCAAAACTTCTCTATTCTGGTGGAGCATGGGGCTTGTTTGTTGGCCCCGTAGCTGTGTTCAGCTGACTACTCTGCAAGGAAAATTAATCGTGCATTCCCTGACATAGCCATAACAACACTTAATACAAGAAATAAAGCTTGATGTTTTTAACACTAGTTAAGTCAGATATTGCTTTTCTGATTTCTTGCCTCACTCCTCCTGTTTCAAATTGGAATAAGCCAGTTCAGATGAGTTATACATAAAAGCATGGTGCATTTCCAACCCTGTTTAGAAAGGTGGCTGATGGAAAAAGAAAAATGGTTGTAGAAATAGAGTGGCATGCTTCTTTTACTGTTTATAAATGTACTTCAAGCTTTATGGACAGATGCAGTTCCTGGCAATTCACAGTCTTAGAGCATATTGATGATCTTAATTTAGGGTATTCTTCACAGTTTTTAAGATAGGACAAGATGGAATGCCTCCAGTGGAGGTCTGAATGTGTCAAAACCTGCTGGGAAATGTAATCCACTTTTCCTCCTCTTTGAGGAGCTCTGCTTTTAATGCTGCTACAGCCAAACAACAGATTTATGCACTGATAACGTAAATAAGGTGTCCTGTAACAGACAATTTTTCTTAAGAGAAGGGCATGCAATTCATAATTTTAAGTTAATTTTTCAGCTGGTCTCCTTGGCCAGAAGCTCATTTGCTACGCAGTTTACAGCTACATCAAAAATCATGCTAGCTTCCAGAGCAGATGGAAGTATTTCTGGTTGTTTCTAATCTGGTTGCTGTTACTAGACTCCTCAGAGCAATTGTTTGCAAGTTGTGGAATGCCATTTGGGCTGAAAAAATAGATTTGTTCTGAAGCGTGTTCCCTTCCTGTCCCCCTCCCCATTCTCTATGCATGTCTTTTCCATGGAGGCAGTCATATGTTTTCAGTTCTGATGTCATTGGGTTTTTTTTCTCTTTTCCCCTCTTCTTTCAGTCCACAGCCATGAGCGAACCACAGTGCTACTACAATGAAACCATTGCCTTCTTTTATAACCGAAGTGGAAAATATCTAGCCACGGAATGGAACACTGTCAGCAAGCTTGTAATGGGACTGGGGATTACCGTCTGCATCTTCATAATGCTGGCCAACCTTTTGGTCATGGTGGCTATTTATGTCAACCGCCGATTCCACTTTCCTATTTATTACTTAATGGCCAACTTAGCCGCTGCGGACTTTTTTGCAGGGCTGGCCTACTTCTACTTAATGTTCAACACAGGACCCAACACTAGAAGACTGACTGTAAGCACCTGGCTTCTCCGTCAGGGTCTCATTGACACTAGCCTGACAGCTTCTGTAGCCAATTTGTTGGCCATTGCTATTGAGCGGCACATTACAGTTTTCCGAATGCAGCTACATACCCGAATGAGCAACCGGCGAGTGGTAGTGGTAATTGTTGTTATCTGGACTATGGCCATCGTCATGGGCGCCATACCAAGTGTCGGATGGAACTGTATTTGTGATATCACTCACTGCTCCAACATGGCACCGCTCTATAGTGACTCCTACCTGGTCTTCTGGGCTATTTTCAACCTGGTCACTTTTGTGGTCATGGTGGTCCTATATGCTCATATCTTTGGGTACGTCCGCCAAAGGACTATGAGAATGTCCAGACACAGTTCTGGACCCCGCAGGAATCGGGACACCATGATGAGCCTCCTGAAGACTGTGGTCATTGTGCTTGGTAAGTGCTTACTTTGCCTCTCCTGTTCTCCCCCTTCTGTTTCTTATCAGGTGATTTCAGTAATGCATGTCCAGCTTCTGGGAGGGTGGCAGCATTTGGAAGACACTAGAAGAGGTGGGGGCAATAAGAACCCTCAGCATTCATTACTGTGTTGGGAGTATCAAGCTTATTTGTGGAACTGGGTATAAGACACTTGGTCTCTCAGCCCTGTAACATGAAACTGATGAAAATCCAGGACCTCGAGATGTAAGGTCATGGTTTTTTGCAGCAATGCAGGTTTAAAACCTGTTATAGCAGCCTCTCCTGTCCAGTATTTTCCCCTTTGCCTTTGAAGATGCCAAATGGCTGCAACCTTAAAACAGTACAGGGAAGGCTCAGTCTTCCACTGATGCACCTCTTGTCTTCCACTGATGCACCTCTTGTCTCCTTTTTGCCACCTGAAAGGTGTTGTGTGTATTCAGGCAGTACTCCCATGTCTGGAGAACAGCGAGGACTACAAGGCTGTTGATGGAAGGATTTTGTGTGTTAAGCAGGACCGCATGTACAGTTCATTCAGGTCTATAATGCTTGGCACATCTGAGTATCTGCAAATTTCCTAATACAGAAACGTAGCATGTGAGGCACCAGTGCGCTTCAACACACTGCTCGGGAGATGCCTAAGCTCTAGGGCTTGGAAAACAGGGAAACGTGATAAAATACCATGATGCACTTTGGAGTCAGAAGGTACCTGTCTTTTCGTGAATGGCTGTATTTGGGTTTTGTCTGGAACTCTCAGTTTCCTTATGCAAAAGCACAGCCCACATACTGGGTATCATTCTTGCAGTTCTTGATGTTCTTGCAGTTTGTTCTGCTCCTTTTTGCTGCAGATGATAGTGAGCTGCAGGCAGGCAGAGATGTGCAGGTGCCAACCTGTGTTCCCACCCATGAGGTCCTCCAGGATGGTACACAGGTCTCTTGGGATCCCTGTTGCATTGTGAAGTTGCGCTAGTAGTCCATAAATGCAACTGTACACAGCCTGTAAAGCCCAAAACTTGGCCCAGTTCTTGCTTTGACATGCTGATTTCCATGGCTTTACGCCATGACTTCTGCTTCCTAGCAGTTACTGTCTGCACAAACACGGCTGAATAGTTCCAGAGATTTGATGTGAGTCACTGTGTCAACTCATGTGTTAGTTTAAGAATGTGTGTGCTGCTCTTTGACCTAGTGATTAGCTTTATAACCAGAATATAAACTTTGTAGTTGACTAACCTGTTGAGCCATTGATAACTCATATTCTACGTGTCCTGCTTTTCAGGGAAAGAATCTGTATGAGTTTAGCGAGGGAGACTGAAGTGGTGGGTAAAACCTCTCCTGACTGCCTGGTAGTTAGGAAATCTCTCCCTCCCCATCTCTGTCATCCTCCTTGCAGAAAGCAAGAGGAGGTTAAGAACACAGAAAAATGCAGGTTTTGCAGTCATCTTTCTAGGAAATAGTTCCTTCTTTTCCCTTATGAAGGAATTGCTGTTCATACAGTGGTGGTACTTCATGTGAGGTTAAAGACTGGCTCAAACCTTAAAAAAAAAAAAAAAAAAGATGGGTGGGACATATTGTACCAGTGAAGCACAAAGTTGTAGGAATAAATAAATAGTCACTGAATAAATAGCACATGGCAGCTAATCCCAAACATTTAAGGGACTAGAGGTATGTATGCAGCTGGAAGGTCAGGTAGGGATTGCACCCTCCTCCTTTCTCCTATAAGCAGAAGTCACAGGGAAGATGTACTGGCCACCCAGTGTGGCCACAATGACCTGGTTTGAGGTTTACAAGGAACATAAAGTAGCCTTTTTTTTTTTTTTTTCCATCTGTGATAAGTACCTTATTTTTTCCAGGTGTTGTTCTGGAAAGAGCAGAACAACTCCAGAGGTTAGGGAGCATTAGCCAAATTGAAAGTGACTCAAGTTTAGCTGCAGATGTAGTTCAGTAATGTCTATGATTCCTCACTGGGGCTATTTGGAGTAAGATTTTTCACAACTGCAGGTAGAACATGCTGAAGCTTTTTTCCAATTCAAACAGGACCTGATTTATTGTCACTGGTGCAGTTAAATCCATTCAGTGTTGTGCACACACTCTGCTTCAACACCTCTTCTAATCTGCATAAAGCACCATTTACAGAGAAGTAATGTATTATTTTATTAAATCTGTTTGAAGAAAACAAAGGCACTTCCAGCCTGTGATTATTTTTTTTATCAAAGTAGTGTGGTTTCTCTGGTTGGAGGAGGTCAGTCATAGGGCTATAGTGTAAAGAAGCAGCAGTGCTTTCACTTCTATGTCACCTGTGAGACACAGTTGTGAGATAAAAATGGCTGGGAAACAGCTGTGGGGTTTGTTGTTGTGGATTTTTTTTTTAATAATAATGAAAAAAAAATAGCCTGAAGCCATGAATGAGGGGCAACCACAGAGACTTTTGGGAGGTTGAATGTTCGTACATCAGGGTGTTAAGCAGCCTGCCAGCTGAGCCATGAGAAAAGTTCATTAGTTGCCATCAGCTGCCAAGTGCCTGTCACTGAATATTCCTGAATTTGTGCTTCCAATGGAGGCTTGTTTTGTGGTTCTAAAGGAAAAAAAAGCTAAGCATTGCTTCGAAAGCGCTGATTAGGCGCTATCTCAGTTTGCAGTAGACGTTGCCTGTTGATGAGGTGGGTGTCCTGGTGCTCTGGCACTGCTTGCAGTCTGCTGGCAAGTCTGGCTTAAAATTTTCACAAGCAGAAGATTTAATTTCACTCTTCCTGAGTGCCTTCTTGCAAAGGCAGTCAGAGCATCGTTCTGCAAGTTTAGCTGCTTCAGCTTTGGGAAAGGCAGAGAAAGGCGGGTGTCTTAGGCTGCCCGGAGCAGCTTGCTGAATGGTTATCTCATGCAGTCTGGCTTTTTCTGCATCAGTGACCCTCAATAACACAGAGGAAAAGACCCCCTGCCTTTCTTAATGGTGCGGATCGGGGTAATACATTGCTGTTTGAGGCAGAAACCAACTTTTTGCTGGAGGTGGAGAGGGGAAAGGAAGTGTTTCCATTTATTCTTAAGGTACCTCTCCCTCCTGTCCTGCCTCACAGCTGAGTGGGGAAGGGAGCTGGTGTGCGTCAGCCCACTTACCCAGGAGGAGACAGTTCATTTTGGAGGAGACAGAGGAAGCCTTGGGAACCAAGGAAAAACAGAGCTGGGAGTCTGAGTAAACCTATGAGCATTGGCAGAGGGAGGCAAACCAGTCCTCGTCTTAGCGTCTTTGTTAAAGTGCTGCTGAGCCGTCAGTAACCCCCTTGTGATTTGGGCAGCAAATGAACTGTTCGTTTGACTTTTAAACTTCCATAAACGGGTCTCCCTGAAGTCGTCCTGCTGGCTCTACTCCCAGGCAAAGCCCCACTGCTGCAAGCAGAAGATCATCTTTTCCCGCCCCCCCGCCCCGTCCCCATCCATGCCGTGTTTCAGGGGGGTCAGGAGAGGGAGGGAATTAACACAAGAGCTTCTTGTTCGCTCGCTGCCTAACACCGCCTGCCCTCCTCGCTGCCTTGCTGCAGGAGGAGAAGGGCCGCTCCGAAGGGGTGCAGCCCTCCCGGCGGCGATGCTGTCAGCATGTGCGGGGCGGACGCCAGCCGCCTCTGACAAGGGGGCGATTGTGTGGGGAGGGCTGCGGTCCCTTGACGCGCTGGCTGGAGCGGTCGGGATCTGGCACACTGCGTCATCCCACCGAGCGGGCGGGATGCTGAATCCTAGGAACAAGTCAAAAGCAGAGAACAGATTTATTTTTTTTTTTTTTTTTTTTTTTTTTCCTTTTCATACCCTTTTGTTTTTTTTTCCTTGAGTAAAATATTTTAAACAGAAGGAAGTGATTTCATAGTTGAGCCCTTTTTTTTCTTTTAACAAGGGTGCTTTTGAAATCTTTCTAAAGTAACAAGGAACATAAAACTCTTTCTCTAGAGCATGCCTTTCCTTTGCACTGGGGCTAAGGCAGGACTGATCTGTGTACTGCGCGTAGCCATAAAATCGGGTCTGGTTTGGCTTGCAGCTCAGTGACACTTTGCCTTTCACCACCACCATGTGTTACGTTTGAATGAGCAATCAAAGGAACAGGCAGAAAGCTAGCGGATACGACAGCTGAAAGTTGGCATCCTCTCTTCCATCCTCCACATTTTCTTATCTTACGTTTAAGGACAAAGCTGAACTGTTTTTCTGGTGGAGGTCATAGTTAGACTATGAATGCATTTGGCTGGGACAAATGCAGGTTTGGCCCAAAAAGGGTTGTGAATGTCTAACTACTGTTTTAAGAAGTGGTGAAAGCATTGAAAAAGGATTTCAGAGCTCAGGGCTGGAAAAACTAGCTCTGCTCTGGATTTCCGTGGCCTGGAATAAGTCATGAAAGGCTAGTGTCTTTTAAGGTTCTTATATGCCCACGGTTGTAGATAACTACTGGCTTAGATCGTTACTGTTGGAAAGTTAGCCGGTATATTCTCCTGCCTAAATGCAGATTAAACACCCGTTCTTAATTTGTAGGTCTGTGTTTTTACAATGTGGATAACTCTTCCCTATACCTCCATACATGTCTTCGGGGATTCTTCTCTATTTAGTCATTAGACTGTGAGATTATGATACTAAAACTTTATAACTGAATTTTAAATAGCAATAGTAGCAACAACCATTCTTACATGCATTTTACCAGTCCTGCCAATTAGCCTTCTGAGTTGGGTGAGTTCTCAATGGTGTTTGGCCAAAATCAGGCATGCCTGTTGAGCCAAGCACCACAGCCAGCCCCCAGGACGCAGGGAGCGCAAACAATGAATTCATGATTGCTTACCCTTTATATTCCTGGGAACTAAAAAGGCACTTAGGCCTTTTCTGCCTGTAAGGCCATCCACTTTGTTTGGAGGAATGTGCTTTATTCTATAAAATTTGGAAACTAATGTGGGCACAGATAAAAAAGCAAAGGTTCTTTTTGTATAAACTGTTTTGATTTAGAGGAGTCTCACTGTGTTTGAAGACAGTCCCTTACTTACTATAAAGAAGCAATATATGCAAAGAAAACATCTGGAAGTTCAGTATAAACATCTGGAAGGATGGAACTGCTCAGCAACAGCTTTTTTCCTGCCCTCTCTTTCTGCCACAGTTATGAATTGCATGAGAGACTTATTTTTGTACTATTGTAGCTTTTCTTTCACAGCTAGGTACCAAATGGGGATGGAAACCAGCAAATAACTATGGTAATGCACGAGTGTCAGCATATGCTGTACCGAGACAGGTAAAGCAAATGAAGTGCATTATTGATAACTTTAACTTTTCTGGGCGATTGATTGATTGATTGATACATAGCACTTCATTCCAAGACCAAAACCATGAAGTTCTGTGGAGGCACACTTTTTAAAAGATGTTTTCAATATCTTCACTGTCTCTTCTGGCATGCAGTCTGCATCTTTTCTGGCTTCCTCCCCTCTTGCAGTAAGAGCGCTTGATTTTCAGCAGAAAATAAAAAGCCTGTGAGATAGTGCTACAACGGAATGACAGCATTTTGCCAGAGGCATGTCTTGATTTCCATAGACCTCAGGGAGTGTCGTGTGGTTAACTGGCATGGCCTATCTTCATCAGCCCCTAAATCATAAGGCTTTGACCTGCCTAAGCCTTATTAACTGTATTTCACCAGTTACCAAGTAAGTGCTCCTGGGCCAAGGTGATGAGGATTTGGTCTAAACAGAGCTTGGTTACAGAATCACTTGAACTTCAGCAGACCTTCCCTGCCCATGGAAAGTTATTCTGGTGGGCCAGAGCAAGCATCAGCCCTGGTAGCATAATGTAAGTGATAAGAGAATCTTTTGAAGAGGCCAGGGTTTAACTCTGAGCCCTGTGGCTGGAAGAAGACAACTCCACCTATTCACCTCCTCCCTGAGGAGTCCTGCTAGTGTGAAGAGAGACAAGTTCTCCAGCAGTGTTTTCTCTGAGATGACTGAAAATGAGGATGCTGACTTAGCTTGGAGATGTCCTCCCAACCAGGTAACGGTGGCCCCATTTGGAGAGGAGAAGCATCCACTTGTTTTTTTTTCCTTGACATTACTACATTTTCTGTGAAGGGCTGGGTTGGGCAGTGAGATCAGGCAGGAGTTCAGGTGAAACCAGCACATTTCACAGCTGCTTCTCTGGAAGTGGAGGAGCGTGAAGCCTTAAATACCAGGTAACCCTGTGGCCAGCATGGTGGGGCTTGTTTAGAGTCACCAACCCTGCCTGACCCCCACGTCACAGTAATGTCGCTTGTGTATTGATTTAGTCCTGACGGAAAAACAGGGCAATAAACTCTGGAACTGGCACTGGCAATACGAGTCTGAGCATCAATGACTTTCTGTTCTAGCACACAGGGTGCAGTTATGTGCAGTCCCAGTGTTTTTAGATAAGTATATTTTAAAAGTGCATAAACTGTGAATTTAACCCACAGTCAAGTAAACTTGGACATTGTGGCTGATGACTGTAGGCTAAATGGAGCACTCCTTGTAGAGTTTATAAGATTAATTCTAATTACCATTGTATGGAGAGGGGAGGTTTATAATAAGTGCTTTCAGAGCTGCAGTGTGACAGCAATACTTTCAAGCTGTATCATCAAATATTTGCATGAAGAATATTTGCATTTGCATAATGAAAACTTCATTAATATAGGGCAATGAGGATGATTCAAGGATTGGAGCATCTCCCTTATGAAGAAAGGCTGAGAGAGCTGGGACTCTTTAACCTGGAGAAGAGAAGGCTGAGGGGAGACCTTATCAATGCTTATAAGTATCTGAAGGGTGGGTTGAAGGAGGAGGGAACCAGACTCTTTTCAGTGGTTGCCAGTGAGAGGACGAGGGGCAACGGGCACAAGTTGGAACATAGGAGGTTCCACTCAAATATGAGAAAAAACTTCTTTACGGTGAGGGTGACAGAGCCCTGGAACAGGCTGCCCAGGGAGGTTGTGGAGTCCCCTTCTTTGGAGATTTTCAAGACCCGCCTGGATGCAGTCCTGAGTAACAAGCTCTGACGTGCTTTGGGCAATCCTGCTTCGGCAGGGGAGTTGGACTAGATGATCTTTATGGTCCCTTCCAACTCTAAAAATTCAGTGAAATTCAGTGAAATTATTCTATAAGACTTATTTTTTTCATAGCACACCTTACCCTACAGGATTTTTGATGGCTTGGATTTCTTTCTCTTTCCTTAGTGGAAGTCCTGAAGAGTAGTTGTGATTGCTCCTTGGAAGCTTCCTTGGAGGAAAACAACACATACAGTTTGGGGTGGGGGTGGCTTCCAGGGCTTGTTGTTACTACTTTTAATGTTGGGGTTTTTTTTCTGGGTGTTTCTTTTTTTTTTTTTCTGTTTTGTTTCCGTGCACTTTAATGACAATTTTTAGTATTGACTTAAAAAAAAACCAAAACGGTGTACATTCAGCTTTCAATAGATGATGTGGAATGGAAGTCTTCATATTATTTGCTTATATGTGTTAGAAGATGCCATTGTGAAATCATTCAGCTTTAATATCAAAAAAATGGAATTTTTATAATGTCTCTTATCCATAACAAGTGGACTAATATTTTTATGTTTGTACATGTAAATGCCCATGTTGTTATTTTCTTGGTAAATATGGCTTGATTACTATATTAAACAGATTTAGAAATTTATAAAAATAAAAGGAAGACAAGTTTTCTCAAACAACTATTAAAAATCACTTACCTTTCATCAGCAAAATAGATTTCTGCTTTCAGTTAAAATAATGGAGGCATGAAAACTTGCTAAAGATCTAAGCTGTAGTCTGTACATAATTGTGTAGTGATTGGAGTCTGTCTTAAATTTAAGACCCTTTGGACTTACATAGGATGTTTCTTGCTTTCTTAGTTTTATCATGCTGCTAGTTAAAGCAATACTATGTGTGCTCTCTGACACATAATCTGTCTAAATCTCACCCACAGATCATTTTTATTGTCATTTATAGTCCTGCAAATAAATTCCAGTTGATCTTTTTGAATTTTATCTAGTAGCCTCAAACAAATCTCTTCCCAGTACTGCTTGGCTGGCGAGGATATTGAAAGGAAAAAAGAGTAAGGAGCACAGCATCTAGAAATTACACTGCAGTCGGTTTGTTTGTGTGATAAACTTCATAAGCAGCTTTCTTTTTCAAAACAAGCCCATGCAAGCTCTCCTTGCTGGAGCAGAATTATTGGTGCACTGGATCCAGACATCTCCTTCCCTGAACCCAGAGCCTGGTCCGGTGTGGTGGGACCCTCATCCTAAATGTTTTGCTTAATTTCTTCACTGACTCTCCCAATTAAATTTATTGCATCCCCAGCTAAAGCTGATATGTCCCTGGTAACTGTCTTTTTCTCTGAAGTATTCCAGGTATCCCTGTGTAATTCATTGCTTCACCCTGGGGAAACCATTTGGAAGTTTCCCCCTTCCTTCCCCCTTCAGTTAAGAATAAGTATTATTTATTTTCATTTGGGATCCTTTGAAACTCTGCTTTGAGGAACTTCCATTATTTCCCAAGGCAGGAATGTGGTTTGGTTTTATTTTATTTTAGAAGGGGGGAAAATCCCTCTAGTAAATCCATTCCTTTACATACAATGGAAATGAGGCCTTGTTTAATAAAAGTCTTTCCCCTGGCTTCAGTATAATTTATTACCTTTCCAGGGAAGAAATAAATTTAAAGGGCAAAGGAAAGCTCTCTGCATTCTTCCAAGAATGGCCAGAGAGGGATAAACCTTGAGTAGGTCTTGGTTTGTACTCACGTTCAGCTTTTGAGTAAAAAACCAAAAATTTATAATTGCTTGCATAGGTTGTCTCTTGTTTCCAAAAGGCTTCTAAAATTGAATTGCAATGGCAAAAGTAGGTATTCTTCTGAACAAGGTCAAGGGAATTGATATTTGTTTTTCTTTATGAATAATAGGATTTGAAAATCACACCCTTACCCCCAAGCAATAGAGTCCAACCTTTTCTGTTGGATCCAGGTGAAATAACAAACTGCTAGCTAAGGAGTGAAATTGACTTAGTGAAAATCCACACTAAACCAAAATGAATTAGTACCATATCTCACTCTGCCATCTGACTCCACTTAGCAGTGCTACATCCGTTGAGTACTCATCAGCCTGGGCTTCTCCGAAATAGTGTAGATGGGGACATGTTGTGGGACATTTGCTGTAACCCAGACGTCTTGGTAAACTTTGAGAAAAGCTGAAGGCCCAGGGTAGACATTGTTACCAAGGAAAAAATTTAAAAATCAGCATGTGCAGGAAGACTTAGATGCAATATGCCAGCACGTGGCCAAGACGTACTGATCTTGAGCTTTTTGAGCTGATTTTTTTGAAACTGAAGATGAATCCATCCTTTAAAAGAGGCAACAAGAATGCTTTTACAAAATGGCTGCTTGCAAGATAACATTTTTGTTCTCTAGAAAGCACATAGTTGCATGGGGAGTTTGGTTCTACATGTTTCGCTTAATTTCTTCACTGACTTGGGTTAAATTTCTTGTGTCCTCAGCTGAAACTGATATACCCTTGATAACTGTTAAAGCAAACCATTTGGAGATTGGGAGATCTGGGGTAATGTCCATGTCCAGCTGGATATTGAGATACTAGTCTTTTAGCAGAAACCGCTCAAATGCTAAGCCGAACTTACAGCTAGACCTCAGCTTGAGAAACTACGTGAACAAAAACGCCAGCTGTTAACTTGTCGCATTGCAAAACCGCATTCAATGAGGCACTGAACAATCATTTGTTTCCACCAGTGGAAAACACTGAGAACAAGAGACTGTTTTGTGGGAGAGGAGGAGTGGTGCTCCTTCTTGTGCGTTGCTTCATTGCACGTGAGCAGCGTGAGTAAGTATTCTCGGTTCTCTGTTTTTCTGGGGTAATCCATGAAAACAGCAGAATACAATTCTAAGCCCTGAATTATTTTTGGCTTTATAGTTTAAATGAAACTATGACTCTTGACATCAAAGCACAAAGTTATTGCCAGTGGAAAAGCTTGCTGAGACATCTGAGGTACAGCAGGCGGTCAGTGGGGTGGGAAGTGGTCAGCAGTAAGTGATACCCTTCAGACAACAGCCTTTGTGCCTCTCTCCTTCTAATCTCAGCTTTTTGCAGGTTCAGAAAAAAGGCTTAGTTTGTTCATTTTTTTAAATAAATGTACTTTGAACCTGAATGTGAAAGAAAAATGTGATTCTGAGCTCTTCTGGTTCTGGGTTGATTAGCAAACCAGCTTCCAATTTTCCTGTTTCATACAGCTGGGGATGCTGTCACTGAGCTCACAGGTGGGCTGTTTTTTTTTTTTCTTTTTTCTTTCAGACAAAGATCTTTTCTTTTTTTTTTCTTTCTCTTTTTTAACTTTTTTTTTTTCAGCCCTTCCATGAGTAAGTTTCTGTCACACACATTTGATGCCCTTCTTTAAAGCTGAGAGCAACAATAGCAACAGAAAATCCCCTTGCTTTCTGGTTGGCATTCAGCAAACGTTCGTGCCACCCTTCCACTTCACTCAGCCTAAAAAAACAAGTCTCTGAAGTTCATTTTCCTTGTATCCACATGGAAAAACACTGATACTACATTCAAGTGTGCTTCTTGTGTATGTGGCAGGTCCACTGGCGGACACATATCCTTCCCCACCAATGCCTGGACAGCAGATAAAAGGACTCTGAGCTTGTATGGAAGTCATGAGACTTCAGAAGCTCTGACATCATTTGTTAAGTCTGAAGCATTTCTTTTCCATGCTCAAGTGTTGTCCATCGGTCTGTGCTGCTTAATGAAGTACTGCAGCAAGGACAACTACTGTAAGTGAAAATACTTGGTTTCCAGGCCCACTGGCAAACAGGAGGTGTTCACATATCCAGGGATGAGTGCTTTGAAGTTTGTGGGCCGGGTGACCTCAAGCTCTGCATCTGGGGAAGTGAGAAGTTAGTCTGTAAAACTGTCCCAGACATACCTACCACAGGGCTGGCTGGCTGCTGCTGCGGGCTGATGTTAGGAGAGCAGCCTCTGCGTGTTGTAGTAGGTTGAAATAGTAATTCCTTGATGTTAGCACTAAAGCCTATGAGGTTATTTGGGGGGGGGGGGAAAGGTTTGGATGAATTTGAGGCGAGTGAGAGAGAGCACTTCTGTTGCATTTCTTTGTGTTGGAGTAAGAGCTTTCTCATATCTGCTTGGGTCTTTCTGCTTTAAAAAAGTTCTTGGTATCTGAGTACAAATTTGCTAATATAAGCATAGATATGCAAGGACAGCTAAGATTTTTTGAAATATCTTCCTTCATGAACGAGTTAGTCATCTCTTGAAGAAGAGTGAGGGAATTTAGCTGTTAAATGCAGGAGCTTGGCAGCTTTTCCTTCTTGTATCTTCTTTTCATGGAAATGGTTTCCTCTGACCCTGGACTCAGTACTTTCCTTGTTCTCCTAAAAGCAGTTTTGGGAGCTGTTTCCCATCTTCTGATATTGATGTAACCTCAGAAGGAACTTGTTCTGACATATGGCATTGATAATTCTTGTCTCCCCTTGTTTGAAGTTGCTTTTAAGTGCCCACTTTTTACTTTTCTAGAAGTATGAGGAATAATGTAGAGGTGAATTTTCCAAGCAGAAGTTGTGTGTATAAAGAGGAAGAAAAAAAAGCTGTGTAAATCTATTGTATATTTGTACAATGGTTGCCACTTTTTTTCTGTTAAATAAACTAAAATTGAAAACTGTAGTTCATGAAAGACAGACTGAAAGAAATTTTAAAAAATATCTTCAGTGGGTTTAGATATGTAACTGGATTTCCTTGATGATGTCTTGGATTTTTTTAAAGTTGGTTACCTTCATTAATTGTCAAAATACACGTATTTCATGACATATTTTCTAGCATTCCTACCTCGTTTTCTACCATTTCATCCTGCTTACGTAACAAAAAGGGTCCAGTGGAAACTACGCTCGCTGTTCCCAACTTGGAGAGGTTGTACTAATACCCCAAAACAGGTGTCACCTGCTGGTCTCCTGTGTGACACAGAGCACCTCACAGCCCACCAGCTTCTGTGCCAATGTTATTGGCACATGCGTTTCAGTTAGGTCGCACAGATTGGAAAGAAAAACTTCTACATAATTGCAAAAAAAAAAAAAAAAAAAGTATCATTTCAAAGTTTGAGCATATGAGAAACAGGCTCTATTTTTATTTATTTCTTCAGGTGGCAAGAAGAATAAGGAGCGAAGAGTCTGGTGAATAACAGTATTAAAGTCAATCATGTGCCTATTAATCATCAGCTGGTGCTACAAGGTCTACTTTTGATATAGATGGGTTAAAATTAAGATTTTACTTGCATAGCCTTGATTTTGTGTACATACATTAAGCAATGAGGTGTCTACCTTCTAATGGGGAAATATATTTCTTTCAATACATTGTAAGAAACTGTCAACTTTAAGTGACATGTAAAACAGCCCCTTGCTCTCAGTTAATTAGCAAAGGGGCTACAAAAGAGACACTTAACTCCAAGCTGTGAAGAGCCTTGTGGATGGGGAAAGGCATAGGCTGAAGGAGTGAAGTCGTGTCGTCTTTGCAAACAACTCCCATCTGCTCGTACCATGCTGCGGAAAGCAGGGTGGGAATGATGTGTGGGTGTTTCAAACCCCTGCTTGCACGGGTCAAAACAGAAATTTGTGATAGAACAATTGTTTGTCTTGAGCTGGCAGAGCTGCAAAGCATCTCTGCCAGTGTTTGATGTTCAAAGTCATGTGAGCAGGGATCAGCATCATGTTTTGGTTCCTCCCCTGGTGGCAAATAGTGAAACGAAGTTCAGGGCTGACCAGTTCTTTTTCCAAGACATCCCTTGCCTTTGCTGTATGTGTGCCCAAGCAAAAAAGAAAAAAAAAAAAAAAAAGGTACGGATTGTATGGAAGCCAAGGAATATGAAGGCTGCAACTGCCCTCCCACCCCATAAAAAGAAGCATATTTTTAATTTCTAGTGGGTGATTTCTGATGTAATATTAATGCAGAGAGATATTTGGCTCTTTAGTTTCTGAATAAAAATCCTTTGTTCCGTCTGGGTTTCCTACTTGATGTTAGCCAGTCTCCCCTCCCCAGCAGCTCTCTCGTTTATGTGCTGCTGTACACAGGTACATGTATTTATTGGGTTGTATTTATTGCTATGTATTTATTTGGGTTCTCATCTGAACTACCTTTTGAACTTTCCAAACACATATTAACACTTTGCAACTTTAAAACTTTGCCCTTCCTGCTCGCTGGAGGAGTGGCAGAGCGCATCTGAGAAGACATGTCCTGCTGACATCCTCAGGTGTTTCAGTTTCATCCTCCATGTGAGACTGAGAAATTTCTATCATCTTTTCAGCCTGTGAAGGAGATGGAGAAGTCATGATCCCTATTTTAGATAGCTTGGGGTTAAGGTATTTTTGTACCTATTGCTTCACTTCAAGTGTAGGGTTTGTCAGCTAGATATGGAGTATTTTTAGATAATTTCAGAATAGCAAAAAGCTTGCTTGGTCAGCTACTCTTCTGCTGTAGGCTCTTGAGGATGTGCCGTAGTCAACTAATCAAATAATCAACAATCCCCATTTGGTAACTGCACTAGCCACTAGTGAAACTTTTAGGTTACCTCAGTTGCAGGTGTGAGTTTTGAAAACAGAAGGACGTTTGCATTGAGATGGATGTACCTTTCAGGGCCATGGAAGATACTTCTGAAGAAGGTCTTCAAACTGACTTGCCAGAAATCACCTCAAATGTAGGTTGTGCTGCTAGAAGCCACACAGATGCTGGTGGGTTACTGAAAGGATTTCTCATCTTAACGTGCAGGATGGACATGGTGGTGCACAAGCTTTAAAGGCTAAAAAAAAACCCAAAGCTATAAGGTTGACAGGAAGGAAGGGCTTATATTCAGGCAAGATGTATAGGTGAATTGGTTGGGTTTTAATTTGTTAATTGTTAATTGTTAATTATTTTGTTTCAGAGGTTGACTACCTATAAGGTGAATTTGAAGCATGCAGTTGCAAAGTGCTTATTTTTTTCCCCTGTATGCCGATTCATTTCAAGTGGCATTTAAGAAACTGAAGAATCATTTCCCAAGAAAATGTGCTGACTAGAATTCTTGTTTTGAAGCCGACAAGTCAATAATTCATATTAGAGAAAAGGAGATAACACTCACTGTTAGGTGAGAGTGGAAGAGATGCAGTACCTTGGTCACTGAAGCTGATACACTGTGTACATTGTGAAATACAGAAGAAATTGGCATTTCTGATAATGCTTGGCATAGTTTCTGGAA
Organism: Numenius arquata; assembly: GCF_964106895.1. NCBI lineage: Eukaryota > Metazoa > Chordata > Aves > Charadriiformes > Scolopacidae > Numenius > Numenius arquata. Next base: position 74,104,299 of record NC_133616.1, read on the forward strand.
TTTGTGTGAGTACTCTATGAAGATTTATTAGTTTATTTCAACAGAGCAGCTTTTGGAAGTATCTTTTGTTGTATACAGCAGCAGAATGTATTCATTGTTCCTTCAAGAGATCATGATTTTTTTTATTACTACTTCAATATATGTGTTTGTTCCATAACATAGGGAAATGGGAAATGAAACAAACTGGTTTCGCGCTTGCTCTGCTTTTGTTCTAGTGCCAGAATATAGGGTGATCTGCAGAATTCAGCTCTGAAGACATGAGGATATGGGGGGTTCTTCCTTTTTCTTTCTCAGGCACGCTAATGGGCTGTTGAAAAAGCCTGTCAGCCCCAGGTGGGGAGAGAAGATGCAGACTCTCGGAGAGAGCTGTTAATCCAGCAGCTGGCTCTTGTCCCTGCTCCCCAGGTTTCAGCAGGGTCTCCTGCCCGCCCTGTTCCCATCCCCAGGAAGGGCACTCGCCTCTGCACCTACAAAATTTCCCTCTCCTGCTTGGACCCTTGACATCACTCTGCATGTCCCTGTTGCCCATTTTTGCATTGTTGCAGTCTGTTGCCCAGAGAGCCCTTGTCCCGGGTGGAAGCAATCGTAGAATCATAGAATGGTTCGGGTTGGAAGGGACCTTAAAGATCATCTCATTCCAACCTCCCTGCCATGGGGAGGGACACCTCCCACTAGAACAGGTTGCTCGAAGCCCCATCCAGCCTGGCCTTGAACACCTCCAGGGAAGGGGCAGCCACAGCTTCTCAGGGCAACCTGTTCCAGTGTCTCATCACCCTCACAGGAAAGAATTTCTTCCTGATACCTAATCTAAAACTCCCCTCTTTCAGTTTAAAACCATTACCCCTTGTCCTGTCACTACACTCCCTGATAAAGAGTCCCTCCCCATCTCTCATGTAGGGCCCCTTTAGGTATTGGAAGGCTGCTATAGAGTCTCCCAGGAGCCTTCTCTTCCCCAGGCTGAAATGTTGTGGGATGCAGATGTAGGGGTGCTGGGCACCAAGGGATCATCGCTTGCTGCTTGCTGCCCGATGCTCAGCCTTGTGGACGGGCTTTGCCCTCCAATTCCAGTTTGGATTCATTCTTCTTCAACAAGGAGAAAGTAATACCAGAGTGTGTTATAGCTTAACGTCCTTCCGATGGTTGTCACACTCAAAAACCACCAAAGGTAAAGGGAATGCATTTTGATTAGCAGGCTATCTGGCTTCTGTAGACCATGGTGATTAAAAGTGGTCCTTCACTGAGAATAATCAGCACCTAACCCTTGGCTGTTTAGCGAGGGTTCTGCATGAAATGAGTTGTGCTGGTTTCTGTCTTTCCAGCAGAAAAGCTTGGCTTGGTTCAGTCTAGAGTGAGGAAGGGTCAATTTAAATAAACAAACAAAGCAAACTAATTAACTGGAAATAATTAACGTAGCATTCTTTAGCTGAACACTACAGCTTTCAGTCTATTAATCCATCAAATACCCAAGTGCTGCATTCACCCTATGCTGCTGTGTGGTGGTGTTAGAGAGCAGAAGGCTTTCAGATTCGCAGCACTGACCTCGCTTGCCCCGCCAAGTAAGCGTGAGAGGTGTGTATAAAGCTGTATGCACTCAAGAAATGTGACCTTTTAAACACATTCCAGAGAACACAGTAGTGATTGATGCTGTTTCCCGTGAGATTTTTCCTTTTATTTTAAATTTTTTTGATTCTTCACCCACCCTCCCTCTCTCCTCCCTCTGTTCCCATCTCTCCACTCCCTTTCTTTATTTATAACTTTATCTCTGTGGCCTTGCCCCCGTTCAGCTGGCAGGCAGGAGCAGCACCTCTGAGAGCCAGCCCAGCCGCTGGGACGGTACGTGGGAGCATCAGCTCTGGGAGGACGCTGTTGCGGGGCCATGGCAGCCCGAAGCACCATGTCCCACAGCACCGGTGGCCCCATCTCGGCTGCCTCTGAGCAGGACCAGGCTGCTGGGCTCTCCTGGCTTGTGGCATGGCAGAGAAAAGCGATTCCAGGCCTATTTCCAGAAAGCAAAGTGTAGCTACCTTCCTGCAAACCATTCTCATAGACATAAATATCCACTGTATGGAGATTTACTCCTGGAAAAAGAGCAAATTATTTTTTTTTCCCTGAGCTTTTGGAACCAGCCTGTGAAATGGAAGAAGCATTTGTTGCATTTTTACCCTGCCAGTGGCAATACCATGTTTTTTCCAGTGTGCATTAGAAACAGCTGTATTTAAACTGCAAGAGTAGATCTAATCGAATTGTTAATGGTAACATTCATTGAGGATTTAACCTCTTATGTTTCTTTGATGGATACGGACATTGATTTTAGAAGCAAATACGATTTAATTACCAGGGAGCTCTTAATTCACTATGCTTTTGCTGAATTGTTTAATTTTTTTTCCTATTTTTTAAAATGTTTTCATTTTTTAGTTTGGATTTTTTTGCTGAAATTGCCTGTTTCGTACCCTGTAGCCCATCTGAAAGTAGCTTACATTCAGAAGAAATTCTGAACTCCCTAGGAACTTTTAATTGCTAAGAATTATTAGTAAATAAATACATATCCCATATTAATTTTGGATACAGAATTTTAAAATTTTTCCATTGGAAGGTTTAGAGTATAGTGCAATTAAATATTCACCACTGACCCCTCATCCATCTCTGACAGAAGGACAAAACTACCTACTACTCCTCATTGGGAGGAATATCCAGTACCTTGCCTGGAGAGCCGGGTGGCAGGCATTTGCCTCCCAGCTTCCCAGGCTCGGCAGATCCAAGGGAGAGGGGCACAGGGCTGTGACAGAGCCCACTGCCCTTGGCCACTGGCTGGCAGAGGTCACTTTCATGTTGCTGCTGAGATTTGCGGTGGGATTTTTTTTGGTTTCTTGCCTTGAGTAGCCCCTTCTCGGTCCAGTGGAGCCCACAGACACCCAGCAGGGATGGGGCAGGTCCTCCTGCATGGCACTGGTTAGAGGTGCAGAGCATACGTTTTTTTCCCAGGCTCCCCAAAATTTTGCTTTTTCTAGGAAGACTATAAACTCTCCTCAGTATTCTGGGAAACTTGACACCAAAAAGATACTTTTTGAAAAATTATTTTACTTTATTTTAACCTGGTTGCCACATGCTTCCTAAGCTCAGGGCCTGGTTGAGCATCAATAATTGAAAAAGTAGATTGCACAGAGATCATGGCCAGTCAAGGCTTGATCCAGAAAGAAATTGTGCTTGTTTGAGTATCTCCCTTTGTGAGGGATGTTCAGCCACAGACACAGCAATTTTCCAGGATACGGTGCATATGGCAGTGCCTCAAATTTCTAACATTTCCTTCTCCGTTTAAAACAAATGGAGGGAGCTGGATCCGTAGCTGCCAAAAGCACAAGTTCTGCAGTTGGATGTGTTAACACCAGGATTTCGCTGCGAACATTGGTGAAATCTTAGCAGGAAAATGAACCAGATTTTAAAACCCAGCCTTGACCTTAAAAAAGGGTGATGAAATGTATTAAAACTCTGAGCGTGATCCATTCATAGGCTTTGTACCTTATGCACTTCACTTTGAAACAATGTGCTTTTCTTCCAAAAGTTTTAAGAGGGGTCTCCTGCATCGACAGGCTGACTATAAAGAGTCACCCTTGACTCATTCAGTAGAGGGAATCTCGCAAAGATGTCTCCGTTGCCTGTTGCACTATTGAGTCCCGATCTACCAAAAAAATAACAAAAATTACTAAAGAAAATATTATACTTGTCAGAGGTTTTATTAGAGAAGCTTTGACATCCTTCTTTTCATTTGAAGTTTTAAGTTCCCTGCCTTTCAAACAGGAGGGAAAAATGTCTGTTGGATGCAGCAATTTCATTGAACATCTCTTCAGATGTATGTAAGAAACCACAACAAACAGGAATAGCACAAGCAGAAGGCTTCTGATACTGTTTTAAAGGGTTAAGTATTTTTGTTGTTAAGAAAGCAGTCTTAGTACAGTGCATAGAAAAGACACTAGTATCCTGACATAATTGGCTGTAAAGCTGCACGTATGCGATTTTGCAGACAGCATTTTGCAGTAGAGTGATACGGTGGAGTTCTGCATGTGCTGAAATCTGTGATAACAAGAGATGTATGTTGCCACATCTTGAAACCATCTCCTCCACTTCCGTGACATGGACTGGCCACTTTCAAAAAGAAAAAAAAAAAAAAAAGTCCACATGCTTGGAAGTATATTTTCTTTGTTTAAACACCTCTATCTTTCATGCCCCAGGAAAATAAAACGCAAAGTGCTTGGAAAAGACAGGCAGGATGCTAGCATTTTAAAGAGCTGTGAGAGAAGAGTTGCTAGGCTAGCGATAGATTCAGAAACTTCCTGAACCAGCATGAGAGATATCAGTAACAGAAACATCTGGAAATATTTAATTGTTTGGTAGCTCACTTCATCTTTAATTTAGACAGAGAGGACTTGTATTAGATTATTTTCATTGTTTGAGACTGAGGGGTGTGTATGCATATTGCAATTTGTGCCCTTGGTGTGAAGTTTTTTCCAGGGGATGCGTCATTGCTGTGACCACAGCTGCCCTCTTTGTGGCAGCGTCAGCTCTGGCTCCAGGACTTGCTTAGAGTTCATGAGCAGTCAAGAGCTGATAGACGTGCCTTTGGTCCGCACGTGATGCATTGGCAGGAACTGCCTCCACTTGTGTCCTATCCCCCAGTTACTACAAATCCTTGAGAAAAAAAAAAACCCATTGGCCTTGGTGGTTGTTCTGCACTGGAAAGATAAGCCCTCAAATTCTGGTCATAGCAGCAGCATCTGAACCCCGGCAGATGGCTGGGGCAGAGAGTTTGAGTTGGGGCTTGAGTCTGCTTCTGATAAGCGAGGTTTTTGGCTCACTGGCAATGCCGTGACGCTGGGGAACTTTACAGAGGGTGGCCATGACTTTCCCTGGGGGAACACTGTGAACTGCTTGGCCCTTTTTTCAGACAAAGCCACAAGCGGAGGCTGCTCTGGCTCCTTCTCCTGGTCATTCCAGGGCGTCTTCCAGCAAGGACTCCCAGAGAGTCCTGTCATTTCCCTTGGCATGGAGGTGCACCGGGGCTTTTGCTTTTGCCACTCCTCAAAACAAAATAAAAACCTAAAACAGGTAGATGTCCTGGAAGCCAGACAACACAAACAAATGGCACATTAACATTAAATAATTTCTAGCCCTGTGATAACAACGTGGTTTTGAAAAGCCACACAATGCTAAATGAGCCAGAGAGAGACATCAGTACCATTCCTTAATTCACACTCCTGTCCTTCTCGTGTCACTAATCCTTAGCGTGTTGCAGATTTCTTTAAGTATGAATGTTCCCAGAAAAATTACCTAAGAATTGTGGCAGGGAAGGGTTTTGTCAGCAAGTTTTTGCTGCTGGTTATTCCACATGGGAAGGAGACAGCTCATGCTCTTGTGATGCCAACTTCATGGGACAACTTTCCATAGTGTCACAAAATTCAGAAAGCGCAGCAGGGAGAAGGTTGGAGAGGTGCAGATCATGTATAGCCCTCTTCTGCTGTAAACAGCTTTTGGGGTTGTCTCTTTTCATCTGTTTTACACGTCTCGATAGAACATTTCTGGGGAAAAGATGAAGTTTTAAATTATGTCTGTAAATGTTTACATGTGTCTGTTGTGGTGATGTGCAATGCTTTTACAGGCATTGGTATACGTTCCTCTGCTTTTCCCTTTCCCTGTGCTCATTGTACTGTATGTGGTCATCTTGCTGCTTATCTCAAAGCCCCCTGACAGCATGTACTGCATTTTGCAGAACAAATCATTTCCTTGCTTTTTGATGTGTTTGCTCTTGCCTGCACCCTGCACCATCTACTGTGAATGACTGCATTTTCCACTCAAAATGCTTGGCATTGCAGCAGCATTCAAGCCCAGAGCTGCTGCTAACAGCAGGGTTTGACAGTCATGACTGAACCCTGGGAGATCTCCATATCCAACCCTCTCCCATCAACCCCGAACTCCTGCCCAAAGTCACCCTGATGGATACAGGCATTATTCTGTGATGCAGAATTAGGAGGAGGAGATGAAGAACGTCCAGGCTGTGGGTCAGTTACAGGCACCTTTTTTTTTTTCTTTTATGAATGCAACGTATAGCCAATTGCAGTAACATACAAATCATTGATGCCAGCAGGCTTTAATCTCATGGGAGCTTCCCAGGCCAACTCAGAATAAAAACAAGAGCCGACACCGAGAAAGAGTGATGCTGTTTACGGCTTGCTGGGGCAAAACTCTGCTGGTTTGGGGAAGGTAAGAGGAGAAACAGGGTCCAGTGGCGCTCCTGCACCTCCCCATTCTCGCTCGTTCCTTTCCATGCATCCCATGCACTGGAGCATGGAACTTGCCAACCCAAGAAGCTCAGGTGGGATCCCAACACTGCAGGGGCTTTGCAAGGTGCTCAGCCGGCTTCAGACGTAAGATCAGCCAAACGCTGATGAAACTAGCAGGGAGTGAAGACTCCATCCTGCCCAGACCATGTTACCTGCCCTGCACCCATAGCCACATTCAGACTCATTGCATATTCCAATGTTACATCCTTAAAAGCATCAGAGCTGGTGAAACTTTCATGTGCCTTCTCTGATAAATGCTGTTTAAGGCAGGAGTATAGTCAGTGATATACATAAACAGTGAGTGGTTTTGGAAAAATATGTGCTGGAAGTACCATAGATGCATCAAACTTGCTGTAGGTCAGTCTGGAAAACCTGCCTAGTCGTTACCCTGTTCCCAGCTCTGTATTCTCGTGCACATAGATTTAGAGCATTAATGAACCCCGTTACAATACCAGGATTCGGATAGCAGGACAGCAGAGAGAGCATGGGTACCAGTAAAAACACTTGTGGCACCACCAGGTGACTAAGGAAGACGAATGCTGATTAATTTTGGAGGAGGAACAAGTGGACTCATCCCTTGTTGCTTGCCTCTCCAAGAAGGTACCAGAAACAGAAAATCTATGCCCTTCTCCTCCTCTCATAGTTTGCAGAACAGCCAGTAAGAACCTGGCAGACTCGAAGCTTGCTGTGCTGGTTAGTTTGGCTCTTTATTATTTGAGACACATCTGTAAGCAGTCCCCAGGCTGCAAGGCCTGCCTATTAAAGACAAGCAGCTGGAGGCAAGGGCTTTTCCTGCAGCACTGAAATGGTCTCTCTGCCTTGCTGCATTCATCCCTAATTTTGCTAGCCTGGCTTTGTTATGGCCACTGCTCTGAGCTCTGCAGAAAAATGGTGAGAAGCCAGCAAGTATCACCAGGAGCTTGAAATGAAGTTCAGCAAAGGCTGATCAGAGTTTTCATTAGGGGTCCTCCTTTGTGCACCACCCCTACACACTGTTGCTGGGTTGGAGTTTACCTCAATGTTGCCTCAATATTCCTTTCATTGTTAAAACACTTTAAAAGAAAATGAGGTCAGCTCTGACTGGCTTCCTTCAGTGTGTTGCTGAATAGTTAGGGGGTTTTATTCTTTTCTGAAGAAGGAAAAAAGCTGTGTATTTCAGTTAGAGGAGCAGAAGTACTTCTTGTAAGAAATTACTTTGCTGAGCAGAAGGATTTTGCAAGCTATTTGCTTACAATGTACTAATTGCTGGTTTGCCTTTTTTTTTTTTTTTAAACCCAAAAAATCCTCAGTGGAGGGCCTTTTGCCTCAAAGGTCATCTCATGCTAAAAAACAACTGCAGAAATCTTGCAAATTCATATACCAGTGTGTCTGTCTGGAAATAATCTGACTTAAACTAGTGTGAGCAATGCTGAATTAAAACATCTGAATGATCCTGCAGGCACTATTTTGGGTGGATGAGTACTCAGTGTAGGTGCTTTAATTAGCTGGTATTGCAATAAGATGTATTTCCTGTGTCCCCAGGTTCTAGCTCCTGGTCATGTGCTGGTACCGTTGAGCAGTGCCGCTGGGCACAGCCTGTCTGCTTGGTGCTGTGGGTTTTTTTAACATAGAGTAATTCAGAAGCTGGCAGCAGGAATTTGAGGAAGAGTCTTTTTTAATCATCGTGGCCCTCTTTCACCCCTTTTCCATCCATTTGCTGCCTCCTCAACCCCGTAGGTGAGCTACAGACCTGTGCAGGTGCTGAAGGTAGTCCATCTGGAAATTGCCTTTATGTTTTGGTAGCAGTCTTGGTCCTTCAGTTCCTCTTTCATCGAGGAAAAACAGCTGGTGTTATACCAGTTAGGTTTTCTATTTTGTAGCCCGTATCCATGATCACAACCCTGTGTTGTTTAAAGCAGAAGTAGATGGCCTCAACATACGAAGACCTTCTTTTGAGGACCAATAACCTTACAGGAACTTCTTGTGGTTTTCCACAGAAATAGTATGGAGGAGCCTTTTGTTTTTCTTACAGAGGCTGGCTTTCAATGCAGCTGTACCATTTGCGACTGTTTTTACAACTGGTCCTGGAAGTCAGTGGAGTTAAAATTTCTTTGATGGCTGGCTCCCTGCTCATATGCTGTCCCCTTCCTTTGAGCAGACAGCTCAACCCTGCATCTAGAACCTGTTCCCATCGAGTCAGCAAAGCAGCGTGCGGTGGGTATAGGCTGTGGGATCAATGAGAGGGGATGAGACACATCTAAGGGCCATTCAGAGCATGCAGAACAAATCAGGCTTGCTTTTTGGATGTCAGTGCTTTGTCATTCTCTGCATGCAGCCTCAGGCTTTTCAAGTGGGAAGGAAATGATTTCACAGGTATCTTCTGCCCCTGGCAGCCATTGGTATGGCCTGCACTGTACGTATCTCATCTGCCACATCTGATCGAACTGCTATTAGTGGTTATTTAGAAAAGTAAAGTACTGCCCTGCCATACGTAGTGGTGATGTGAATTATTACCGGTTCAGCTGGATCTGCATCTCAGAGAATTTTTTGAAATGTCTTTTGTATTTTGAAAACTTCTAGATGGTTTCATTTTCAACTGCCAAAAATTTTACATTGAATGGCGTTTAAATACCTTGTCCCTTGAGTACTGAAGTCCCTGGCAAGCAGAGAGTGCTAAAAGGGAAGAATTTTCAAGTTCTTGCCCCACAGAAGCAGCGTGGTCCCTGGCAGGTCCATGGGGAGCACTTGTGTGAGCTCAGCCACAAGCTCTGCCCTGGCAGCAGCTCGCCTTCTCTGTCGCTGTGAGAGATGAGTTGGCTTTGCCATTAGTCCAATGACAGGTGACAGTAGGAAATAATTGCTGTCATCTTTGGCAGTCTCATTAGAGAGGCCAGGAGTTCAGTGGGGACAGAGACGGCTCCTTCATACCCAGCAGCAGAAGACCCAGGACAAAGCCAAGCTGCGGTCAAGGCATGCTATAGAGAAAGCAGCAATGTTAACGCCTCTTCCTTCCTTGCTTGGTAGATAGGGGCTGGATTGAAATGACCTTTGTCTGGCACTTCTCATGAACACCTCTGAAAGAGATGAAGGTGGCTGGGAATCAGCCCTGTTTTGGCGTTGAAAGTGTTTCAGTATTCTGCCACAATACAATTGCTCTTTCATGAGTGGGTGGGAGTAAGTGAACTGAAAGAGAAGAGTTAGTGCCTTTTTTTTTTTTTCCTTCATTATTATTGTTCCTTTCGATCATAGCCAAAATCTACAGTCTTTTATGGGGACACTGGAGTGAACTGTGTGCCGGAGGTCAAAGGAGTCATATCCTCAGAAGCATGCAGATTGAGCAACCTTCAAAATAGTATGATAGTGCTCTTTTTTGTGGTTTCAGAGGCTATTTATATAGAAATCTTTAAGTCACAGTGACGCAGGATGTGGTGCTAACGCAGTAGCTGAAAGGCAAGCGTTATTCTTGGACACTTTTAGGTGCCACACTTAGCTTGGCAGGGGTTAAATTTAGAAACAGGAGAGCAGACTGCCAAAGGTAGAGCACTGTTCCCAAAAACCAACTGAAACACCAGGATCAGTTCAGCATGCCGAATGAAACTCAAATCTTCCATAAATGCATGAGATGTGGGGAAACTCAGTCATAGTGAGGGGACGCATCACTCCTCTAACCCAGCAGCAGTTTTAATGACTAACCCTTTAAGTGGATGAGACTGGGGTTCCCTTGTTTGTAGTGATGAAGGTGTCTAATGTATTCTGAATTTTTCCCTTACTTTGTTTTTTGCCTGCTTGTCCTGACCTAGTGACATAAAACAGAACTGTGCAAAGCATCACTCCCCCAGTAGTTGCGTTCCCAGGATTTTCCACAGCTGTGTATTGGTGAGAGAAAGAACTACCTGAAGATGCACCCTTTTTTCCCCCCAGTATAATGCATGGTTTGGCAATGTGATTCTTGAAGCTATGCGTTGAAATAAAGGCTAAATTTTATCAATGCTGTCTTCATTGTTTGCTTGAAGGCTTTAAATCGATATAGATTCTGTGATGGTAAATAGAAAGGAAATCACAGAGAAGCTGCCACTGTAATCCAGATATTTGCCACCAGCAATGAAACATTTCCAGATTTGTTAACTGTGTTTCCCATTTTAAGTATGGGAAATACTGTCGTTACCGCAGTAAAATCATATGCTGCAGGACAGTAAACACGCTTCTGACAGGGGAAAAAATTCCCTACAATACCCTGTGCAATGCTTCTTTCTACATAATAATATGAATGAGAATAATATGAATCCAGAGACGGGCTTCATAGACGTTGAATCCTGCTTTAGCAGGGGAGTTGGACTAGATGATCTCTAGAGGTCCCTTCCAAGTCTGAGAATTCCTTGATTCCATGATAAGTTACAGTATAATGGCACCTTGTCCAGATAGGGAAAATTAGATGTTCCAAGGAAATCAGAGGCATCTTTGAGAACCCACAGGTAACTGCATCCCTTTAAACCACATCTCATCTTCAGTGTGTAAGTATAGACCAAAAGCTGTTTTTTCTGCCCAGGTTGTCAGCCTCATCTAGACAGGTTTAAACGAGTACATGTAGAATTAAGTGCTAAAACCTGGAATCTACCCTTCTGAGAAGATGTCAGTATATATTTACCACAAGCAAAATTTGGGTGGTTCTTCACTCACTGCTTCTCTCGTGAAGTGCAATGCTGTGTCTGTCTGCTGTCATGAGGCTTCATCCTCCCTCAGCTTTATCATTGCTATTTGTAAGCACCTCGCTGGTAGTCTGATATCCTGAACAACATCTGAACAGCTATCCTAACATATCTAAAAGACAGACTGATTCCCCAGAAGATTTATTCTGGAGTGACATCCCTGTAACCTGGAGGGGCTTTTCCCTTGTTGTCCACTTCACTCTGAAGCTTGGGCTCTTTGTTTTCCCAGAGGAGCACAGCTGCCATGGTGGATTCTCCTTTTTAAAACTGTTTTGTGTAACTGGACTTAATGCAATTGCCTCAAGGGGTATCTGCCACAGCTTAACCAGCTAGCTATAATCAGATAAATTGCCTATATAAAAATAAAAGGGCACAGTTTTCTTGCAGTTGAGGTAGAGCTGATATATAATACAGTCATTTTAAGTATCTCTATCTTTTTGTAACACTCTCTCTTATTCACAGTCTGGTGAGAATGGGAGAAACAAATTTTATTCCTATTAAGGAAGCAGATCAAGGCTAATATTTTTCTTCTAATATTATTAGTTTCATCTTATGTAAGAATCAAAGCAGTCTTTTACATACTAAATTGCATCCACCCATGCTTCATTTGGAAACTTGTGTTGCAACTGGAGCTTATCCAAACATAACACCAGTAACGCTTAATGTCCTTAACAACAAAAGAAAATACAATTAAACAATCTCTTGTACCAAAGTTGTTTGAAATCTGCTAAACAAACTGTATTGTTTGAGTGTAGCATTGTGACTGTCCCTGGGAAAGTACCAGCGTACCACAGGGGGTACATGGATTTCCAGAGGAAAAGTCAGCAAAACAGGGTTCTTTCAACATGGCCGTGAATGATTTTTCTGTGATTGAAAACTGCAGGTACTAGAGAAGCGGAGAAACACCCAGGTCCCAGGCATGCTAAATATACCTTGCAGAGGCAGGCAGAACAGAGTTCGGTTTGTGAGCTCTGCCTGCAGGGTGCCAGCTGTCCCGCTCCTGCCTCGTATGACCTCTTGCGGTGAAGCCTTCACGTTTGCTTAGGCACGTTTGCATGGCCACCAGACCTGGTCACATCCAACTGCCCCACCTGTGGGACCCAAAAAGCTCACCCAGACCCCTAGGACAGGGTCCTCTTGCTGTTCAGGGACAGGTCTGTCCCACCCAGCGTCCCAAGTCATGACCGTGAACAGTCCATGCCCATAAAGAGGATCCTGTCTGAGTTTGGACTAAAGGATGCAAGTAGGTTGCCATGTATGGACTGAAAGGCAGATTCTTGCTTCTAATTTTCCCCAGACATCTGTTGCTTGCTTTTCTTTGTCCTGTGTCACCATGACCCAGGGAGACCAGTACCATGAGCCTCAGGAGCCTCTTATCATCTGGGCTTTTGTGCTCCTTTTCCAGCCAAGCTTCTGCCACTGATTTGGGGCTGTAGGAGCATTTGTGTCCACAGTAGAGCATAAAGGCTCGTCTAGAATGCCTGGAAGTTGAAAAAAGACATCAAAATTTCCTCTGTGTGTCAGGTTTTTGGCAACAGCGAAGCTCCATGGGGACTACTGTTTTTCTTTACACAGAGATAAATACTCAGATTGCTTTGGCAACAGCCAGGCTTTTATGCAGAGATTAGCTTCACATATCTTTATGAACATAGAAATCAGTTGGAATCCTGACCATTGGTGTTTAATGACTTCCTGTTTTTGTCTAAAATGCTTTTTATAGATAAAAGGCTTACTTTCTTGTTTTGGGGGTGGTGGTGAGGGGGGAACCATCTCTCTCCCGCAGTCACTAGATCAGTGGCAAATTCCGTTTTTCCTTAACAATCTTTTGATTTGAGGGATTCAAATGGATGCAGATAAATTGCCATGGGCTCAAGCTTTTGCTTTTCTTTTTGGAAAGCAGTTTGCATATGCCGCCTTTGCAAGGTGTTCTCTAAAACCACAACAAGCGTACATTTGAAGCAAGGAGGTATTCAGACACCTTTGGTTTGCAGGTGTCAGTTGAAAAACAGTCCTAGCCTTCTCCGATTGCATTAGCACTTGATTTCTCCTTCAGAGATGTCAGTCAAGGAATTCTTGGGGGTGGCTGGATCAGCTGGCCGGAGACCAGCAAACTCATTTTGCAGGACTGCGAGCAGCAGGCAGAAGATGACACCAAGCGAGTGTTAACCTGGGCTAGAGTTTAATGAGCACCCATGAAATAAACGGGTCAGTTCTGATGGCTTGCTTCTGCCCATGTCTCGTTTTATCTTCAGTTTGTTTTGGTTTGTTATCGGTCCTCCCCAGGCTTTTCTGTCTGTTGCTGTTTCAAACTTCAAAAGCTTCAGATACTACAGAGAAATGCAGGGCTCGGAGACCCATGCCAGTATCTGAAACATCCAGAGCTGGTGCCAAGCTCTGTGGAAAGGCCACCCAGGGTCCAGGTGGGAAGACATCCAGCAGATAGGACCTGCAGAAGGAAAGCCAGGAACCGAGTGTCAGCGTATCCTGCCTCCAACACTTGGCAGCAAGCACTCAGGGGTGGCGAGCACGAAGTGCTGCAGAGAGCAAGCTCATGAGAACTCCTATGGCTGCCATTTACAAGTCCTACCAAGGGAAACCTCTTCATTACCTCTGGTCTGGGCTTGCAGACTGAAGCGGGAAGAGAAGACCAAAGGTGTCGGCCACCCTGCAAAACAGGAAGGCATGATGGCTGTAGACACAGCCCTACCAACCACAGGCGTTTTCTATCTGAGCATCTTCATGCTCAGAGACAGTGGTTGTATGGCTAGTGGTGCCAACAGGGTTGTTGGCTAAGTGTTATTGTCAGCACCCTGTGAAATGCCACAGTGGGTCAGTTGTATCTTCAGTTGACTCTACATGCAGGAGGCGTAGATACAGAATTGTGTTTGGTGTAAAAGGAGGGCTTTGACCTAAAGATTTCACCAAGGAATTTGTGAGTATTTAAATGATAAATTGTCAGGAGCAATGTGGTGATGTGAGCTTTGGAAGAGAACAGGGAGAGCAGAGGGCAGCCTGTAGCAAAGAAGTCTATAAGCCAGCAGGAGTATCAAGGTGAAATACTAAATATCAATCACCAGAATGAGGTGATGCTAACATACACTGGAACTTCACTCTTTCTGGGCAAGGCTTGCTGCTCCTCCCAGCCTAGCTAGAACACAGGCAGAGCCCCAAGGAAGCTTTTATGTTAAGTCATTAGCAAGTTTTAAACCAGATAAATGCTTCAAGAGGGAAGCAGCCAGGTTCTCAGAGAGGGGGAGAATTGTTGACAGTGACTTAAACACTGAATAAATTCTGTGAACAGGAGTTCAAAGGTGAAGACAGATGTTTGAAGCAGACACATAACTGTATTCCTGCTGTGAAGGGGAAATAGCTTTGGAGCAAGGTATGATTTTAGTGTTCCTACGTGATCCAGCCATTATTTTGTCATGGCGGTCTGGGGAAGCTCCCACTGACTGGAAAAGGGGAAACATAACCCCCATTTACAAAAAGGGAAAAAAGAAAGATGCAGGAAACTACAGGCCGGTCCGTTTCACCTCTGTGCCCGGCAAGATCGTGGAGCATATCATCCTAGAAACTCTGATATAAGGTACATGGAAAATGAGCCGGTTATTGGTAGCAGCCAACATGGCTTCACCAAGGGCAAGCTGTGCCTGACAAATTTGATGGCCTTCCACAACGGGGTTACAGTGCTGGTGGATAAGGGAAGAGCAGCTGACATCATCTACCTGGACTTACGCAAAGCATTTTATACTGTCTTGCATGACAACCTGGTCTGTAAATTGGAGAGACACGGATTTGATGGATGGACCACTCAGTGGATAAGGAACTGGCTGGATGGTAGAACTCAAAGAGTTAAGCCAACGGCTCGATGTCCAAGTGGCAACCAGTGACAAGTGGTGTTCCTCAGGGGCCAGTACTGGGACCAGTGCTGTTTAACATCTTTGGCGGAGACATGGACAGTGGGATTGAGTGCACCCCCAGCAAGTTTGCTGGTGACACCAAGCTGTGTGGCACAGTTGATACGCTGGAGGGGAGGGATGCCATCCAGAAGGACCTAGATAGGCTTTAGAGGTGGGTCTGACCTCATGAGGTTTAACGAGGCCAAGTGCAAGGTCCTGCATGTGTGTTGGGGCAATCCCAAGCACGAATACAGGCTGGACAGAGAATGGCTGGAGACCAGCCCTGAGGAGAAGGACTTGAGGGTGTTGGTTGATGAGAAGCTTAACATGAGCTGGCAATGCACGCTGGCAACCCAGAAAGCCTACCATACCCCAGGCTGCATCAAAAGAATTGCGGCCAGCAGGTCAAAGGAGGTGATTTTGCCCCTCTACTCTGCTCTGGTGAGACCCCACCTGGAGTACTGTGTCCAACTCTGGGGCCTCCAGCATCAGAAGGACATGGACTTGTTGGAGCACATCCAGAGGAGGGCCAAGAAGATGATCAGAGGGCCAGAACACCTTTCCTATGAAGACAGGCTGAGAAAGTTGGGGTGGTTCATTCTGGAGAAGAGAAGGCTCCAGGGAAACATCATAGCAGCCTTGCAGTATCTGAAAGGGGCCTACAAGAATGCTGGAGAGGGACATTTTACAAGGGCATGTAGTGATAGGACAAGGGGTAATGGCTTCAAACTGGAAGAGGGGAGATTTAGATTAAATATCGGGAGGAAATTCTTTACTGTGAGGGTGGTGATGCAGTGGAACAGGTTGCCCAGAGAAGTTGTGGATGCCCCATCCCTGGAAGAGTTCAAGGCCAGGTTGGATGGGGCTTTGAGCAACCTGGTCTGGTGGAAATTGTCCCTGCCAATGGCAGGGGGGTGGGAACTAGATGATCTTTGAGGTCCCTTCCAACCCAAACCATTCTATGATTCTATAAAAGCAACATTTTGCATTCAGTCAAAAACCGCAGAAAGAGTGTGCTACAAATCTCTCACTCATTCAAAATTCATACAGCTTCCCTAAATAAAGACACATTAAATAAACGAAGGGGCTTTGTTAGCACTATTTTAAACAAGACCATTCTTACTGGCATTCTGCATGCTGCTCTCCCCGGCCTAGGGTATTTTTCAAGGACCACCTTTCACGGTCATCCTCCCCAAGCCTTTTGGAGTCTGTGGGTGGAGAGGCAAGTCTTTCATATCTAAAGTTCTGCAGAATTTGCCAAACTTAGCATAGGATTATTTTACATTTGTTAATCTGGTCCATATGTGGTAGTCACATTTTATTTTTCACATAAAAATTCCGTGGGTGGAAGCAAACCTTACCCCAATGCTCACTGTTTCCAGCAGAAACTACAAAAAACGGCAACAACTGTGTTTTCATCCATCAAGAACTATAAGCTATTTTATGTTGTGGTAAAAAAAGCTATAGTAATGTTGTGGCAAAATTGGGGAAAATTATGTCAGACTAGAATTAGAAGAATTACTCCTACATTCCATATGTTTATGGGGTGATAAATTATTTTCATGGATCTTTTGCATATGTAATAATTCAGCATTCATTTAGATTTCATTCTCTAATATTTGTATCTGGGGAAAACAATGCATAGCTACCAATAAGCACTATTTCATGCAATGCTTATCTCTGTTCATGCTATGCACAGGATAATAGGCAGTGTGATAAGGAGGGTTATTGATACAGCTTACAGATGGCCAGGGCATGAAGAAGTGCAGTTGTGTTGCAGCTGATGAGCTTGCCCCTCAGCTAGCATAGCAAGCGGTTTTCCCTGCTGAGGGTGGGATTGTATCAGGGTGTGGAAAATGCCAGGCACTCCTGTAGCCCTCTTTGGCTATGGTTTTGTTAAATAAAGCAAAATCATCTGCCTACAGCGTTGCTTTCAGCCTGCAGAAAGTGCAGCAAGACCCTTCGCCCTGTTGGCAACTGGCAGTGGTGCTCAGTGTCCTTTCCTCTCTCTCTGGGACACTGTTGTCCCAGCGGAGGACGTGCTGGCCGCCCATCACAAGTGCCACTCTGAGAACAGGAGGGGATTTGGAGAGGACAGCAGATGGACAAGGGGAGGTCAGCAACAGCAGCAAAACATAAACGTCCCTGCAGTTCAGCTGGAGTGAGTCTTTTCTGTCTTTGATATGGCAGCGCCTTATCCTGTTTCTGTAATCTTAACAAAGCTGCAAACACAAGCAAGACTTTTTCTTCCCCTTTCTCTCCTCTTACTCCCTAAAAGAGTATTCCTCATACTTCTCTGTATGAGGAATTTGCAGGGTGAGTGTGAGGTCATGCCAGAAAACAGTAAAGTCAGGATCAACACCCAAGATGGGTGGAAGAGGGCACGCGGCGAAGGGGACACAATATGGTTAAGCAGAAGAAGAGGGATGTCTCAGAACAGGTGTGCATTGACAAGAGCTGCATCCCACTGGAGCCTCCGAGGGTCGGCAGTATGTGACTTGGCAGGAGCAGAAGCACTTCTTTTATTTTGGTGTTGTGAGTTAGAGGAAAGTAAACCATGGAATAAACACAGACTCACACTGTCTAAGGCAAAAGTTTAAAAAAAAAAAAAAAGAAAAAGTGCAGCTTAGGAAGTGCTTTGCCTGCTAACCTGAGAAGTTTCACATGTAGCCATCCAGTCTAGTCACGGGGAGATGGCCATGTGCAGGTCCTGGGCATGCAGGCTGAGTGTTGAGGGGGAATTGCATCCTTCACCTGCTGCCCACCCCCAGGACAGCACAGGGACACTGAGGTCCTGGAGAGCTACCAGCAGGGGGATGGCAAGCAAGCCTCAGGGTGCTTCTCTGTGCCACCCCCTGCCAAGGCTGGCCCCAAGCAGTCCCCGGAGCCTGGGTGACAGTGTGCCTCCAGCATGTTGTTTGTGAACTTCTTACATCCTCCCCAGAGCGAAGCCTAATGCAAAAATATACTGGAGTTGATCGGTGTGCCATGAAAACAAGACTCTCTTTCCATCTGCGGCAGCAATAAACCAACTTGATCTGCAGCCCTAGGGTAAAGCTGGACCAAATGCTCTTGCCGTGCTTGTAGAGGGACAGTTGCTTGCAAGTCACTTCTTCAAGCCTGGGTTTGGATCTGTGCAGTGTCTGCCTTTGAAAAAAAAAAAAGGAAGCTCCACAAGACAAACTGACAATGTTTTTCCCCCCTCTTCAACCTCTTTTCCACTATGTCAAATCCTTTGGGTATGTCTGCTTCTCAGAAGAGGGCTCTTACTTGCGTTGCTTCTTACCATTTTTTTGTAAATACAAGCATTTAAGACAGTCTCCACTGGTAGGACAAAAAGTTACCCTGAATAGTCAGTGCTTAGTGATAAACGAAACCAGCGGGCATGCCTGACTGCAGTAGCACAGAGGTGATCTGTCATTCAAGTACAGCCTTAAATTAATATTTCTGTGGTTTAAGAAACTGTTTCTATTGTATGTTTTTTTCCTAATTTATCTTTCTGCATTTTGTTGTGTTGATTTTGCAAACATTCCTGAGAGGACAAAGGACCGAGTAAGGAGTGACTAGTTCATCAGTGTTTATTCTCATACAGCTTGTTTCTTTTCTGATGCTGATTTTCGGAGTTGTTTTCTCTTTTGTGTCTCTAGTCACTCATTTTTGTGTGATTTATCATGGCTGGTTTCATACGCCTACTGCCTACAACAGTTTTTACTCTCTTGCAATCAGATCTGGCTGTGAGGCCATGCCATGCTTACCCAAGAGTTTCCAAGCCTGCAACTACCATGGCAATACAGTCCACACTGGTGCACCAGACGAGGGTTCAAGACGTGGGGTGTAGTCATATCGTGGTCATTGGAAAGCCTGCAGTGGACTTCTGTGGGAGCTTAGCAAGACAGACTATGCATGAGGAGCTGGAGTTTCAGCCCTGGGTGTGAGGCATCACCCAGCAAGAGAAAATGAGATGAGTGTCATGACTGCTCTGTTGTAACTTAGATTTCCTGTTGTAAAATGTGCTTCTCAGTCAATAGGGAGTCTTCCCCTCTTGTCTCCTTAAATATTTTTAAAAGACAGAGTGCCGTTTCTCTGATCCCCTCAAGCTTTCCTGTCTCGTGGCAAGCCATTCGCCCCTCAGCCTCATGGGCATTTCTTCCCCAGCCAGCCCTCTCTTGCCAGACCTAGGCAGACCTAGGCTGTGCACCATAGGGATGTTTCTCCTGCTGCAATTGAACAGCTCGGTCAGCTTCATGCACTGCCAGCACCTCTAAGGCTGCCAGGGTTGGAGGTGTCACCCCAAGGTGCTATCTGTCCAAGCAACAGTACTCTACAGCCACCCAAGGACATGCCATCAGTGACTTTATTCATGCATGTTGGGCTCTTCTGGTGCCATGGCATGACAAGGACATACCCGTGAAGATGAGCAGATTTGATTCACTGAATGCAATAGATGTGCTTTGTCATTGTCATTGTAACATGGCTTTGACCAAGTTTTGAAAATGTTAAGGTGCACCTGGAAATTACTTCCACTGTACTTTGGGCTGCTCTGCTCCTGAGCAGAAAAACACATCAAGATTGTGGTGTATGCTTAAGGCAGTGTATGGCAGTGGGAAGCTTTTGGATCTCGTTGTTTTATTAGATGTGATATTTTTAGATCTTCATTCTTGGTGAAATCAATGCACAGCAGGTTTCTGGAAATCAAATTTCTGGAAGAATTTAACCTCACTTTTAGCTTAGTATCACTTTCCTTTGACAAATATTCCAACTAAGAAGTAGAAAAAATAAATTTCAAGCTTTTTTTCCTTCCAGGGAAAGAATTCCATGTTTAACAGATGATATTTCCTAAACCTGAAATAATAGGAACCTGACATTTTTATGTTCTTTGCATTATACCTAACTCAAACATGCCTTTACGGTGAGTGATGCTTTCCAGTATTTTCCAGGGTACTGACAGTTAAATAACAAGTGAGAAAACCCGAGCCATTGTTTGTGTCACCATTTGTAAGCACTTAACTTAATAAGCCGCAGGAGCCATTAGCATGGTGGGAAGTTTTGCTAGGAAAATCCCAGGGGCTAAAGTAAAACAAAACCCACTAGACTGAATGGGGCTGGTTTCAATGGTTTTAACTTCCCAGTAACAAATGAGCCCTCTGTTCGGAAGCTTGAATCTATCCATGCTTGCACAAAGGTGTGGTCCTGGGTGCTGTGTGCTCCTCTGCCACCATCATTGGCGTGTGGAGGACACTGGAAAAGTCAGCCTGGTCTGTGGCTGGGGGCCAGGGCAGCAGAAAGCCCACCTTACCCAAGCGGTTCTGGAGCTGGGGACTGTGGGTTCCTTCTCCTCTCGACAGCTTGGCTGCCAGCGCGTCATTGACCCAGCTCCAGGCCTGGTATGAACAGCAGGGTGTCAACTTGTGGAATAATGGCTTCCATTCTCTTCCAGAGCTGGGTGGGAAGGCGACCCTTTGTTTTTATCTTCTTCCAGTGTAGCATGGCTGCACAGAGCATTGAGTTGCTTGCTCAACCACAGTCCACTTTTTCTTTAGCACAACCATATCAAGCCTCAGCATGTAGGTTGTTGAACGAGTCTGAGATACTGAGGAGCCCAGAGAGGCTCAAAAACTCCACCTTAGACCAGTGTTCAGTGTCTTTGGCTGTGTGTGGAATTTTGTCACTCTGGGGCTTTCTCAGGAGTAAATGCCTACCTGCCTCCCCAGACTGCTGCTTCTTGTTGATGCTTTTAACATACCCAAAAATGATAGCAACAGAATGTTCTGCTTGATGTATTTAGTTTCTTAATAACAGATTTAGAAAACAACAACAACAACAACAAAAATTGTTGGAAAATTGGAAGCTTTCAATTGCAACTTTGAACAGCGTTAGGAGAGCTTTCCTGTCAGCTCCATTGTTCCCACATTGGACTTTTCTGCTACAGGCCTGGTGAGGATGCTGTCATCATCTTTTGTCCTTGACTGTAGATCCCATGACTTGCAGTGTTCCCATCTCTGATGTTGTTCTCCCGAGGCAGCCTGTAATGAAGAAAATATATACTCAAGCTGGAACAAAGTCCACCGCTGCCTCACAAGCTAGGAGGTTGAACACAACATGCACAGTTTCAGCAGTGAGTGGTTGAATTTGAAAGATTGTCTTGGTTTCTGCAGGAACCAGCTCAGCAGAGCTGCTCCATGCAGAGGGCAGCCTCTGTATCCACCCGCACAATCCTGCAAATAAAGAGATGCAGTCTTCTACTGTTCTGGGAACAGGTACAAGGAAGGGACAAAAGGCCGTAGTCCTTTGCATGGGTTTAAAGTGCTCTTTTCTAGGATTGCTGGAAACTGAAAGAGCTGCGGACAAAAGCTATGAAGTAGATTCATGTGTTTGATGCCACCTCGGCGTGGGAGAGTTTCATCCTTATTCTGGAAAATTGCTGCCAGCCCTTAACAAAGTCATTTGGCCAAAGACATTGGCGCTTTGTACTGGCAGCTGGCAGTTCGCCTCCCAGCTTCTTTCCCGTTGCAACCTTTGTTGGTCAACAAAGTGATAGGCGTTGAGTGGCACTGTGGCACCATCACTTGCAAGCAAGCTCAGTTTAGGGATGCTTTTTGGTATATAGGAAGCCTGTGTGTGGTTGCCTGGTTGGCAACCGATGTCTGTAGCCTGGCACACCCTGTGTGTTTGCAGAGCCCTTTGGAAAATGTTCTTCTGTTTGATCTAGGTGGGTTTGGTATCCGAACAGAAAGGTGTCTGCACAGCTTGCAGCTGCCGCTGCCCAGGCTAGAAATAGCTGGCACCTTCTTGGCAGGCACGGCGAAAAGGCTGGGTGCTGCAGAGACTGACTGTAGTCAGCGGCTAGACCTGCAGGGAGCATCACTGCAGGAAAAAAAAAAAGAAATGGAGGCAGCGTGTTAACAAATAAATAGCACAGGGACAGGAGAACCTGTTTGAAAATAGCACTCACCCGGGTAGTGCTGGGAAGCCCTTATTGCTCCTGCCTGCGCTCAGCCTGCCCGCTGATGATAAGACTTTGGTTTCCACCTCAGCCAAGTTTGTCAGCCTGGAAAATCTCAGGAGCACCGTCTTTGTTCTGACACGATTGGTGTGTAAGGGCTTCCCCAGTGCTGCATATATTTAAAACATCTTTAAACTTGCAAGAAGTTAGCATCTTCGTTTAACTCAGTACTCCCAATAAAGTGCAAGGCGTTTGATTTCATTTCTGCATTGAGCTCCGAATTTTGTTCTGGGCTTTATTCCCCTTCAGAGCTTTGCAAAGCAGAGAAAGGAGGGGGAAGCATTTTAATCAGGGTAAGGCTCTTTGGCATTTACACTATTGAAGCCTGAGGAGCCTCTGAATTTCTGTTGAATAGGGCCCTAAGAAAAGAAGTAGATCTGTTGAAGGATGACATTTCAGTGCATGAAGGATGTGTGTTTAGGACTTTCCATTACATAATGGGGCTGAAATGGATTAACAAGACCCAGGCTTTCTTTTTTCTTGAGAATTGCTGCCTGCACCACTCTTTTTCTATTACTGATGCTTCAGTCACAGCACTCACAGAAAGGTTTTCTTTGTTGTTATTAGTTTGAGAAGTAAATTGCAGCATTGTTTCTCCTGATCAAGAGATTGATTAGTCAGAGGTCTCTAGCTGAAGGGAAAAAATGTTCCTCATTATCAACTTTAAATGCAAATGTATTTGCCAAGCAGAGAACTTTTCAGATGGTGAGTGTGGGGGGGAATGCCTTGCTCTTTTGATGTGCTGCCCATAACCATTTACACATTTTTGAAAGGCAGCCCTCTCATCAGGTCAGTGAAGAAATAGTGTGGGAAAGATACTCTTGAAAGAGAAAATTAACCATTGCCGCTTTCAGTTGGAGGGTTCTCATAGTGTCTTGATGAGTAACAGTGCATTAGTATATTTGTGGGTTTTGTTGTGTTTTGTCCGCTCTTTCTCTTCCTAGGTGCTTTCATAATCTGCTGGACCCCAGGATTAGTCTTGCTGCTCCTCGATGTTTGCTGTCCCCAGTGCAACGTCCTGGCCTATGAAAAATTCTTCCTGCTCCTGGCGGAGTTCAACTCTGCCATGAACCCCATCATCTACTCCTACCGGGACAAGGAGATGAGCGCCACCTTCAAGCAGATCCTCTGCTGCCAGCGCAGCGAGAGCGCCAATGGCCCCACCGAAGGCTCAGACCGGTCGGCGTCCTCGCTCAACCACACCATCTTGGCTGGCGTCCACAGCAACGACCACTCGGTGGTGTAAAACCGCGGCCAGCCGCGTGGCCGACGAAGAGCGGCGGGCTAACGCCGCGGTGTGGGGTGGGCGCTCAGCCTCGGGGAAGGTAACCCACTCACAAGGTTTTCTCAAACACTAATGGACTACAAGTGCTTCTTTTGCAGGGAGCCCGACACACCGGCATGGTCCGACCCGTCCACAGGACTGGCTGCGCTGCAAGGCCTTTGATTTCTACTTTCAAAAAGTAGAAGGCAGATGCCTTGTGGCGGGAGGTCGTTGGTAGCCCATGGAAAGCCTCTCTGAGACTTCGTCGGACTTCGCTGCATCTTGGTGCCAGTCTGAATCAACTCTGATTAATTAAGCTTATACCTGCTTCACTGCATTTACATGTAGCCACTTAGTCTTTTTAAAAAGGGAGTAAAGGGGATAAAAGTATGCCTATCATTTAATAGACATGTAATATTTATCACCATCAGCATGCTTGTGATGAACATTCTCTGTGCAGGGAGTAAAACTGTGCTCTACTCTTCATATTCTTAGCCACACTGCCATAACTACAGTAAAAACAAAAGCATTTTTTTCTAATACAGGCAACAGGAAGATGATGGAAACTGACTCTTCTTACCTTCATTACTGGTGTTAGAGAGCATGCATGTTCTGTGTGTATGCAGATTGTTTTAATTATGGAAAAAAAAAAAAAAAGCTCGTTGTAATGTCTGCAGGAAAGTAGAAAAGCATAGACTGTATTCCAGTGTTTGTTTAGATTATGAAATAAACAGTACTCTAGTCACAAGGTATTTAACGTTCTTCTTTGAAGTGCGGTATGAAATGTGTAACACGTGAGGGGTCCCAAGTTTTTCATGGACAAGTTCTTAAAGCAGGACACATCCCTAAGGCTCTTCGAGGGCTACAGTCAGGTTGGTAGATTTTAAAAGAAAATGTATTTATGGCATTGGAATGTTTTTTTTGTTCATGGCAGAAAGCAAAGGGATTTTTAATGTGAAAAAAAGTATGGTTTTATGAAAACTTCCCTGCAATTAAAAACAAAACACCCTCTGCATTTTTGCACTAAGAAATATTTGTAGGGTATCCTTTACATGAGGTACCCTTCATTTCAAAAGCCGTGGGCTACTAAAAGCCAAGGTACAATTTTACTTTGTAAAGTCAAGACAACAGATGTAGTAGTCTATTGCAAATTACTGGATTGTGCCACACATGTACATTGTTATGAATAGCTAAGCTAACGGATGGATTTTTTCATATATGGCTGTTCAGAAGAGAAATGCCACTCATGTGAATCTCGGTCACCAAGAATCAGTGACATTAATCAAAACTCCGTGACAGGAGTAAATGGGAGCAAAGATGGGATCTTGCTGATAAAAAACTTGGGACCTTTCTTTGAGAAACTGTGTGTTCTCCTAGTAATGTAAAGTGTATCAACAGTAAATTACTAGGGCCATTTTCCTCATTGTAATTTCCCTCTATAATGAAAAAAAAAAAAAAAAATCAGAGGTGTATCCGTCTATGTAACATACTGGAATATAACATAAGGGACAATATTCTCCCATTTGGGAAGGGAAAAATTGGAGGGGAGAGGGTTATCCCAGCAAAAAGCAGAGTTTTTAGCATCTCTTGCTTGGAAGAGATGCTTGGATTATATGCTTCCAAGCATAAAATTGCTTGGAAAAGGCAGTTCCTTGCTGAGGGAGGGAAGAGCAGCAAGTGAGCAAAAAGTGTCTCCTCTGAAGGAAGTGAGAGTTTTGCCGGTGCTTTCAATAAAACTGAATTTGCCTCTACCGTCAAGCAAAATTTGTGTGGACACTGTGGAAGATGGAGTGGGCAGAGGGATTAAATGCAGCATTATGTGCCAGTTGACTAAGGTACTGAATGTTACACTTGCTTTGGAGAAAACAGCTCTTTTTTCTGTGTTCGAGAGCAAGTGAATATAAAGGTTGATTGGGGTTTTATCCACATATCTGCACTGAGAAGGAGAAGAACAAGCTATATGAACTTTTTCATTTAAAAGCATCTCCTTGCTAAGAAACTTCCTAAGTTTGCTTAGCGCCTGCATGATGTTTGAGCTAGTGCAGGTAAGCAGAAGAATGGAGAGGGTAAGAGTGCCTCCAAAAACAGGGGACATCTGACTGAGAAACAATTTCCTTTTCTCAAGAGTGCTCAGAGTTGCTTTCTTCCCTGGATCCAGGGAGGACACTTTTTCCCTTCCCTGACTTGCCCACAAAAGAAGGACATCATAGACACTTTATTTCTGGGGGGAGTTGCCTTTTCCAAGTGTCCTTTTTACTGCTGTTTGCGTGCTCTTTATTGAATCTCCCCTGTGTCGGGTGGGAGGATGATGGTAAGAAATGGCAGCAAATCATTCACCCCAGTTTACCGTGCTAAAAGTGGAGAAGCTCCAGGTGAATAATCTTAAACCAGGGGTGCAATCACTCATGGCATGCGGGGGGGTCCAGAGGCCCCTTGCGAAGGCGGATGCCCGAGGAGGCTTTTCTTTTCTCATTGCAATTGCGACAGGAGGCAGTTGCTGCCCAGGTACGTTGACCAGCCCTTCTCCAAGGAAGCACTCGACAATTCAAGAAGCTGGACCTTTAGAACTTGTAACAGCAGTTAAATTTCAGTCCTGGGGTAGGTCAATCTGGGAGCACTTCTGGCAGCACGTGGCTTTTTCTTCTAAAAGTTAAAATGCAGGGCTTTAGATCAAAGACAACAGGATGCAAGCACTGCTTGTACGATTCCACTAGAGGAACTCACTGAGCATGTGGCTGCTGTTTAAAACCTTAATTAGTGTTTTGTTGTGTTGACATGATCTCCCTATATCCTTGAGAAATCTGATCTGTGGATTGAGTGTTTCTTTGCAAGCTAATGAAATTAAAGCTGCTGTGAGCAAAGAGAATAAAAACAAGAGCTTGGAATAGAAGGAATCATTTTCTCTCTTCTTTAGAGTGGTTCCCTTGCCACTTGGTTTCGTCTCAGACTTCTTTTAACTTTTGCTTCTCTGTTCAGATTTTCCAGCTTCATTGTGCAGTTGTAGAACTCACGTCTGCTATGTGAAAACATGGTGCAAAGTACTTAGGGGAAAAAAATTGCTCCACTTATTTTTACTTATCTCAAATCCTTCAAAAGGTTTTAGAAGACTTCTTAAAATACCAGCAGTCCTCCCACAGTCATTAAAATTCTTCTGTTGCTGTCTGCCTCTGGTCCAAGGAAATCCTCTTGAAGTTAAAATGTGATGGTGTTTGTTTCAGCAACCGTAGCGGTGAGGAGTTGTGTATTAAAAGTAATATGGCTGATGAAATCATTTGCAGGTCAAAACATGTTTTTCCTACTTAGTATTTTCAGTGGCAGCAAAAGTCTGAAAACTAATTGAAAATATTGCTTTTGAGTGAAGAATTATTATGTAAAGTTTTACTCCCTGTTGCTGTCATATTTAGAGAAGCTGGGTGACCCATTGGTCTACAGAGCTGTTAATCACAGCATTTACATGAAGATACATTCTGGGTTTGACACACGCTGCGTTTCTTGTCAACCTCTTTTGCTCCATGTTCTCTGAGACTCTTGGTAGCTTCAGGCTGGCTGTTAACTGGAATGCTCTAAGCTGGGCAGATAGCTGGCACAAGGAGAAAGGGCAGACCAATTAAGAGCTTTTTCGGTGATTCCTAAAACCATGGACATCTGTTTGTCCATAGTGCACCAGTAAATGTGTTTTTTAAAGAGTTGCCCCAAGATGACCGTTGGTTTTTTAACTCTGTCTTTCCCACTAGTCACAGTTCTGACTTAAACAAGCTGGCAGCAAAGACTTGGTGTAGGTTACTGGGTGAAGAAGAAAGGACATGCCATGTTCATGGTACAAACTAAGCCTGGGTAACTTGGGTGTCAAAGGGGAGAGGACATATTTTCATTTTAAGTATCTTGGTTCTGCTTCCCTTCCAAAGTAACTTCAATTCCAGCATAAATTTCTCTCAGTATGGCATTGCACTGAGATGAAACTTTCCAGGTCACTCTGAGGAGTAAGTCTTTTAGTCTCTACCTCTGTGGTGGTCAGGGGTGTTGGCCATGGTCTGTCTGGGTCCCAGGAGCAATCTGTCATGGGAAACTCAAGTGGGCTCTGCTTCTGAAACAAGTTTTGTATCTTCTTCTGACTTCTGCGTTGCCCCGAAAGTATGCTACCACATACCAGGTTTATCTACTGTAAGGCCAGCTGGGGTTCCTCTCTGTGACACTGCCATCACCAGCTCTGTTCTCACTGCAGTAGGTGTCCACAGACCAAAACCATGCAGCACTTTCTGTACAAGAAATAAAAGCCCACCCAGCAGGTTGTTCTCCGCAGGTGGGATTAAAGAGGACACCGCCAGCTGGAGAGGCTTTGATGCAAACATCCATGGTCTGTCTTTCAATCACTGTGAATCAGGGTGATGCAAAGCAGAGCTGGCAAAGCCATTTCTTCAGGGCATCATCCCCACAACATACCAAAGTGTGACACCATCCTGGTTGTACCTGTCGTTCTTTTGAGTCCCTCCTGACCGTGAGACAGGATGGAGCTGGCAGAGGTCAGCCTTAGCGGACTCACTCTTTTCCACCTGCTGCAGAAGTAATGTAACCAAAATACAGGCTTTTCCTTTCTGGGCCTCTTAAGGGCTTTCCTCTTGAGCAATTTGCAATTGTGAGTCTACCTGTCATGTCCTTTCTGATCAGTTCTCACCATTAGCAATCAGTCTGTGCTACATGCTGGTGTCTGCATGGAGGGGCTTTGTAACTGCAGTCTCATTTGTTCAGCCAAATTGCCCAGGCTTTACTGTTTGATTGGAAAGGCCGTTTCCAATAGGTAGATAGGTTAAAGAGTATTAACTCTCACACCTGTACCTCTCAAGAAAAGATGCCCTTGTCTTTCCTCCCATTTTTTTCTTGTAGAAGATTTTCCAGTAAGTTAGTCACCCAACTCCAGTTTTCTAGGTCTATCAACGAGAAAAACAGAGGTTGATATGAAAAAAAAAAACAAAACAAAACAAAACAAACAAACAAAAAAAAAGATATTAAACTATGCCACTGTCTTCTGTGGTATATAGAAATCCAACCCACTGATAAGCTGCCAGCACCTTAACAAGAGCTTCTATGAAATGTTCCCATTTGCCTGTGATAAACTTGTGTTAACCAGAAGCGTATGTTGGAGACTCAGGAATCTGTCCATTTGTTTTCCTGTTTAAACAAAGCCATGTTTATAACTCACAAGAATGGAGAGAGCCAATGAAGTTTGGAAAACAATTTTGCTATTAAGTGCACTTACTGTAAATGTTTAGAGGTTGTATCTAGTACAATAAAGTATTTAGCATGTGTGATATGGAGTGTGCAAGAAATAGCCTTTGTCGGGAGAGCTGGTATTTTGGGTGTGGAGAGGAATTACTTAAAAAGTGTGTCTGGAGGTACAGGCTGGTCTGTTCCAGGATGTAGTGTAGGGCTGAAACACAGGGACAAGAAAGGGGCAGGTTATCTCAAGAAATCTCTTAATAATTAGTCCTGTTCCTGACTCCTACCTGCCCACCTTCTTTCCTTTCAAGTCCACATTTGCACCGTTTAACCCTAGGCCTTTTCTTGTTGCTACATAGAAAAATTTTCCTGCACAGAGAAAACAAACCTGCTGCTTCTTTTCCCTCTCCCTCTTTTTTCTCTCTCTTCCCTCTCACTTTTCCTTTCTCCCTCCCTTTCCACTTCCTTTCCTTTTTTGCTGTAGATGGACGTGTTTGTCCTAAAATGTGTTCCTGGTTTTCATACAACTGTAGAAGGTCATACATTGACTAAAGCAAAGCTGGTTGGCTTATATATAGAAATGAATGTGTCCACACACAAATTTGCAAAGCCATGGGGAGGAGGAAGAACTGGGGGGGAAAAAAAAGAAAAGTATTATTTCAATGCTGTTTGAGCATAGCTGCTTTAAGACGCTGATTTTATGCTAATTCCTATTTCGCATTTTGAAGAAAAGAGATCTTAGGTAAAGGGTTGATTAACCCCCTGCCTTTTGTTAGAGAAGCTAATTGCTTACTTACAGAAGAAACCAAGTGTCTGCTTCAGCAAAATAACAGAAAATAAAGTTGGCATTCCTAAGGTAAAATTGCACTTCTAATCACTCAGGGCATTATTAAGTACAGAAATATAAAAAGGGAAGGGTTCAATTTTTTACTTTTCTGAAACCCTGGTGATTCATGACTAATGCCCTGGTGCTGGGCTTTCCATGACATGGCATGTGTAATGTAAAGCAGCCCCGTGGAGCTTGATTGCTGGACATAATGAGCAGAAAGCCAAAATACACAGTTGCTAAATAAATCACACCTCGTGAAAACACACTGCAATGCCTCTGGGATTTTTTGTTTTAAGCCCTGGATCGCCATTTGCTGGCAAAGTCAGCAGTGTTTATATGGCAATCTGTTAATATTAAATATACAACACGTGCAGGGATGCAGGACGCAGCCTCAGCGCGCAGCAGGCAGGACACAGAGCAGGAGCTCGGTGAGCCAGCACGTTTGGCATGATGATGCCCAAAGCCCCCGGCACACTCCCCCGGCATGGCATGGGCCAACCCCACCGTCGTGCTTTGTGCCTTTTGAGATCTGCCCCGCCAGGCCAGGTGTGGCTGGAAGGACAGGACTGCTGCAGATCAGCTGGTCCCAGGAGGAGCGGATGTGCATCAGCCTCTTCCACTTTTGTCTAAAGCCTTTCTCTTCTTAACCATCTAGCCTTCACATGATTATGGATCTGCTGCTCCCTCCTGCCATCTCTCCCTCCTGCACACTCAACCTCTTGCCGGAATTTCTTGTCACCCCTCCAAAGAGCCCTTACAGCTCCTCACTTGTGCTGCTTTTCTGTGCATCTCCTTCAGGTAGCCTAAATGGTCTCTGAATCAAGCTGCAAGGTGAACATCCGGGGCTTTCCACCACGTATATGGTTTCCTTGTAATTCCCTGGGGCATGAGGTGGGAGATAAATACAATACGTAGAGAACAGAGAAGGGAAAAGTTGTGGGGAGGGAGAGAGAGACAACATAGGAAAGAACCCCCTATCTTCTGTGCGGGATTTGGTTTATGATCCTTTGAAAGGCTTTCTGGCAAGTTCAGGAAAGGATTTTGGGTTGTGGGGTACTTTTTCTCTTGGAAATAATAATGCCCTTTACATGGCTTTTTTATTTTTTTGTCTGATGGAAGACTTTGTTGTTTTAGGTGTATTTCATTTATTAAGAGCTCAAAAGGCCAACTGAACAAGGAGAAGCCTTACCATTTCCCACCCACACTCAACACAATATTAAACTGTTTTTATATAAATGGTGTTTTACCACTAAAAGGTTGAAGGATGCTTCAAGGACTGACATAGGTTATTTTTTTTCACTTCTCTGTTTTTCCAAGGCTCATGATATCTGGATATTTTAATGCTTGTTCTACCACAGATTTTGAAGTTTGTACATTCTTCTTGTCCTCAAGTGTCTCTTTGCAATCCCACTTTTTCAAAATATGTAAACACTCCTTAGTTCAAGGGAGTTACTCAAAAATGTGCCTGGTTTGAGCTAGTCCAGCTGCTCTTGTCTTCCAGACCCCTCTCCTGTTTGCTCACAGTGAGGTCTGATTTTAAGCCACAACTAGATGCTAGCAAGTGACAATTATTTTGTTTAGAAATTCTTGTGTCAAGGGAGATGCCAGTATCATGTATATGTCCTTACAGCTAATGCAACATGCTGCAGGCAAGCTGGCTGCCCCTATGGTGTTTCTTAAAGAGGCACATCAGGAAAACAGACTTTCCTGAGCTGGACTGGGTTAAGGGTTTGAAAAAGATGACTGACCTTCCTTTTATTTTTGAAACATCATTCCTACATCTTTGCATGAACACACTTAGGAGTGAGCTGTTGTTTAGTCTTCAGATCATCTGTCCTTCTCTTGCAGTTCAGAGATATGCACACTGTCTGTGGCCTTGGTCCCCCCAGCAGTGTCAGTGGAAACAGTGGTGGGACAAGGAGTGCTCAACCTGGGACAGGCACAGGGGCAGAATGAGGAGAGGGTTCATCAAAGGGCTCAGGAAAAGTCCAGCTCTGGCCAGCACTGGCTTGCACTGACCAATTGGTACCAACAGTGCCCTGTGGGCTCCTGGACCCCAGCTTGGCAGTGCTGACCACTCATTTTGGAGGTCACCAGCACACGGGAGGAGGAGGAGCAAGAAGAAGAGGAGAAGCAGGGTTCTGAGCCCATGTCTGAGGAAGAGAAGGGTGAAATCATGCTCCTGTAGACATCTTCAGAAGTCTGGTTCTTTGCATTACTTGTCACTTAGTTTATATATCTCGGATGTACAGGTGGGGACTTCCCTCTGGGAGCATAAAGTATCCAGCACATGGGGGCCCTAGAGCAAACTTAGACTTTTTGGGTTGCTGGCCAAAGGGTCATGCACTCACAAGCAAGGACAGTGATGGCGCCAGTGCCCTCATCCCTCCTCAGCCAGTAGAGAGACAACTTCCATGCTTTGGGGGACGAATGGCAGGTCCTGCTTGACTAACCTAATCTCCTTCTGTGACAAGGTGGCCAGCTTAGTGGATGAGGGAAAGGCTGGCAATGTTGTCTACCTGGACTTTAGTAAAGCTTTTGACACCATTTCGCACAGCATTCTCCTGGAGAAACTGGCTGCTTATGGCTTGGATGGGTGTATTCTTCACTGGGTGAAAAACTGGATGGAACCCAAAAAGTGGTAGTGAATGGAGTTAAATCCAGTTGGTGGCTGGTCATAAGTGGTGTTCCCCAAGGCTCAGTGCTGGGGCCGGTTCTGTTCAATATCTTCATCAATGATCTGGACGAGGGCATCAAGTGCACCCTCAGTAAGTTTGCAGATGACACCAAGCTGAGTGGGAGTGTTGATCTGCTGGAGGGTAGGAAGGCTCTACAGTGGGATCTGGACGGGCTGGATCAATGGGCCGAGGCCAATGGTATATGAGGCTCAACAAGGCCAAGTGCTGGGTCCTGCACTTGGGTCACAACATCCCCATGCAGTGATACAAGCTTGGGCAAAAGTGGCTGGAGAGCTGCCCAGCAGAAAAGGACCTGGGGGTGTTGCTTGACAGCTGGCTGAACATGAGCCAGCAGTGTGCCCAGGTGGCCAAGAGAGCCAGTAGCATCCTGTATCAGAGACAGTGTGGCCAACAGGACTAGGGAAGTGATCGTCCCTCTGCCTCACCTGTACTGGGCACTGATGAGGCTGCGCCTCAGACACTGGGTTCAGTTTTGGGCCCTTCACTGCAAGAAGACTTTAAGGTGCTGGAGCGTGCCCAGAGAAGTGCAGCAAAGCTGGTGAAGGGCACAAGTCTTATGAGGAACGGCTGAGGGAGCTGGGGTTGTTCAGCCTGGAGGAAAGGCAGCTGAGGGGAGACCTTATCGCTCTCTACACCTACCTGAAAGGAGGTTGTAGCGAAGTGGGGGTCAGTCTCTTCTCCCAAGTAACAGGCAATAGGACAAGATTGTGCCAGGGGAGGTTTAGGATGGGTATTTGGAAAAATTTCTTCACTGAAAGGTTTATCAAGCATTGGAACAGGTTGCCCAGGGAAGTGGTGGAGTCACCAACCCTGGAAATATTTAAAAGACATGTAGATGTGGTACTGAGGGACATGGTTTAGTGGTGGTTTTGGCAGTGTTAGGTTAATGGTTGGACTTGATGATCTTTTCCAACCTAAATAGTTCTATGATTCTACAAAAGGTCATTCTGGGACCCCAGGTGCAGGAGCTTTTGGGGGCCAATGCAGGTGGGCTGGTGGCGATTAAGCACACGCCTGTGAGGGAGGGAAGCCTTGCACCAGGAAAGGAGCGGTCAAGGCTGGGGCATCTGGGCACAAGCACATCAAGCTTGTGCAGACCCACAGCAGCAGGGAAGCACGCTGGAAATGGCAGGTGCCAGCAGTTCAGAAGCACTGGTCGTCCTTGCGGATTATCATTCCTCAAAAACATAGCTCAGGGGTAAAAAAAAAAAAAAAAAGAAAAAAGAAAAAATCAGCAGCTTTTCTATAAAGTGGAAATGCTGCTGTTCAGTCCACATGGCTAAAAGCACAAGCCATGCACACCTGATCTACAAGAGGGAGCACACAAGAAAGTAAAGTGGGAACTGGGGCCCTAGACTGTCAGACCTTTTTCTCATCAGCTGGACACATGCTTTGTGTCTGTGCTGTGATGTCTATTTTGGTCCAGGAACACCAGGCATGTTTAATGACTTATTCTAAGTGCACAAATAAAACACAATTGTGACACAGGCAATGGTTTTGCTTAGACGATCTCCATGAAAACTAGCAGGATTAGAAGACTTTCTCTTAAAAGGGTGTATTTTTTTATTGTTCTTTTATATTTCTGTGCAGAAAACTGACAGATACTGGGCAGCATTACTTTATTTTTTTCTATGCAGAACACACCCTGAGTCTGAGGAAGTGCTCCAAAATCCTGGAAAGCCCAAAGAGCAAATGTAAAGGGAGAAATGATGATTTTTTTTTTTTTTTTTTTATCACCATCCACAGATGACAGCTTCCTTTTTAAATAAACCATGTAAAACTAGCTGCTATAGAAGGATTGCAGTCCTGGAAAACTGAAAGCTTCGGCATCTGCCCTGTGCCCAGTGAGCTGAGGGAAGGGGATGTTCTACCCCAGGTTCTACCTGGTCATGGCTGCAGTGGTGCAGAGGGAGGCAGGGACCGAAGGGGCTGTGGAGGGGAGGGGGGGCCCCCATATCTCTCTGGGAGGAGAAGTCAGCCCAGGCAGGCAGCTGTGCCAGGGAAGCCGTGCCAGGAAGAGCAGCCACAGGTGAGCCAGGTGGCCATGCTGGAAAGGGAACGTGGTGAAAAGTGTTTGCAAGCAGTGATATGAAATGGAGCCAGGCTGGACTACCCTCTTCCCTGCCTTCAGCATTTTGTAAAGAGGCGATATCCTTGTTGGGCTACATCAGAACCTCACTAGATTGGGATGGAAGGAATGATGCAGTTATAATGGACCCATAAAGTGGATTATAATGATTGCAGACCTGGCCCAGAGAGCAAGGATATAAATTTTTGTCTGGGTTGAGGATTTAAGGGTTGTTGTCAGGAGATCTCAATTGCAGTGCTCCAGAATGAATTTGGGATGGGCTCCTTTGCACTGGCTTTAACTCATGCTCCATGGTTATAACTCAGTCAAGAAAGACGTGTCAAAGAACATATGTGGTCTTGTTGATATGAGGGAGTCCTGCCAGGAGTGTGGAAAAAATGACAGGCTGATGGCCCCTCTGCCTCTCCAGTGGCTCCTGGCCAGTGGGCATTTCTGGCTTGCATTGCCTGGCCGGGAGGTTGAGCTGTGGCAGCAGAATGCATCCTGCAGCAGATACTACCAGCAGGATGTGTTCATCCCGCCTGTTACAGCAGGGCTTGGGGTTTTCTTTCTCTCCAGCATTTGAATAGCATTTTGGAAGTTTCCTGCAGCACAGCTCTAGCCAAGCTAGCTGTTTTATGAGTGAGCAGACACCAGGCAGCGGTGTAAGAAAAAACATCCAAGTCATCTATGCAAAATTCAAGTTCCTGCTTTTTCTACCCATTTTCCAGTGCACAGTGGCATAAAAGAAAGCCTTTGTAGCACAGATTTTATTTTTTTTTTTATGTTAGTGCTCTGTCTCTTCACTTGCAAGACTAGCATTTCCCCAAACCATTTGCATAGCTGAAGAAGCTAATGTTTTGGTAGAATATTCTGGCTGAATGACAAAAGGACTTTTCTTCCCAAGTGGCCTAAGTCACTCACAAATGTGGCTGCATTCATTTTGCTGGGTACAGTGGAAGAGACACAACTCCACTTGAGTTAACGAATCTGTATTAGTCTACCATTGCTTGTGCCAGTCCAGGTTATTCTGGTTCAGGAATCAAAAGAAACTGCACTAGTAAAAGGCACCTTTGTTCCCATGCCTTGTATTACTGTCTGAAGGTGCAACCATTGAAGGAAAAACATCACATCCAGTCCAGCATGCACCAGTGAAATTTTTCTGGTGTAGGCCGTGGGCTCCTAAGCAGCTCAGACACTTTTGAAAATATTGCTCTTCATCCAAACAAAGTAAAAGAGCAGCCAATATTCAGAGTAAGTGGCTTTGCTACTAATGTTGGTTAAAGCAACCTCCCACATGCTTCCACCTTCAATGAGTAACTCCATAACTAAAAAGTCTGGAGGTGATCCAAACAAAACAGTGTGTTTTTCATTAAGAGTGGAAAAAAATTACACAGTGTATAAATTTACTATGAAGCCATGTTGTTTGCTATGAACTAACAGTGACATACGTGTGATTTTAATAAAGAAAACCATGATTTCATTAGTTGACACTGTGTACAAGTCAAGCATGCAATGAAAAACAAAGCAGACCCAGTCATTCATCAAATAATTGCTCATCAATAAAGCCACATGAGCCTTTGCAATCACACCACCAGGCTGGGTGGGCTTCAGCCTCCTCCCTCTTCCCCAACCATCCCCAGCCCATCTGCAGCTGGATGTGCCCCCGCAGCTGGCAGTGGAACGCTGTGGCTGTGGTCCTGGTGCGTGCCCATGTCCCCAGGCTCAGTGCCCATGCATGAGGCCACCGCACCATACCATGCAGTAGTCCGGTCACTGTAACATCCCATGCCTTCCCTTATGGTCCTGCCTCTAGCCAAGAGACCCAGGACACTCTCAACAAATGCAAGGAATAATCAAAAGAGAGAGGAAATACAGCCAGCTGAGTAAAATACTGTGCCAAGACTCCAGAGACAGAAGCGATGCCTGGCTGTGCCACAGGCTGTATATGACTAGGCAATTTCCCCTCAGTATCTAAGTTTTCAGTTCAGTAAGGGGTAATAGGTTTATTCCCTCTGCTCCCTTTCCACCCTGAACTCCACAGTATGGGGAATGCCTCTTTGTAATGTGTTTTTGCAGAACCCAGAGCAATAAATGAACATCATTATGGGAGAGCATTTCCACTAGGAAATGAGGCCATTTCTGGTGCAGGACTCAAGAGTCCCTCAGTTGAGTAACTCAGTCACCCAGCTGACTCACTCACTGTCAACTCAGGCGTGAGCTCGTTAGTAATGTACTTACCTCATTTTTTGGAGAAGAGTTTGGACAGGAAAGCAGAAAGAGGGAATTACATCAGAATGCAGTTGGACACCAGAAAGTAGTAATGAAGGAAGAAGGCAAAATATATGTTCAGTGATGATAAACTAAGAGGACAACTGTAGAAAAAGTTAAATTTGAAAGATTAAATGTAAAGTTGAAAAACTCCTTGTGGTTAAGCTTTGCTGGACCACAGCCAAAAAACTAATGGGACTGCAAGGCTTGATTTTCTGCAGGACTGGAGATGAGGAAGCCATCAAAGGATCTGCTGAAAAGTAGGATGCTGAAGTAGTGTCCAGCAGGAAATGGCTGTATTTCCTGAAAACCTGGAAGGTTTGAGTTAGTCAGCAGGTTTATCATTTAAGCAAACCCAGACCCTTACAGCTGCTGAGGAGGGTTATGGAAAATCCATGGGACCATGTGGACCTGTGGAGTGCTGTTAAAGCTGAGGCTGTGGTGCTTGCAAGGAGAGAGGAGGGAATCGGCTTTGCCTGAAAAACAAGCTCTAAAATATGACTACAGCACAGAGCAACATTTGTTAGAGCAGACTGACTTGACAACAAGAGATCCATTATGGAGGATCTTGGCTGGAACCAACGGCACCAAACTCACTAGCAGGTGAGACGGCTGTTTTATGGGGGCATGAATCCACAACACCCTATAGAAAAAACATGACCTGGCTTTTCCCTGGCCATTTTCCCTGGCTTTCCCTCCTGGGTCTATGATCCTTTCATGCGTGGTAATTCCCCAGGGGCAACTAAGAGATTTCATTCATAAATATTGAGATGAAATGTCTAATCCAGGGAGGAGAAGGGCTCTGGTGACCGTGTAGAACTGACCCTTTGTGGGCCAGCTGCCAGCTTCCTGGGGCTGGTTTCCATCGGACTTTGTGCAGGATGGAGACCAAGCCATCAGCTTCCAGTCCCTCTGTTTCCTGTTGTGTTGAGTTTAGCTGGGCTTATTTCTTTCCTCCCCTCTATGACAGCTGGAAATGTGCTCCTGGTTTCCCTCACTGGAGCCAAGGCCACGGCCATAGCCGTGTTTTGCTGAAACAACCAGGCTGACACTCTCTTGCTGAATTTGGTTGTAACATTCAAGTTCAGCCAAGCTGAAGGAAGATAGTACAGTGGATTGAAATCGCCTTACAGCAGAGTGCTCATGTCTCTGGGTAGAGACAGCAAGAAAGGCAGCATGGATTTTCCCCTGCAAGTGCAAGCATAACTGAGTGGGAATACGGCATCTGAGAGTGACAAGGTTGGTGCTGTTGGAGGGGATTTGCTTTTAGAATATTTGAAGTTACAGTGTGCTAACAGTCTCAGGGCACGTGCAAGCATTCTCAATTAAGTTATTTTAAAAATTGTTGAGTTCAGGGGTCTGCTGCCTTCTCTCATGCCTCTAATGATGATGGAAAGGATGTCCTGCTGACTTTAAGGGGTTTGGGTGGGAATGGAGGGAAGCGTGAGTCTCACCGATGGTCCCAGGGACAGAAGCCAGCACAGAGCTCCCCACACTGCCCAGCAGCATGGCTCAAGATGGGATGTTCAGGA
The DNA here is from genome assembly GCF_964106895.1 of Numenius arquata. Lineage (NCBI taxonomy): Eukaryota > Metazoa > Chordata > Aves > Charadriiformes > Scolopacidae > Numenius > Numenius arquata. The sequence goes on from NC_133616.1 coordinate 74,142,095, forward strand.
TGCCCAAGATGCCAATACCTGCTCAGTCCTTGGACACTTCCTTGGAAGCAGAAAAGAAGGTGCCACACCAGTGGTTTAATGCACAATGCCAACAATGTGTGTCCATTTCATAAGAGCATTTGTCCATTAGAGCAAACAAATGCTCTTCAGACAGGCAACAGCATTCCTCTTTCATGAAGTCTCCATCAGGTTTTCTGCAGTGTTCAATACACTGGTGGGAACTCCTTCTGCAATAAGACTGTTAGCTTTTTTGCAGATTTGCAGGTGGCATACTCTGGAAAAAACAGTTGTTCCATGTTAATGGCTTTAAATTTTTACTAAAGTAGATCATTTAAGCTGTTTTCTGAATCACATGAGATGCAATACCAAAAGTGGTGCTACTGTTATCTACACAATCAACGACCTCTGTATCTATACAATAATTTCTCTGTAAATGCCAGGTGATCCTATTGCAATCAGAAAAGTAACTCCAGATGCAAGTCTAGAAAACCAGGATCAAAACATGGACACTGCTTCTACTCCCTTTGAAGTGGGAGCTAAGCCTGCTTTTGACAATATGTAATCCCTTAAAACTCATGAAAATAAAAACAAGAGCTACAGTCCATATTGATAGCCTGGTCAGAGGCAAAGCTTCCATATGACAAGGACTGGTATTAATTCCCTGGGCTGTTTCTGTGACAGCAAGTGACCAAGGCATGGAAGGCTGCGAGTGTGACTGTGGGACACTGATAATGCTTGGGTGAGCATTGGCTTTGAACCTGGGTTTCCTGCTGTCCTTATTGTTATCCTTGTAACACTTCTGCTTTCGCTTTCTTTGACATAAAGTGCTACCAGCGGGGTAAATGCCTATTCCCAGGCACATTATCCTACCTGTAGAAGCAAGTGTCAGTGCTTGGAGACCCAGCAATATGATGGCAACCTTGGCAAGAGACAGGGGGCTTGTTCATAACATCAAAGATAGGTTTGAGAGTAAGCAGAGCAACCTGGTTTTCCTGCAGCTCTTTTTAAACCCTGTGGACATTTAAAAACTCATGTTCCTGGAAGTTAACTAGTGAAAAGTATTTACCTTTCAATTTTTCAAAGGTGTTTCACCATCCATTGTTCTTCTCAGAATCAAAAAAAATAGCTGAGGATAAAACTATGTACCTGCTGGTTTTACCTGCTACCTAGCTGGGTATCCAGCTACTATAAATTTTACACTGGCAGAAAAAGTGATTTCCTTTAGGATATTTCTTTTTCAGCTAATAAGTTGACATCCGAAAGAAAAGTGAAAATGAGGACAACCAGAAATATAGGGGCAGTGTTTGGCCTATAAGTCCGTTCTTCACCTGTTAAAATAAAATAAGCCTCAAATTTGGCTCTGTGGTAGGTTGTTCTCAGGAGGTGTTCGCAAAGTTTGTATATCTGCCGAGGGGTAACTCACTCCCTCATGCAAAAATCCTCACTGTGTTGTGATGTTTATAATAAACAGAGGTCATGGGGTGGTGTGGAGAGTGGAAATATTAGGGAATGTATAGGACAGCAGCTGAAGGATGCTTTTGGCATATGCTTTATTGGCCAAAAGGGATGATCTTAAACAGCTGGGGAATGCTCACAGCTCCAGGCACGAAGACAGGACCGCCTTTAGAAAATACCTAGCATTTTTGACCTCCGAGGATTGTTCCTAGGAGTTGCAAGGCAGGACCCAGTATATCACCAGCCCTTATGAATCCCAGAAAGTGCCTCTCCCATCTCCAGCTGCAGCAGTAGGGCTGAGGAGCCAGAGCTGCTCCTGACTACTTGCCATCAGCAAACTCTGAAGCAACAAACAGCAAACTCTGGGAGTGACGAGAAATAGCGTAGTTGAATGAGGATGGGCTGCTGGAGGTCTTTCCAGAAATGATCCATCATACATTAGTACACACACATTAGGAGCGCTGACTGCATTTCTTATTATTTTGTGAATGAGCACTAGTAGCTGATGTGGGAAGACTAGAAATGAGCTGAATGATGACTCTAGGAAAGGGACGGCATGACGACATTCACAGTATGGATAGGTGTTAACAGCAAGAAGGGAGAAATTGTTAGAAAAAGGAAATGTGGAGGCCGTGAAGAGGACATGGAAAATGAAAGCAGAGCCCACACAGACAGAGAGCTTTCTGCGTGCCTGATCCGGGGAGTGGTGTCACTACAAAGTGTTTTGAGAACTGTTGCATTGGATACTTTCACTCAGTGCAACACACTGTTTGCACCCAGGTAAATATCTTTCTCATGCAGTTGTTTAAAACATCTTCCTCGTGGTTCCAGAGGTGTATTTTTCCACAGCACTGTCTCTTAAATTGGTGCTAAAATTCACGATAGCTTCAGAAAGAGAAGAATTAGCCCAACTCTGGACAGTAATCAAACTCCCGTGCTCCATGCTCTGATTAGCTATAGCCAGTGATATGCTATGACTCTGTAGGCTGTAGGTAGTCGCAAGAGCCAGGATTTCACTAATGTAAACCCAAACAGCAGCAAAAATACTGTCACTATTCCACTGCCTCTTGGTTTGCCAAAAAGGAGCTGACATCCCCTCAAAATCCTACTCAGAGCCAGTCTTTCAGTGGAATGTAAGCAGATAGGTACAAGCAGCTTCAGCATGAGGGGACCAATCAGTGTCAAAGATTATTAGCTCCACAGTTTGCTGAAAACCATCATTCATCTTCCTGCTTCATGCACACCTCTCTCGGGCTACTCTACTTTGTATGCATCACTCCTAAATCTTGGTGATCTTCGAGGAAATCCTGTCCTGCTGGTTGTGTGCCAGCGCTGATCCTCTGGCAATGTGCAAATATTTGACAAGAGCTCCTTGACCTCAAACAATATGTGAGATAAAAACCCTGTTGGTAACCTCAGATAATATGATAACTCACTTTAAAGTGATGTTATGTATTAGCATATAATACCATTAATAAACCTCTATACCTAGCCAATTTGAAAAATATTATGTGGTCATTGCCTAGAGAAGATCATCCAATCAGCGCATTGTTTTGCAAAGGCTAAAGAGGAGAAAAAAGCTGACAAATGGAAGAAAAACGCAGCAGCCAATACTGATTGTGCCATCAGTTAGTCTTTTCATGAATAATTGGGTGGATATGTCCCATTCATTGTATTTTCTAATGATTTATGATACAGCAGTACTTTTCACAATGCCACTTCTCAAGGTTTGGCTGGAAGAAGAGCTTTTGGTGGCTAAAAGGTAGTTAAAGCCAGTAGCACTTGGAGAGCTGGAAGATTCCTATGTTGGTGTGGGTGACCCAGAGGCAGCATTTCTAGGAGCTGTTTGAGCTACTGGTCACAGGTGTCCTGATGCCCCCGTGGGTGGAAGTGCTGGAGATGTGGTACAGTTGGTTGGACATCGTGTCCCCAGAGGCTGATCTCCCTGCTCGAGGAGGAGGCCCCAGGAACACACCGGCCGGATCCCCCTTGCTCCAGCTCTGCCGTGCCAGGGTCTGTGGCAAGGCTATGCCAGAAGGCTGTGGCCACACTGGTCTGTGCTGTGCAGGAGAAACAAGAGGGTTCAAGGGCATAAGGCCAAAGATCCAACCCTTTCTGCAAGCCATAAACACAAAGATTAACATACAAAAGCATGGAAACAGCATGTCAGCTGTGTTTCCCTAGAAGCAATGCCAATTTCCACTACAGGAGAGGAAAAGAGCAAAACCAGTACAAAGACTTTTTTTTTTAAAAAGTATCATTCATTGGCTACTATGGGATGGAAATAGCTTTTAACTGCTATGCTGACACAACCCAAACACCAGTCGTCGGGAAATGCTTGTAATCCCAACTGAAACCTGAGCTACCGGCAGAATGAAGAGGGGGGGAAAGGCAGGCAGGCATCTGTCCTGAGGCACCTGAGAGGAAAAAAGAAACATCAATGCAGCAAGGAGCAAAGATCACCCTCTTCCACTGAGAAGTCCTTGCACCCTAGAGGGACCCGAGGTACTTTACAGACCGTGTGCCTGGATGCCAGCCCCCCCCAGGATGGTAATGCCTGTGGACCTTGGGAGGAACAGCCCAAACCTTGTGTGTTTGTGCAGGAGGATCTCTTCATCCACAGCTGTCACGTCTCTGTGGTGAAATGGGAATCTGGAAATCCATTAACATTGCATATCTTAGCTCTGTGTCCAGAACAGGCAGATTAATCATTTAGTCTATCTTCTAAATTATCTTGAAGTGAATCAAAACATGTGCTTCTGAGGAAACCGTGCAAAGCACCATAGGCATGTGAGCTGTGCTGTAAAAAGCTGTCCCGGGATTTGGGGCTGCTCGCCTTAACAAGTCTCTTCCCGCAGCTGGAAAATCCATATTTCAGCAATGTGATGGCCAAGGGATTATTGGAAATTCTTGTGGGATGGATTCTTGCAAGAAAGGGTGTTATTAAGTGACCTTTTCTCTCATAAAAGTCTAGAGGTGATCTGGAAAAATCTAACTGCCTGGAAAAAACCTCAAGACAGCTAAAAGGTAGCTTGACCATTGCAGATGCAAAGCGTCCTCCATAAAAACATAGGAGAATTCCTCATTTTCCACCAGCTGGAGATGATGATTGCTTCAGGTCTGTTGCCATGTAACAGGGCCTTTCCCTCTCCACCTGACCTTCTCTTCATCTCTCTTTGACCATGCTTCTCATGTCCCTGGCACTTTCTGACTCAGTGATGCTCTGCCAGTCAGTACTGCTCCCTGTTCCATTGCCTGCTTTGACCAACGGTCTTCCAGTTTTCTTCCATTTCTGGGTCACATCACCTGCGAGAAAAGGACCTGAAGATGAAGCAATACCCAATATTCCTGTCTTTGGGAACTTCTGCTTAAGGTACACCTCTCTCCATTTTGAGCTCACCTCTCAGGCTTGTGAGAGAAGCTCTCAACTGTCACTCTGGATGTCCCAAGCATAATTCCTTGGGAACATCTAGCCTCAGCATCTTTTTATGTCCAGGTGCTGGGAGGAGAGCAGAAGCAGTTTGAACAATCTAGGAAGAAACACATCGGCAGAAAGTTGACTTCTGATGGCAGATCTCCACAAGTTAGCTGCACTTGTCTACATGCAAACATGCTTATATCGCTCTCTTGCTCTGTCCTCTCTCTCTCTGCCCTCTTTGTTTCCCCCACCTGTCACATATTGTCACAGATATGGGGCAAAAATTTCCTCTTTCCTGCATGCTTCTGCAGCACCTAGCACCATAAAGTCCTAACTTTACAGAAAGCCCCTGTGCATCACTAAGAATTTCACAGCAAAATTAGATCTGTATGATTAAGGTCAGGAGGTATGTTTTGAAAATTTCCTTCAGCAGGAAGAAATAAAAGTTTGGAGTTTTGCACGTGTGTAATGATCATAGCAAAATTACAATTTTTTTTTTTTCTAAATTAGCCCACCCTACAGAAAGAAATATCTGTAAGGCTCCCGGTCTGCCTATCCTTGCGTGTTAAAGTGAGGGAAGAAGTTTGCTGTCAGAGAAATGGCATGCTAAACTCATGAGCTGCATACTTGGTGGCGTGGAGTGTCGCGTATGAAGTTCTGTCTCAATCTGTTGCTAAGCCCTTTAAACTGCTTTTGGACAAATATACAGTTACTCCTCCAAGGACACTGATTCAATTATAAAACTGTCTATTGGATCAGTGAATACATGAATCAGGCAAGATGTTTTCTGGTGTTCTCTGGATTCCACAACTTGAAATAATCTTGCTGGAAAAAACAAAGTCAGGACTGTGGGGAGCAGTTAACATCAGTTTGAGAAGATACATGATAGATGTGTATTTCCTGGCCATTTGTTTTTCCCTTTTTTTTCATACTGCTCTGTTCATTTTGTTCATGCACATCAGAATTTCTCCCTTTTCTATTTCATAAACTTTCCTTTTCTATTGTTGTATGCTATTAACATAGAAGAAGGAGCAACAGCAGAAGAAATGTCTGTGTAAATGCTAACATACATATCTTCCTGTTTATCAGACTCATTTGGCCTGGTTGTCTGTGGCAGCTGGTTATACTGGTTTTAGTGGGACTGAATGAGCAGGTAAATGTGACATGGGTGAGGAGTCCTGTCTTGTCCTGGTTGCATTTATGGAGTCACTCCTGCAGTCCTGGGCAGAAGAGGTGTGGCTGTGTGCACACAGGGACTGCTCAGACAATATGGAAATTTTGGGGGTTACTTCATACAATTCATTCAAGACTATTCCCAGCCCACTTCCTATCAACAGTCTGGTTAATGAATCAAAGCTCTTTGAGCTGGCAACTGTTTTCCACAAAACTGTTCTGGGAGGAACTTTTGGCTAGTCACAGAGGCCCTTTAGTCAGAAATAAATTTTCTGAGCTAAGAACTGGTATGGGAATTTTATCACGTTGCAGTGGTACAACCATATGCAAAGATGAAAAATTGTTCCCACAGTGACTCTAAAGAAGGGAAAAAACCAGAATAACCCCATACCAAGTTGCTCCTTACAGCCACATGCCTTGAAATTAAAACTTTAGGAAATCATTAGCAGGTTTAATAATAACCCTCATTACTTTTAATGAAAAACTTCTACAGGGCTACAACCACAATTCCTGTAAATCAGCACAGCCCCATCAAAGTCACTTTTCAGTCCCCCAAACCTGAGGTAGGTTTGGTAGAAGATTACAGGAAAGACAGGTCACCGTGTGGCAGGTCACTATGTCATCCTAGTGGCCTAGGTTCATTCTGCTGGACACTTCAAATATCTGTCCAGACAGGAAGGGCACCACGCACTGCAGAACAGCTTCAGCCATAACTTGCATGAAAGTTCTGCTGGAAAAGGTTTATTATAGGTTAATGCAATATTTCAAATGTTTCATGCCTAATGCACGTGATGGTGGATTTCAGGTAACTGTGAAACAACAAGAGGCAACTCATACCCCTTTGGACTCCTTAAAAATTGGTTGCCAGTCACTAAGGCAATCTATTAAGCACACATTAATAACCTTTTGTAAGTTATTTGTATATGATCCTTAATGAAAACTATGACCTACCTTTAATTTCTAAACCTTTTTCATCTGCAGTACTCCCTATTTTGCAGCAAGTGGTTGCTGCCTCTACTTACTTGGAACTCACAGCACGATTCACTGATTTCAAAGGAGCTTTCTCCAAGGAAAGTACAACTTACAATGGTAAAGGAAGGCAAAATCTATCTCATAAGCCCTGTTATTCTAAAAGAGGATTTTTTTTTTTCCATAAAGAGAAAATTGGTGACATATTCATGAGAAGATAACAAGTAGGAGATGTTTTCAGCCAGTTGCAATGCAGAAGGCAGAGCCAGGATGGGTGAGGCACTGCGCCAGCCAGGCACTGAGGCAGGAGCTGATACACGCTCCTCCAGATGACAAAACCACCTGCCCTGCCCCTGGAAAATGCATCTGCACTCTGACTAACTCATTAAACCTACCCTGCCTTGCCGCTACTCCTCTGCAGTAAAGTAAAAGCAGACTGACCATCTTCACAGAAGGAAAGAGCATAAAAGAAGGCAACAAGGTTGTTTCAATAGCTTGGCTCATGAAGCTAGGAAAAACCCCAGCACGCGATTGGGAAATCAGATTTTCTGCATATCAGATTATTAGAAAACTCTCTGTGGAAAGCTCATAAAGAGGTGTTTGGGGGTAAACTATTTTCCATCTTTTTCTATGCATGGATGGGCGCACTACAACTTTTTAAGGACTAGCCATCTTGAATTAGCACAGCAGAGCATCAAGGATGCAGCTGGCCAGGGAGGGCCTTCAGAGACCCATTGTGGCAAGGGAAGAGTTAATAGCAAATTTTGGGAGGAGAGGTGTGCTTGGGGCTCTTTGGGGAGCAGGAAAGAGATGATTTTTTTCTCCAACTGGTCTTTTCAACTGCAGGCTGGAGAGAGGAGCTCCTGTTTTGTTATGTTGCTTTTTCTCAGCTAAAATTCCTCTTGAGAAAGAGATTGGGTTTTTTTCCCCCTCTGTTTCCTACTCCTTTGTTTGTTCACAGTCCTTTGCCTGAAAGGCCAGGAGCAGTGAGTGGGGGCATTGCTGAGGACTGGTCCCGCAGTTGCAACGAGTGGTTTTTCTCAAGTGCAGCATGTGGCATGGTGCATTTATTTTTCAGCTGCACCGTGCCTTTCATCCCCTCTCTGCTCACGGACCCCTCCACTGCGTGTCACTCGTTGTCCACAGCTGGGCATTCTGTGTATCCAGACCTTGAAAAATGAGCCTGTGGCACGCAGCCTGCACACTGTCCCTGCCAGGTCCCCCCAGCCCAAAGCGGGCACACGTCACCCGTCTGTCTTCACAGGTTTCTGATGCACTTGCATCTGGAAATCACAGGGATACAGGAGACCATCAACTTCCATGTTGCGTTTTGATGGCCTGTTTTGTTTGTGGTTGGATTTTCCTCAGCAAAGCTTTTCAGGGCTTGAAGAACTTGGAAATGGTAGTGCCTTGTCTCCTCTCACCTCTTTCTCCATATACACAGCCTCATCCAAATGCACCCAAATCAGCAGGCAAGTGAAGCACCCTGACATGTCATTTATCTTGTGAAATCTGGGATTTGGCCAACAAGCCACTTTCTAAATCTTTTGGGTGGAGATCTAGCTGGCACCATGCTTAAGTGCCATGCTCTAGCGTGGTTCCTCTTACTGTCAGAAGTTGAACTACACCAGCAATAGCAACAGGAAACCTGAAGAGGAGAAAAAAAAAAAAAAAGCTTTGTATACACGAGGCCAAGGAGTATGAAGCACTGGGCTGCCCAGGATGGACGATCCAGCCTTTGCATGTGCTCTGCTTGTAATAAAATAATAGCGATCCTGAACCATTTGCCATGTTACAGAGCCTGGTGGAACAGCACAGCCCTGCCGTTTGGCCTCTCAATGTCTTTCTGCTCCATTAATTTCCCAAATCTTGCCTCTCCTTGCTTTTATCTCCAGATTTCGCTTCCCCCCTGTTTCACTTTCGTACTGCACATGAGAAAGCACTGTGCAAAGTGAAGCAAGAAGCAGAACGATGGCTGTGGCTCATTCCCATGCAAGCTTGGTGCAACGCAGCCAGGCAGCAATAAAGCTGCTGGCTTTCGTGGGGGGAGATATGTGTATTTTTTTTTAATTTTTTTTTTCTTGGAAAACATGTGGTCAGTTCCCGTGTGGAATCTGCCAATTGTGAAGTTTCCCAAGCTGCTTAATACATTCATCTTATTATTTTGTAACACAGTCTTCAAAAACTGTCCCTGGCTGGCTTTGCTGACTGCCCTATCGTTTAAGTCAGACCTTCTGGATAGTGGATGTCTCTGTTTTTTGCCATTGAAAGACAGAGCAGGGATCCATTTGCTAGTTGGATCTTTGTGTTATTTTGGCCTTAGGCAAGAGACGGAGAAGGGAAAAAGGAAGATATTAGTTTGCATGTGTGCACAGACTTTCAATTATTTTCCATATCCACCAGGAACATATCCTGCTATTTTTCACCCATCTCGGTGCTTCTGCCATGGGTTTGCCTGTTCGCACTTGGCGAAGACAAGACACTTTCTTTTTAGGTGGCAACAGGATTGGGCCCAGTGCCCTTAAAGTCAGGTCTGGACCAGTTCCTTTTGCTGCAATAAGGACCCTTCTGGCACTGCACCAATATTTTCAGCTTCTCCAGACCTGCACTATGTTTAGAATCAGAAGTATTCAATTTCTTCTTCTTTTTTTTTTTTTTCTCCTAAATGTTCAAGGCTTGCTTATGGCTAAGACTAGAAATTGATGGAATGAAATAATCTGAGAGTAGCTTTCTGTGATATTCCTAGCTTGCCTGAAGTCAGAAAGAACACACACACCAGGCATCAAGCACAGTCATTTCTGTACATTTCTGGAAGGAACAAAGTTTCAACTCTTCAAGGTTTTCTGCAGCAGCCCTGACAATTTCTTTCGTACCTGCGGCTTTTTACATTTTGCTTCATTTTAACACAATTGTCAATATAAACCCAGCAATTTAAGTTGGCTTTGAGCATGTGAACTTGTTACATCTTTTTAAACCATTCAGCGTATTAAAGCTTGACGTGAATTTAATTTTATTTCTGATTCACTTAATCCTCTGACAAAGAAATAAATGTGCACTCCTTTGCTTTTCCTGTTCTGTCCCAAAGTAATTATGTCAGATCTTGGAAGGATCTTTGCAACCTCTTTCTCCAGCATTTTGTGATTTCATATTGATGGCTCCTCTGACATGGCTTTTTGTGTGTAATGGGTCATCGTGTAACAGTACCATGAGATATTCAAGAACTGAGTGAGGGAATACATTGAGACATTAAAAACCTGTGGTGTGAAACTCAGCATTAAAACCCTGCAGTGTGCAGCTGTATCTGTGGTTAAATGTCCGAGATTTGACGTGAGAGCACATCCTCTGAGCCATAAAGAACATGCTTTGTTGCACACCATATTTTTGGAAGACCTGGGATCAAATGCATTGCTTTGCTATCAAAGCTTAGCAGTAATTCTAGACTCAAATATGCACAAGTCATGACATTGCATTAAAAGCCATGACTAGTTAAAAACAAAACCTTTAGGGCAACTTTGCCTGCTGGTTGACCCTTCTCCAGGTATGCTAGTATTTTTCCAGCATTTTTCTATCGGTTATGGGAAGGTTCAGAGCTCATGTCTCGACTCAGACGAATGCTGGGATCTATCCCAGGGATATCTGGGATGCAGACTTTAAGACTTAAACACCAGCATTTGATGAATTTTTAACCTGAAATTGAATGATCCAGGACCCTTGTGCTTGAAACCAGGTGGGGAGGTTACTCAAGGGTTACATTTTCACCTGCTGTGTGCTCTAGCCCAAGTAATCCCTGCTCACTCGGATCTCCTGTCGTCTGCAGAGAGCTAGGTGGTAAAATTTTGCAAGCTGCCTTGAAAACTCCAATCTGCACTTTTAAACCGAGCTCATTGCACTATCCTGCACCAATGGCATCTCTGTGGTAGCCTGCAGAGTCAGACAGAAGAATCTCCCTGACCCGTAGCTTCATAGACTTGTTTATGGACAGGCTATCTTTGCCCTTGCATTGCTGGGGTTTGTTATGCTGTAGCAAGGAGGGTTCTCCTACAGCACTGGCTTGGGGCAACCTCACTCTGCAGCTTGTAGATCGGGCATTCATTACTGTTTTCTTAAGGTAATAGCTGTAAAGCTTTTAAATTTGCAGTTCACAGCATCACCGGAGCTTTTCTCTCTTCTCTTTGGAGCTGTTCCAATAGTTTGCAGTAGTGTGTGGTCCTGAAGACTGTGAGAGGTGAAGAGGTGTCTATTACTTTTGAAGAATATTTTTGAACTATGGTCTCTGAGAAAATGCTTCCTTCAGGATCTGGACACCAAAGGAGTAACACCACAGAGGTGGATAAACTGAAGGGAACTCTTGTTTAGCGTGGAGGTTGTTGAATTATTGTCGCTCCTTGGGATTTATTTTGGCTCAACCCAGGCTCTGTCCTCCAACATCCTGAGCATCTCCTGCCAGGGATCGGGCCTTGTTTTGTTTTCAGCTGACCACAATGTTTTACAGAACTCCTGGAAAATTTCCCCCCGACAATATTGTTTAATTGTTTATTCACAAGCCTCCCTTGGCCAGCGGCTAGGGAGCTGAGGAACGGAGGGCGTCCAGGGCTGCAAACACGAGCAACTCAGCAGCCAAAGCTTTGTAACAGCTTCCATCTTCTGTGGCATGAACACAATAAGTGTTGCCCTCCGGGAGATGTACTTCCTCTGCACAAAAGACTTTGTCCCCATTGTTTGAGGCATGTCATGTCTCAAAGGCTGTGACCCTCCTCTTACATCACAGCCACCACTTGGCCACATGTGGGACCTGCTGAGCAAGGACAGCAGCAAGGCCTTGTGCTTCTCGGAGTGGTGCCTGCAGGAACTCCAGTGTTTCGTGTGTTGGGCAGGGAGAGACATTTCTTTTTTGCACTGAATAATGCAGGAGGATTTTGTCTGTGGTTTTAGGTGAGAGTTTCTGTCCCACCTGTAGCAGGAGCTGAGCTGGAAATTTCTATGGCATTTTCAATGAAAAAAAAGGATTTGGGAAGAACTTGGCCATGTGCACGTGAGTGAAAAGGTAGGCTAGGGGCATATATCTTCTCTGCTGAAAAAAAGTAGGACGCTGTATAATTTACACACACACAGATGACCTGTAATGGAAACGTGTTTCAGAAACACAGAACAGACCTTAGGAGATCATATTTCTTAAACAAATCCTACAGTGCCTCTTTACTCTGCAGATATGATTTAATTACAGGAAAAGCACTGGCTGAAGACCAGTTGTTTTCTGGTTTTTATTCTGTTTTGGGAAGTCAGTGCAAGTTACTGATGCAGAAAGAAGGCGTAAGGCTTGTGTGACACCAGGTTGTCCTCTAGGGACTCTTACCTCTACCCTGTCTTTCTTAAGTCCTTTAAACTAACCTGGTACAAATACAGCCTTAAACAGAATATATATTGCAGTTCCTGACACTGTGTCCTGTGAAAGTCTTAGGTTCACCCTACAGTAGGCATTCCACCTCTAAAGAGCAGGCAGGGAAGCTTTGGCAAAGTCTAAGGACATAATGTCACCAACAGTTTCATGATCGTACTGTTTCGCTGCAGGGAAAGTGGAGGAGATCTGGCCAAAGGCTGCACAAATGCGTCCTGGGAGTGTTCAAGAACCAAATGGGCAGAGCACCATATTTCAGCTCCTGTTTTCTATCAAAAAGAAGAGCTTGGTCCCTCACATGCTGAGCCATTCCTATGGGCACTGGAGAGAATTCCCAGCTCTGCAAAAGCCTGTGGAGAAAGCCCTGCCGGTTCCCCAGCGCCGGGGTGTCGCAGCGGTCCCTGCGCAGGTCAGCTTCACCCAAGGCTCTGTACTGCTCCAGCAAACCATCTCAACACGTGTTTGAAATTAAACGTGCGTTTCTGTGTTTTGCTGAGTCGGGAAGGGCAGTAGAATTGAGGCCAGTGGTAAGGAAATGGTGATATTTTGAAGTATAATGTAAAGGTCAGGTTAAATCATTGAGTTCTACAGCTTTGTCTTCATTTCAGAAAAGCACTTTTATTTTCATGTGATTGAGACAAACATGAGCCTGCATTTGAAAAGCCTCTAGTCCCAGAGCCATTTGATAAATTCAGTTTTTCCCTGCTTATTTTGGTGTAGGTCCTGGCACGGTAATGAAATTAGGCTGTGTCTCTTCAAGAAAGTGCATATCTTGCTTACAAATATTTCTTATTTTTGCAAAATATCTGTTGCATTCACCATGGCTTTTCAGAACTTTTCTCAGAGCTCTAGTTTTACCCTTCATACATATAGTTTTATCTTTCTCTGCATCTGCAAGAACACTGCAAATGCAGATGACACTGGAAAAAGACCTGCTGTTCTACACTTCAAAAGACTGAGTCCCTACCAAAAATGGTAGCCTTTTTTTCTCTGTCCCTCAGCAAAGAAAAAGTAACTCTCTAGTGAGTCCTTGCATAGTGAATCCTTGCATACTGTGGCATTGGTTTTTGTAAAACATTTTCAGCTTTTTTATCATAACTTAAGTATTTTCCATTCTTTTCCATTTTTAAATTTATCTCCAAAACTAGTTATTAAATTTGTAGTTTATTAGTCCCCCACCATTCATATTTTATGGTGTGAAGCAAATCAAGAGCTGTGAAAAGCATGTGCCAGAGTCTGCCTCATCATTCAGCATCCTCCGTTTTCCTCCTGGAGACTCCTGACCTCCAACGGAACAGTCCTTAGCAGTCCCTGTAATTGACTACCAGATCACAGCAAGCAGCGTGTGCACACAGCTTTTGAAAGGAAGAATTCAGTGGAGAAGCGAGGGGCTGACATGCCCTCAGGACTCATGTCCAGGTTGGAGGGACTGATGCCATGGGAGGTAGAGAAATGCATGCCGTCACTCCAGCTGTGCTAGGGCTCAGCCCTGCAGATGTTCACCTCTGCAGCACCTGGTAGGACAGCGGAGCTGCTGGTGGCAGGCTTTATGTGAGTTGCCACAAGGGTGGTCAGCATGGGCCGGATTAGGCACATTATTGACATCTTTGGCAGAAATCTCACGTACTGGCTGCCTCCATTCTTATTGCATCTCTCATCTCACAGGACATCAGAGTCTCTCATGTGCAACGAGTGTACATGTCACTCTTCACTCACAGCAGGCTGGGGTGAGGAAGCCTGGTAAAGCTTCACAAGTTCCCCAGGGCAGTTGCGGCAGAATAAATTAAGCAGGACTCGGGATTTTCAGCCTCCTCTGCAAGGGTCCCTTTGTTCCCAGCATACCTTAAAAGGTCTCCAACACTGAGTTTCTGTGCCTTGCAAGAGCCACAAGGAAACTTAACAAACCTGCTTCTATTCCCACTTTTTAATATAGCTGACAGCTGAGAGCCAAAAGAGCAGGACTTGAGATTCTTTCTACATAGACCCAAAAATCTGCAGAAGTACAGACCAAAACACTTCTTGAACATGAGCCATGGCTTAAGAGACGTAGTTACTCTACAAAGTGAGTGCCCAGTGGGTATTACACACCCAGAGGCTGCTGCTCTCATGCCACTGTTGCATGATTCCCATGCCCAGACTTGACCAGGATCACAGCCCTACTAAGCTGAGTGCTGGAAAAACACAGAGTAAGAGGCAGGCTCTCTCCAAGAAATCTTGCCTTCATGACCTGATCCCACAATTAAAGCTATGTGGATAGAGCCTTGTGTGCTCCGGGGTTATAACTGGAGCATTGCAAAAGAGAAGGTGCTCCAAAACAGATCAGTCAGAAGAAGGCCCAAGCCAATGCCACACGCTTGGCCAAAAGGCATGTGAAGGAGGAAGCAGGAGAAAAGAAACAACTGGAAATGGAGTAATAGACCTTAGCACCATTCATTAGCCACAGGCCTCAGCCTTTTCCACATCTGGCAAAGCTGTGAACTTCTGACCAAAACACATCCCTCTCAACTAATGCCGCTGAGCTTCCTGCAGACCAGTCCAGCCCATAATCCCAGACCTTTGGATTCTGCTGGTGTCTCATGTGGATTGGATCAGTGAAAATGAGATGATCCATATCAACCCCCTAATTTCCTCATACATTGGAGTCTCTGTCTTAACCACAGTGGCTCATACTTTCTTTTCCTTTCTATCCCTTGGATTACTGATGTGGAGTACTCTTGTCCAAAACACTTATGCCAAACCTTGAGGTCTTTTACCATATTGTCATTAAAAAAAAAAAAAAAACCACCAAAAAAACCCACCTTTCCTAATTTTTAAAACTAAGCTTCTACTAAAAAATCCGTGACCTCTTTAAAAAAAAAAAAAAAACATTTACATTTTGAGGCAGGCATTACTTTTTCCAAGGGCCTGTCCTCCAAGTGTGCAAGTTGGCTCTATCAGACAAGGACAGCATCCAGCTTGCAGCAGCAAATTTCTGGTTCTGTGAAGGCCAGTGTAGCCTTCAGAGGCTTGATTTAGTGTCTGCAGATGTGACCCAGCCACGGAGAGCTCCAAGAGAGATTAGGAACAAGCCCTCACCCACAGACATAAGTGCCTTGCAGTTGAGTCCCTGGACTGTCCTACTAAGAGGAGGGCGAGAGCAGCTTTTGCCCCTACAGGAGATGCTCAGCACGGCCACATCTCCTTGTTAGGAAGCAGGGTAGCAAGTCAGGACACTGGGGTGACCTTCAGGTCTCTCCTGTTGGCACTGGCCTGAGTGGGGCCAGGTCTGTGTAACCTGGGACTCTGGGTGATGATTAAGCTGATGTGGTCAGGTTTGATTTCCTGCAACACATGAGGGTGTGGGGTGAAGTTATTTAGCCCCTCTAAAAACGAGGCGTGCATAAATATGGATTGAAAAATGCAGTCTCAAGGGTCACGTTTTGAGCAGAGCTGGATTTTTCAGCCCTCCCCCAATGTAAGCTGTTGCTTTATTTGTGAAGCAGAGGGAGGGAAACTGCTTTCCTTGTGCTCATAAATGATTTTGCCGAGCAATTACGAGACTAGATTAGTCAGGCATGTTGGACCCCCATCTCCCACATTTTGATCAGAACCGTCTCGCTAACAGCTCTGCGTCCCAGTAACTGACAGTCTTGTAAATATTTATGAGCTAATTCCCTGTCCCAAAAAGCAATGGCTGTGATTTCTGAGAGCCCACAGAATGTGGCCTGAGTCTTCTCGAGTTGGCAGGCACTGCTTCAAGCTTGCGAGCACACACACACAGACACACAAAATGTGCTGGCAAAGAAAACTGTGGTCCATAAACAAAGCATGGAATGAAAGCTGTAAACCTTTATGGTTCCCGTCCTGGAAGCGGTATCGGCTAGTCGACAGTCAGCTTTGTCTCCCCCGCAGGGTGTGCAAGGAGAACTGGGCTGAAGGAACTGGTAAATGACCTTCAGCCAGCTCCTACTTCATGGCTTTTGCTTTTCTGGCTCTTCTGATTCCATTCTCCTCCCAGAAAAATATGCTGTGCTGTCTTCTCCCTTGTGGCAGCATAGTCTGCGGCTGTGATCTGAGCATGCATCATACTTTGGAACACCAGCATCCCCTAAAGAGTAGATACATGCCCCTGCCAAAACATCCGACCTCCACAAACCTGTTGTCACTTTCCCATCACTTTACTCTTTACACCTGTATAGCTCTCTCTCATCTGATCCCCTGCTCACTCCACTGCATAAGCCATGGAGCTCAGCAGTTATAGCCCCTCTTGTTTGTATTTTTGTCTTTTTTTTTTTTTTTTCTGTGGGGAGAAACTAATTTCTTCCTGGCATTTCTTAATTCCATGTGGAGGGCCACAGGTGATTTCTGGTTGGATTTCTTTTTCCCTCCATGAGTTTCTAAGTTTCTGTGCTTCCAGCTGATAAAGATGCAACCTGTAGCTTTACCTGCAGCCAAGAGCTAGTGACTGCTTGAGTCTCAGCCTCCACAAAGCTTAGTGCTAGTGCCTGCAATGCTTATCCTTCTCTTGTCCTCAATTTGCCATTGCAATGAGAAGAGGGAGGAGAGCGAAGCAGCCTGACTCGAAGAAGCATTGAGTCATGAGAGTTATTGCCTTGTTTTTTCAGGATCTGAAGGGAGGAGAGGGGAGAAGGTCTCCGTTAGTCAGGACTGTGAAAATTCTGGGCAATCAGTGTGAGGGTTGATGAGTTGATCCCCCCCACACACACCTCTCCTCTTCCTTCAGACAAATAACGCTGAATCGGAGATAGCACAGAGGTGCCCAGCCAGGAGCTCGCTCTCTTGGTGATGTTGCAACCTGTGTGGCCCAAACTGCTTCCAAGTCTGCAGCGGTATTAATTTTGTCCACTATTCATCAAACAGCGATGCTTTGTGCCCCAGGACACCTGCAGAAATTTGTCAATGCTTTGTCAGAAAAAAACAGGGAACAGCCAGTGCTAAGAGCCAGTAAAGTGATATATGTAGGAATGAAAGAAGGCAACAGAGATCCTCACCCTCTGCCTCCAAGACAGTTTCACAAATACTGTTTTAGCACACATTCAGTCTAACTGATTTAGTACAATAACTCTGTGGAACAAGTCGGTTCATTCCTGGAAGAAAGAGCCCTTGAAAGGGCCTGGTTTTCTTGTGAAATAACTTCTCCCAGAAAGGTTCAGGCACATTTATTGTCTTGCATCCCCACAGATGCCAACACCAGGGAAAAATAGCCACTGTGGCACCCCTCATTGTTTTATGAATGGTTGGTTTTGTGTTTAACTTAACTGCAGTTTGCTGTGGATTGTAGCTCTCCCAAGTGAGGTCAATGGGAATTGTTCAACTGACTTGAATGGAAGCTGGATCAGATCCCATTATGCTACATATAATAGATAATTTTAATGACACGTACCCTATTTTTGTTTGTATTTTACCCAAGATTGGGGGGTGAAAGGGGAGAAGCAGGATCAGAGTGGGGAACATGGCAGAGCTTGTTTCAGAGAGCTATCCTGTTTGTTTGGTAATGGGTTTTTGGTTCCCAGTCAGATGTTTATGGGCAAGTCTCTGTGTCAAGCACTGAACTTTTGTGCTCAGAAAGGGATAAACTGCACACACCCCTATGGCAAGCTCTGTTAAGTATTCTCACCTTTTGGCTCCACAGGAGTAGCTCTCATCAGCTCATACAAAACACACAACAGGGATTAATTACTAGCTGATCCCGACCCATTCACAATAGCAGTAGAGAGTTTCTCTTTGCTCACCAGCAGACAGACTATCCCATTTTGTATAAGCCTCAAATAATGAGCTGGCTGCGGTGGGTCTTGCAAAATTTCCATTATGCTACTGTGGGTGTACGTTTGATGCCTGTGCTTGGACAGAATTAGGAAAATGTTTTTTAGACAAATCCATGCTTCACTGAACATTGCTGGGCAACTCACCATGGCCCTAAGGCCACCCATTTGCTTGTACATTCAGGCTAGAATTGTGCTAGGTAAAAATAAGGGAAAAGTGTCTCAATGGCCCCAGCACCCTTTGTCTGCCAGGTCTCCAATGGGGCCGGCACTATACCGCTAGTTGTCCTAGAGATGGCCATCAATTAAGTCCTGGGGCTGATGGTTTGCCTGATTAGAGCCACGGGTTACAGATTCCCTTTCCCGCCACTGCAGGTTTAGGTGACAACTACCTGACCTCGCAAGGTGCTTTATGTCTCCTTGGTTTTCCCACTTGTTCTCCTTCTGCCTCAGAGATGAACACTGTGTAACAAGCATTAGGGAGGCAGGGGATATCCAACCCCTCCTGACATTTTGACTTGGGAGCCTCACAGCGTGAACTTGCTGTGGTGTAGGTGGCAGATGGCAGTGTTTTGACCACATCAAAACATACATTTGATTCTATAGAAGACAAACTTCATAGCAAGGGCTCTTCCCCAGAGCTCACTGTAACCTGTTAATTCAGCCAGGCAGTGGATGCCAGGAGGCTATTCCTTATGACAGGACCTCTGAGGAAAGGGGAAAGGGGAAAGAGGGAGAGGGGAAATTTCCCTTGCCTGTCAGCCACCAAAAGTGTGTGTCCTCCAGGATGACATTCCAGGGGCAGCATCAGGCTATTTGGATTCCCAGCTTGCCAGAAATTACTGTATCTGGAAATTGCCAAATTGTTTGGATCTGAGCATAAATTTGTCACCAGGAGATCTCTAATTACAGTTGGGAAACTACCAGGGGAGGTCAGGTACAGGTCACTCTTGTATAACTCCAGCACGAATATGGAGCAACTCAAAAAGCTGGGTTACATGACCAAAACTGTGCGGATTCACATCAGCATAGATGTTATAAATCTTTGCCTTGCATAACGACTGACATTACGAAAACCTCGCTGTCAACAGTGAGGGTGGCATTTTCAAGCATGCTCTCTGAGAGAGCCAAATTCTCCTGCTGGCACCAAAATCAAGGGAAGTTTGGCCTCAAGGGCCAGCAAGCAGCACTGGCTGTGCAGGGGAAGGGTGAAGGACGAGTCTCACACTTCTGCCCCACTTTTTCTTCCCCAGGAAATGGAGCAGATCAGGAAGTGATCCCTGCTGTATCCCACCATGCCTGTTACTCGCTAGCAGCATCAACACACGTGCTGCTGCTCAGCCAGGACAAATTGCATTCCCTCGGGAGGAGAGAAAAGCCAACCCAAGAGTAGTCACACCCGCCCTGGGGTGCCTCGCAGATGTTTTCCTGCATCAGTATCACGGTGTCTCTGTAAGGCGCATTTGCAGCAGAGTGGCTTCACCACAAAAATGGTGTGCCCACAAGCCATTCTCCTTCTTATAGCTCAGCCAAGCGTTGAGCCCAAAACGAATGGGACGAAGCTTCTGGAAATGTGGGGACATCGGTGCTGGCGCTGGGGTTCACATCCTCACTGGGGCAGTGAGCGCTGGGATCGCCCGGTGTTCTTGGCTGTGGGTGGAGCTGCCTGCCGATCCAGGGAGACATCTGCATATGAATCATGGATTTCCTTGGAAAAAGACCTGCCCAGGGGATGCGAGGCAGCCAGCTGCTTAGGTCGACGGTTTCGGGGTTTGGAACCAAAAGAATCGCAGTTGGCCACAATCAGGGAGTGATAGCTGGTTGTGAGTGAATGGAAAGAGCACTTGCTGGGAAATGCCACAGCTGATGCCGTGTTGGTGTTTTACAAGCAGTGGCATTGCCAAATCTGTGGGAAGAAAATTACTTGATCCTGAAATGTCAGTGCACCAAATCAGTTCATCACAAGGGTAACCTTGGGCACAGGACCAGACTCCAGAAGCCGGTGGGGTGTGCATTCAGCTTTCAGCACACATTTCCCTAAGGCTGGCTCAGAGGCGACGGCTCCAAATGTGTGTTTTAACTTGGAAAATGCTTGTGTGCAAGCCCAGCCAGCACAGTGGGATCGCAGGGCCGGAGTCCCCCGTTGCAGTACAGGAACCGCATGGGCAGCTGTAGGGCTTCAGCCCTGGCCTCTAGCAGTTGCCTCTGCAGATGAGCTTGGTTCCTTGCTCTGTATCTTCTAGTCCATTTTTCATTATACCTCCCAGTTATTTCCCTTCAGTTTTTAGTACTGTTGCACCTTTGTCAGCTGGAAACATGGTGAAGGCTTCAGTAGTCACTGACACAAGTCGGTGGCCGTGAACACTTCAAGTTACACCAGAAAGAATTTTTCTTATCCTCTTGGCCCTGCAGATCCACACAAAGCATTCGCCTACTGAAGGGTGTTCAGATATTGATTTGGTAGTGTTATCCAAGAGACACTAAAACACTGCACAGGAAAACAGAAAATTAACTTCTTTTTTTTTCCAGTTATATGCCTTATGTCAATTATGAACCAATAAAATATCCTTTAGGTAGGAGAAATCTGTGATTTGAGCCCAAATTTTACAACCCAGCACCTTTTGCAAATGAATCTCACAATAGAAGTTGTAAATCAGGCATTGGAAGGCCAGACATTTGATATCCTGACTCCAGCTGTTACCAGCAGATATTTTAAGAAAAGCACAAGGCCAGGTCACACCTACATCCATAAAGTAAGTTTTTTGATCTGTGTTCCTCTAAAAGCTCCTAGAAAACAGCACTGTAAGGCTTGAAACCATCAAATTTAATGAAAATTGGTGGGCCATCTCTGTGTGAATTTGTGAATTCTCTTTTTTTTTTTCTTTAAATTTTTTCATATTTTTGGCATCTGCAGCCTCCTGTGTGTGTAATTGTGCCCTGTGTAAGATTTTTTCTTCCTTGCTGTTAAGTTCATTGGATGCCCCTTCATTCCTGTGGTGGGAGGAGCAGTGAATAATTATTAGCCCCACTAAATTCTGAGTAAAGTTAGAAGGATTGCCAGTGAAGCCAGAGAGGACCTCGGAGTCCCAAAAGGATGAACTCTGCATTTTTTTTTATTGTAGACAGAGATACTTTTATCTCATGTGTAAGATTTTAATCTAACATTTTATCTCAAGTTGTTTTGAAAATCTTCTTCCTAACAGATAATCCTTTGTCTGGAGTGGCATAAAAGGGCAAATGTGTAGTAGCAGCTACTTGACTGCATGGTGACTGTCCAAGAAAAATATTTGTGCAAGTCTTGCTGAGTCAGGGTATGCTTCCAAATGGGCAGTGTGTCCCTTTCATTGACAGGATTTATCTCAGGCAAAGCAAAATGCAATACTCCGTTGCCCTGCATGCTCAAGGGAAAGAGTGAACCTCCTCTGCGAAAGAGACAGCAACCCTCCTCAGCACAGTGTGCGAGTATCACAGTGTCATCTCCGCATGTGGTGTGTCACACAGGAAAAAGGGTTGGCCAAAAACTTTATTGTTTTGTCTAGACAGGTGCCACCTGGTGCCAGACAGCATTTCTCAATTTTTCACATCCTAGATTAAGGAGAGGACAGATCATTAGCATGCTTTGCTAGTGACTTGAAGATCTCACATGCAAGACATACCGATACCAAGTCGTCTTGTCCGTTCCCCTGCCAGTCAACGACGGCTGGACTGCGATGTGCTAATAACGCCAAGCTATAAATCAGGCCAGTTTCTCTTGAAATGGAGCCGAGCAGCAGCCTAGCGGCTCGCGGATCCTCTTAACAAACCTCATCACAGCGAGTCACAACACCCAAACGCAAGTGGCTCTGCGTTGCTGGAAGTTTTGTTCTGAACATTTTGTACAGTCCTCACCAGGAGCTCTTTCTAAGCCCCAAGGAGACTTGCAGCCATACCACATGTCAGGTACCCGCCTGGGGCAGGGGGAGCACCCATCTGAGCAGGGGCCATGCAGCCAACTTCCCTTCATCGCCACAGGCATCATGGAAACATGCACCTTGTTTGCTGGTGCTGCACCAGACCCTGCGGTCAGATGAAAGCATTGGGAGGAGGAGAGGGGAGCGGGGAGCAGTGGTCTCCTCCTGTTTTCCTTGAGGAGAGCTCTAACTGTGGGGAGTTCAGCGTCTTGGATCACCGGGGCAGCTTACTGTGCTCCAGAGCAGGAGGAATGGTAGCAAAGGTGCTGGGAGTAAATTCCAGCCAAGACCGAGTAAAGGCAGCCCAGGAGCGAGCACGCCTGGTATTGCACCCCTTGGGAAAACGGCACACTCCTCCGGTGAAGAACGCCCCGTTCCCTGCTGCCCTTTCCAGGCAGAGATCCTGTGTCATCCCGCCTGCTCCCAGCCAGCCACGGGAAGCTCCTTGCCTTCACCGTAACCAAAGCCCGCCTGTTCTCCAGTGTCACTACTATGAAGTTAGCACTGCTTTAAATAAGAAGTTAAATTTAGCGCAGCATGAGCTCACCGTCCGGGCGAGTGAATAACCCCCATTCATTCATCCGGCTCTCCTCGTTTCTGCACAGATCCCCTCTTCCATTAAGTTGTTTGTTTACATTAAAGTTTGCTAGCCTATATAAACTCCTGAGCTGTAACTTCTCTTTTACATAAGAGCCGTAGGGGAGGGCAGATGATAAACATGCAAATACCTCAACGTGTTCACTCATGCCCAGTAGAAATGTATAGTGTGGTTATCTCACAGTCAAAGTAAACACATCAGCCTATAAATGGCATGAAATTTAAAGCATCCCAGCTGACAGAATGAAATACTTATTTAATAAAGATAATCAATTAATTAATTGATTGCATGTTAGTCCAAATCCGTCATAAAACATCCTATCAGTTGGTGATGAACCTCTTATTTACTTACTTGTGGCAACCCCAGGCACAAATACAAGTTGGGTGGAGAATGGCTGGAGAGCAGCCCCGAGGAGAAGGACTTGGGAGTGCTTATGGATGAGAAGCTCAACATGAGCAGGCAGTGTGCACTGGCAGCCCAGAGAGCCAACCGTGTCCTGGGCTGCATCAGGAGAAGTGCGGCCAGCAGGTCTCGCGAGGTGATTCTGCCCCTCTACTCTGCGCTTGTGAGACCCCTCCTGGAGTACTGTGTCCAGCTTTGGAGTCCTCAACACAGAAAGGACATGGACCTGTTGGAACGAGTCCAGCGGAGGGCCACGAAAATGATCAGAGGGATGGAGCACCTCTCCTATGAGGACAGACTGAGAGAGCTGGGGTTGTTCAGCCTGGAGAAGAGAAGGCTCCGGGGAGACCTTATAACAGCCTATCAACACCTGAAGGGAGCCTACAGAAGAGCTGAAGAGGGACTCTTTGTCAGGAAGAGTGGTGACAGGACAAGGGGCAATGGTTTTAAATTGGAAGAGAAGAGATATAGATTAGATATAAGGAAGAAATTCTTTACAGTGAGGGTGGTGAGGCACTGGAACAGGTTGCCCAGGGAAGTTGTGGATGCCCCATCCCTGGAAGTGTTCAAGGCCAGGCTGGATGGGGCTTTGAGCAACCTGCTCTAGTGAGAGGTGTCCCTGCCCATGGCAGGGGGGTTGGAACTAGATGATCTTTAAGGTCCTTTCCAACTCTAGCCATTCTACGATTCTATGATTCTATGATTCTATGATTAATCCTAAATTTGCAGGACGCTACAAGATGCTGTGTAAGCGCAGAAATATGTCAGTGGCATAAAGTTCAACCTTCACCTCAGACAACTACCTCCTGGGTTGAGGAAAGTTGTAGGTACTGGCGTTAAGGGCAGCTTTGAGCTCCTCAGATATTATCCTTTATACAGTTAGAGCTGGCTGCTGCACTGGCAGCACAGACAGCTGCCTCTAGGGAATGCTTTTGGCTACATACAGTAAGACTGTATTTAAAAAAAAGTGAGTTGCTAAAGATTTTCTAGTGAATGAGTCCATACTTTCTCTCCCAAGGTTGAGATCCATTACGGCAGGTTTCAATGTCTTTGGTGGAGTCGGTAAATTGGCAAGATTTTTCTTTTTTTTCTTATGCTGATAAGAAAAATATCCTAGTCCTGCATTTGAGAACCACTGGCAGCCTCTGATTTCTTTATGAAATATGAAAAGCAGTTTCACATTTACTTCAGAGCTCCACGCCGGCAGCAGAGAGCGGCAGCAACTCCCACGTCACCACGATGTCAGAGACTTTTAGCCCAGGCTAAAAAAACCACATCTCCAATGATTCAAAAACCACTTGGTTTTGTGATGGGAAATAAGGGTTCCACTCCTTGCGCCTTGAGAAAACTTGGCATGTAAGAGCCACCCCTTTTAATATGATTCACCTTGATTGAAAGAACAAAAAAGTAACTCTTTTCCTAGTTCATTATTAACTTTCCCAGCAAAGATAATATTTACAAAACACTTATTTTTTCTAAGATTTCAAGCAAGACTGCTTGCAGAAAACATTTTGCATTGTATTTGGACAAAAGGGGAAAAAAAGAAAGAATGTACTTCTGGCTACTGCCTGGTTAATTGTAGTCAGGAAGTTTGGTTTTGCTCCCCAGTTCTGATTTTCAAATATTTGCCATGAATTTTAAAATAGCTAAAATTCCCATAGACTTATTGAATGGGTTCACGTTCAAGAATCACGTGCAGAAAAAGGAGTTATGACTTTTCAGATAAACCCACCAGTGACAAACTGTTCTCCACTGTGTTGTACAGACAGCAAACTCAATTCTCTTTGGGTTTTGTACCGCACTTTTATTACTAGCACATCAAGGTGTGAGATCAGAATCCAGGCACAAATCCCAGCAGATATCAGAAGGGAGATGGACATCATTCCTGTCTACAAGAGACAACTTTCACATTGGAAAAGTGGTCGCGGGACTCCAACCCACGCTGCTGTAAAAACAACCTTCTTTCTCTCCTCCTCACATCATTAGTGTCAGGACAGGGACCCGTCACGCTGAGAGCCCAGCGCTCTCCTGCTCTGACCTGGAGGCTGTCCTGAAAAACAGCCTCCTCCAGAGTAATCCAACTGGTTTCCTCACTTGAAGCTTCTCTGTCAGTCTATAGTCTCTTAATGTATCCCTACAGCACCCAGTATGACCCATCGGAACAACATGCCTTTAAGCACACATAATAGGCTAAGATATAACTGCAATTGCTTGCCGTATTACCATCGTGATATTAAAGCTGCAATAAAGCTTGTTTCAGAAACAAATCTACTGCTGGAGGAGGAAGAGAACAGAGAGATCAGAATTAGTAATAATAATAGAAATAATAGTATAATAATAGTAATAATAATAATAGTAATAAGAAATAATAGTAATAATAATAGAAAGGGGGGAATGGAAGCTGGTCCTTCCTTGGAGGGGCCGGCGGAACCCCCAACAGCCTCCCTCACCTTCCCAGCAGCATTTGTATAATAGGTTCGGAGTTCTGGATTTTGGGGACGAGGTAAATGAGAACAGAGAGGACGATCTACCCAGTGAGGCACCCAGGAATAGTCACCCACCCCCTTGCCTCAGGACTTCACCAACCAAGAAAAAAAGAAAGGTGATTGTAATAGGTGACTCCCTTCTGAGTGGAACAGAGGGCCCAATCTGTAGACCAGACCCGTCCCACAGGGAAGTCACCTGCCTCCCTGGGGCCAGGATTAAGGATATACAGAGGAAAATTCACTCCCTGGTTCAGCCCTCAGATTATTACCCACTACTGATATTTCAAGTAGGCAACGATGAGGTAGCTACCAGAAGCCAAAAGGCAATGAAAAAGGACTTCAGAGCGCTGGGACAATTGGTCAAAGGATCAGGAACACAAGTGGTGTTCTCTTCTATCCCACCAGTCACAGGGATGGATGAAGGGATAAAAAGCAAGATTCAACAGATCAATTCGTGGCTAAAAGACAGGTGTAAATGGCAGAACTTTGGATTCTTTCATCACAGGCTGATCTACAGGTCACCAGGCATGCTGGCAGCAGGTGGGGGAAGCCTAACCCAAAGGGGAAAAAGGATACTGGGACAAGAATTAGCAGGGCTCATTGAGAGAGCTTTAAACTAGATTTGAAGGGGGATGGGGTTGGAACCAGGGTTACTAAAGTGGTGCCAGGAGTAGAGTGCTAGTGGGTAAAGGTGCCAGCGCGGCCTTGCAGCCTGTTGCAGCAGTCGATGTGGGAGAGAAAGATACATGCAGCTGTGAAGACATAAGGAGTAGTGATAAGATGGTAACTGCAGAAATGTCTGCACATGGACAGGTGGGAATTAGTGCCTGCCCTCCCAGAAAAATAGTGGGACAATTAGCCCAGCTGAAGTGCATCTACATGAATGCACGCAGCATGGGCAACAAACAGGAGGAGCTGGAGGCCATCGTACAGCAAGAAAACTATGATCTAGTCGCCATCACAGAAACGTGGTGGGAGGACTTGCATAACTGGAGTGCTGTGATTGACGGCTATCAACTCTTCAGAAGGGACAGGAAAGGAAAGAGAGGTGGTGGGGTGGCCCTTTATGTTAAGAGTAGTATTGTATGCCTAGAACTTGGCAATACACATGATGACAGTGTTGAGTGCCTATGGATAAGAATCAAGGGGAAGACCAATAAGGCAGACCTTGTGGTGGGAGTTTGTTATAGACCCCCAAACCAGGATATAAAGACTGATGAAATATTCTATAAGCAGCTGGCAGAGACCTCACGATCACTCTCCCTTGTACTCATGGGGGACTTCAACTTCCCAGATATCTGCTGGAAATACAACACAGCAGAGAGGCAACAGTCCTGGAGATTCTTGGAGTGCATGGAAGACAACTTCCTAACACAGCTGGTGAGGGAACCGACTAGGGAAAGTGCCATACTGGACCTGCTGATAGTTAATTCAGAAGGTCTTGTGGGGGATGTAAACGTTGGAGGTCGTCTTGGACAGAGTGATCATGAAATGATAAAATTTTCAATTCTTGCTGAAGCAAGGCGAGGGGCCAGCAAAACTGCCACATTGGACTTCCGAAGGGCAGACTCTGGCCTCTTCAGGAGCATGGTTGAAAGTGTCCCTTGGGAGACAGTCCTGAAGGGCAAAGGTGCCCAGGAAGGCTGGTCGCACTTCAAGGAGGCACTCTTAAAAGCGCAGGAAAGAGCCATACCCAAGTCCCAAAAATCAAGCAGGAAGGGAAGAAGACCAGCCTGGCTAAATAGAGAGCTTTGGCTGGAGCTCAGGAACAAAAAGAAGGTTTATGATCTTCGGGAAAAGGGCCTGGTAGGCAAGGAGAAATACCAGGAAGCAGTGAAGATATGCAGGGGGAAAATTAGAAGGGCCAAGGCTCAAGCTGAACTCATCTTGGCCACTACAGTTAAGAACAACAAAAAGGGTTTTTTCCAGTATGTAAACAGAAAAAGGAAGATTAGGGATAATGTGGGCCCACTGAGGAATGAGATGGGCACCCTAGTGGTGGAAG
Organism: Numenius arquata; assembly: GCF_964106895.1. Taxonomy (NCBI): domain Eukaryota; kingdom Metazoa; phylum Chordata; class Aves; order Charadriiformes; family Scolopacidae; genus Numenius; species Numenius arquata. The sequence continues at coordinate 74,169,708 of NC_133616.1, forward strand.
ACACGGAGAAGGCAGAGTTGCTGAATGCCTTCTTTTCTTCAGTCTTCACTGCTAAGGCTGCCCCTCATGAACCTCTGGCCTTGGAGGCCAGGGGGAGGGTATAGAGAGAGGAAGTTTTTTCTTCAGTAGAAGAGGACCAGGTTTGGGACCACTTGGCCAAACTGGACATTCATAAGTCCATGGGCCTAGATGGGATACACCCGTGAGTGCTGAGAGAGCTAGCAGAAGTTATCGCTGGGCCACTCTCTATCATATTTGAAAAGTCAGGGAGAACAGGAGAGGTGCCAGAAGACTGGAGGAAGGCCAACATCACACCAGTCTTCAAAAAGGGCAAGAAGGAGGACCCTGGGAACTACAGACCAGTTAGTCTCACCTCCGTCCCTGGGAAGGTAATGGAGAGACTCATTCTAGATGTCATCTCCAAACAAGTTGAAGAGCAGAGGGTTATTGGAAGTGGGCAACATGGGTTTACCAAGGGTAAATCATGCTTGACCAATCTGATAGCTTTCTATGATGCCCTAACTGGTTGGTTGGATGAGGGGAGGGCAGCAGATGTCATCTACCTTGACTTCAGCAAGGCTTTTGACACAGTCTCCCATAGCATCCTGATTGGGAAACTAAGGAAGTGTGGGCTGGATGAAGGGACAGTGAGGTGGATTGAGAACTCGCTGTGTGACAGGACCCAAAGGGTAATGGTTAATAGAACAGGTTCAAGCTGGAGGCCTGTAACCAGTGGTGTCCCCCAGGGGTCAATACTTGGTCCAGTCCTGTTCAACATATTCATCAGTGACCTGGACGAGGGGACAGAGTGTATCCTCAGCAAGTTTGTTGATGATACCAAGTTGGGTGGGGTGGCTGACACCCCGGAGGGCCGTGCTGCCATCCAGAGAGACCTGGACAGGCTGGAGAGCTGGGCAAGGAAGAACCTCATGAGGTTCAACAGGGAAAAGTGTAAGGTGCTACACCTGGGCAAGAAGAATGTCAGGCACCAATACAGGTTAGGCGCGGACCTGCTGGAGCCAAGCTCCGAAGAGAAAGATCTGGGAGTCCTGGTAGACAGCAAAATGACAATGAGCAAGCAGTGTGCTCTTGTGGCCAGGAAGGCCAACGGAATCCTGGGCTGCATAGGGAAGAGTGTGGCTTGTAGGTCGAGGGAAGTCATTCTCCCCCTCTACTCTGCACTGGTGAGGCCACAACTGGAGTATTGCATCCAGTTCTGGACTCCCCAATTCAAGAGGGATAGGGAACTACTGGAAAGAGTCCAGCGAAGGGCAACAAAGATGATTAAGGGATTGGAGCATCTCCCTTATGAAGAAAGGCTAAGAGAGCTGGGACTCTTTAGCCTGGAGAAGAGAAGGCTGAGGGGAGACCTTATCAATGCCTATAAGTATCTCAAGGGTGGGTTGAAGGAGGAGGGAGCCAGACTCTTTTCAGTGGTTCCCAGTGACAGGACGAGGGGCAACGGGCACAAGTTGGAACATAGGAGGTTCCACTCGAATGTGAGAAAGAATTTCTTCACGGTGAGGGTGACAGAGCCCTGGAACAGGCTGCCCAGGGAGGTTGTGGAGTCCCCTTCTCTGGGGATTTTCAAGACCCGCCTGGATGCAGTCCTGAGTACATTCTCTAAGCAATCCTGCTTCAGCAGGGGAGTTGGACCAGATGATCTATATGGTCCCTTCCAACTCTAAAAAATTCAGTGAAATTCTGTGAAATTCAGTACTATCCTTTTCTGATACCTCTTTATTTTATAAAATATTGCACACATGAGTTACACAGGTTGGGATAATGAGAAATATACATCTCTGCTTGGGATGTCTTTAAAACCATCATTTCTGAAATGTATAACAAACAATCACAGAATAATTATTATTATATACCCTTGCAGAAATGAGACCAGACAGCTGAGTTTAGTCCACAAAGTGTTTGAGAAGTAATTCCTCTAAACCAAATTTAACCATGTTGCAGGCAGTGTCTAAGCAAGTATGGAATTTATGCTTTTAACATGCATTTTAAATGCAAGTGTTAAATAGAGTCACAGGAACATGAGAGGATTTCTGTGGTGTTTGGTTGATCAGACTGTCGCAGTATGTCATTGAGGATAAAGCTGGATACGTGCTGCAAATGCTCTAGGCAAGGCACTTGCAGCAGGAATGGGTACATCAAACGTGCTGCAAATCCCCTTCTTCTCCTCAGGGTTCTCATCCAGTGCCACTGACTGCCATCAGTGGGAATGGGAACCGAAGCATCAAAAATGTTCATTTTTGGTTCATCCTCTTTCTCTGCATGAATTACAAATCCAAACTTGAGACTGAAAAATATTTTTGTTTCCAAAGGAATTTTTGAGTAAAAATACCTTCCTTTCTCTTCTACTCTCTCACAATCCCTCTGTATACTCCTATTCAAAATAATTTGAGTTATGTGATAGTTTTACAGAAAAGTCTAGAAGTCTCTGGAGTAGCACACCATATAACATACACTGAAGAAAGCAGAAGTCTCAAACAAAAGGAGGAGAAAAGAAAGCTGTGAAAGAAGGCAAATCGTGAAAGAAATTCAAGCTCCACCTTTCAGCAAGCTGAAAAGTGTGCAACAGGAGGAAATTCTCAGGGTACAATCCAGCTACACACCAAGGCAGCAGGCCTGTCTACCATCTAATCCTCAAAGGACATCACCATTTAGGTGCTAAGCCTTCCTGCTGGATTGCGACGCAGAAGCGATTATCGTCCTTGGAGAGCACGCTGCAGAGCCTCTCTGTGAGTCGATCTTGAAATGATCTTTCCTCTTACAATGCAGGAGGTGTTTTCCATCCTGACCTGCAGTCACTCACTACCACATATTTCAATGCATGGTTGTAATGCAAAGGCTGGAATGCTGGACAAAAGAAAACCAAATTTTCCACTCTCTTATAACTGCAGGCCCACATTGACCTGGACATGGGGTCACTGAGAGAAGGATTTGGGCTACAAAAGTGCAATGAAAAGGGCTACTCTTCTGAGTCTGTGGGAGTCTCTCTTTCACAAAGAAAGGGAGAGAACCTCCTTCATAGCACGCGACATTACAGGCATCTAACTTCATCCCACATGAAAACAAGAAGAAAATCACGATCATGGTTTCAAAGCAGCCTGGCTGGGGGAAATGGAAAGCGAGCGACTGAAGCCAGCACTGGGATCCTAGAAGGCAGAAAGGCAGACTGTCCTTTGGACTGTAAATGGATGTGTTCATCACATTAGCATGTGAGGCAAATTTTACAACCCGTCCTTGCATCCTTTGCCTGTTGTAAGACAGTTTCCAGATTAGGAGGAGGTGCTGGGTGCCCGGACCCACACTGCTACCCACATACAAGGTCTGACCCTGCCCTCTCTAAAGAGAGTGACAAGTCTCCTGCTGCCACGAGCACTGCAAGGCTTTTAACTCGTACCCTCCATTACGGAGATGGAGCCACTGCTGGGCTGTGTGCTGGAGCTCAGCTCGGCAGAGGCCTCGGGCACCTCCAAGAAGCTGGGGGTGCAGCTCACCCCCCATCCCTCCAGACTCTCCTCCTCACCCCTCCCACCGCAGAGCAGGGCAGACAGCCAGGTAGCTGACAAAACCTAACAGAATGTAGTGCTGAGAACTGTAAGGTGGACATAATGTGGTAACAAGAGCTATGTAAGTCTGTCCAGCAATTATTTTATTTAAAGTGAGGGGCTTGGGGTTCTCGGAGGGTAGGAGAGGTTAGCATCCAGACCTCAGTAAACTATTGTGTCATAGTAGCATGATGGCAGGACTGCTAAATGAGCGAGACAGCACGGGTCATTGTGTGCTCACTGTGCTCACCCAAAGCATTTTTAACATTTCCGTGTTTTGCAGCCCAAGCAGAGCTTCCTTTTTCTTCCCACTGTTTTGAGTAGTTGCAAGCTCTTTGCTTCAAGTGAAATTGACACCAGTGGTCTGAAAACACTAAGCTACGCTCTTGTGGCCACAACTAGAATGAGCTATGGTTATTTTAAAAAAAAAAAGATAAAAAAGAAAAAACAGTTACAAAGTAGCAGAGATTAGATCACATTACAGGAAAATAGCAGAGGAAGGCACATGCTTTCCAGTTTTGATCTTCATAACAGTTGGCACAGCTTTTCAAGCTTACCTTTCAGAAACCAAAGCTGGTTTCTGAACCAACCTACAGATGGCTGCTCTCCACTGCTGCTTCTTGGATAGACTCAACCATTGTGTCCCAGTTACAGAAGCCACACCAACCACTCGCTCACTGCCACTCCTGCTCTGCAAGGATAATGCACCTCCCTACCTACAGCTATTTTTCATATCAGCCCTGAAGCTCTGGGACAACTGCTCTTCACTGCCCAAGGAACTAAAAGCTAAAACCTGTCCTCAGAGGAAAACAATTTTCTCTGGCACTGAAGTATCCATGACAATTTCGACAACTTTTAATAGAGAAATGGCATTTGGCGTTTGGAGGGAGGCTGTGGATCACATGTAATTGAGGCAGTCTCATCTTTACCCTGCAGATGGAAAGCCTGCAGCAGTTCATGTGGAGTGCCCACTCTCCCTTTTGACACCTCTCCGAACTCACAGGTTATCTCTGAAGGCCACTCTGAAGGCCAGGCATCCACCTTCCTTACATCTGTGCCTGTAAACTGCAGCACAAGGGCAGGTGGCCAGCAGAAGTTGCTCTGCGGCTTACAGGGGTTAAGAGCTCCTGTAAGGAAAGGAAAACCAGAAATAGGAGGCAAAGACAGGAAGGGAAATGAAGAGAAGTAACTTACATAACCTGCCACATTTCTGCAAGAGGGGCTGCGTTTCTCCCTGCTGTCGGCGCAGTGAGGACCGTACTGCAAGCAGAGTCAAACAAATGTGCCTTGGAGACCTATCAGGTGAATGACAAGGCTTTTGGGCTGAATTTCTCCCTTAGCACCAGATGGTTTTGTTGCAGGGAAAGGCAAGCAAGATAGGATGCAATGCTTGAGGCAAGCTTTTGGGTGAGATCTTAACGAACGTCAAATGAACTTCACTGTGGACTGCCTACTTTTGAAAACGTAAGGCTCTCTACTCAACAGGATTTTGCTCATCCATGTACCATGAGATACGGGTGACTGCCAGCAGTCCTGCAGGCTCCTGTTTTGACTCCGTCAGTGTTATGTTCATGAGTGTCAAAGAGGAGGTGGAAGTTAAAAGGAAAAAGAAAGTGGCTTATGGTATGCAAAAATAAAAGAGTAAAAATATCCCCAAAAAGACTGAATTCTGCAATCTTTTTTGTTTTGTTTTGTTTTAAATAATACTTGAAAATATATAAGGAAGGGAAGAAAAAGGTGAAAAAGGTAAAAGCCAAGAGCCTAAATACAGAAGGACATGGAGGGACCTGTTAGGAAGGGAAATGCCACCAGAGAGACATTGGTTTTCTTTCCCTGGGGAACTCCGTGCTCCTGGAAATGCCTAATGTAGGTACTGAGTTAGCATGGCCAGTACCCTCACCAACCCAAGGAGTCCAGGCTTGGTGGCCAGAGGTCAGCCCTGTGATTTGGGAGGTATAGTCCCTTCACGGAGGTATAGCCCACCATAGGGGGTTGCAGTCCACACTTCTTGCTTGGCAGAGGAACACGCTATTTCTCCTCTCTCTAAAGCAGGGCTTTATTTGAGCCACTGCTTGTGCCACTCCAAGTCAGTCTGGACAGGTGGACACAGGGGACCCCCCGGGTATACCCCTTAGACCGATGGGGTGGCCACAGCCCTCTCATACATGCGTTCCAAGATGCGGTGGATGCTGGCAAAGCCTGGCCGGTCAGCAGGCAGCTTGCTCCAGCAGAGACGCATCAGGTTGTAGAGCTCCAGGGGACAATTGTCCGGGCAGGAGAGGACGTTCCCATCCCTCACGTAGTAGATGACCTCCTCATGAGCCATCCCATAGTAGGGCTGCATGCCATAGGAGAAGATCTCCCACAGCACCACCCCGTAGGCCCACACGTCAGACTCTGTGGTGTAGCGGTTGTAGAAAATGGACTCAGGGGGCATCCAGCGGATGGGGATGGCATCATTCTCATTTGCTTTGTAATAGTCTGCCGAATACATGTTCCTCGAGAGACCAAAATCGGCAATCTTGACCACCATGTTCTCCCCCACCAGGCAGTTCCTGGTAGCCAAATCCCGGTGGACAAACTTGCGCTCAGAGAGGTATGCCATGCCGGCAGCCACCTGCTTGGCAATGCAGAGCTGGCTCGTGCAGCATAGCGCCAAGGGGTTGGGGAGGCGGGTCCGTGCATCCAGGCTGCCATGCACCAGGCTGCAGAGGTTGCGGGGCGAGCGGTCACGCAGGTACTCATTGAGATCCCCGTAGGCCATGTACTCGAACAGCAGGCACATTGGTTTCCCAACAGCACACACACCTGGAAGAAGATAGATGCACCAGGCAGGTCATTCAGGGAGCAAAGCGGGTTCTGTTGTGCAAAACAAAAAAAACCCAAAAATACTTACACAAAGGGGAGGCTTTCAAGAATGCATGAAGGGACAGAGAGAAAGGTGAAGCATGCAAATACCATCAAGTTTACACGCATTCCTTTCTCTCTTTGAAGCTCCTCCACCAGAGATCTCATGCTGAGCTCTGTGGGATTTGCTAACAAGTCATGCAGTTGTCTGATTTGTCTGGACGTCCCAGGAAAAAGTTATACTTTCGGAGCTATGTTTAATTAAGAGCCCAGTCCTGGCAGTTGAGTTGGCATTAACAGAAGTATTGCCTCTTCTCAAGTGCAACTGGAAGGACATACTTCCAGGAAGTAACGTTTATAGTTCCAATTGCAGTATTTTTTAATTCTTTTGTTTGTTGTAATTATTGTACTTACACTGATATGTGTCTAGGGGCTACACATATACAGGAAGACTTCAGGAGTAATCACAAGGGGTATGTTCAAAGGTTCAGTGGGATATTTGAAATGCAAAGACTCTCCCACTACAACTTCTGGGTTTTTCACAGCTCATTTTAAACAGCTCATGCAAAAAATGTACTCTGCAGAAATTACTTTTGGCATGACTGATACTCAAAAATGAAAAAAAGACAAAGAAAAAACAGACATCAGAAAGGAGAGATTTTCCACATCTGGCAGATGCAGAAGCTAGTCCCACTGAAGGGCACATGCTTGGCCCTGCATCAGCTTTACTGGGGGCCAGCACCAGTACAGGACCCCACTCCCACGAGTTTCACTGAGCATACTGTGATATGGCAAAAATATTTGCATGCCTGTTATTAAATTGCCAGCCAGCAAAGTTCAGCATTTAAAATGTATGTGTTTTGCTTCCTTAGGGCCATTATTTAGCAATTGGTGATCCAACTTATTGTGAAATCTGAAATTCTTGATGATGACCTAACACTCGTATCTTTGAGGAAAAACAGATAGCTGTTCCCAGAGTGATAAAATCAGGATCTGACAAGGATGAGGAGTGTATGTGAGAGCTTTATCGTCTAAGCTGTCTTCAACAACATGGCTGTTTTCCCCACACCCCCACAATGTGAAACTAGTTTGTTCTTGTACCTTTGCCCTTTCCTGACCTAAAATGTGTTGACAATAAACACAATGTTTATTTGAGTTTGGGGTATTTCCTGCTTTTCTTTTCTGTGGCCAAAGTATCAACTCAGCTTTCCCAAAACTGGGATTTATCTATTTCCAAATTTTGTGGAGCTTCCTATTGGAATAAATTAAGAACTCAGCTGCATGTTAACAGGGATCAGATCTGCATACAACAGCTCAGAGCAGGATTGCCAGGTGATGGCTAACAACATCTACTTCAGTCAAAATCTAAAAATTTACTGAAATAAAATCTGGTTGGCAGCTTTCACAGAAGAATGCCCTATTGGCCAAGATGTGCCACCGAGACTTTCAAAAAAACCCAATAAACTAGGATTTCCTTTCAGCTAGGAAGGGAAGGAAGAGACCATTTTTGTGGTTGGCTTTTTTTGTTTACTTGTTTCATTTTGTTTTTTTAATGCTGGTGAGTGTTCAGACATCACAATAGTGAGTGGGACCCATAAAACTAACAAGACTTGTGCCTGGTTTTTTTAAGTACCCACAAAATAAATCACAGCTCCAGGAAGCTCATTCCTTCTCTGTAAAGACATCTGTGCCAATGTCATTACACTGGAAGCAGATCTAGGCAGCAAGATGGTCAACGGTATACTTAGTGCAGGATGAGGAGGGTTTATTACGATGCAGCATCCTGTTAAGACAACAGCATCAGACTTATATTTTGAGACTTGTTCTGGTGGACAATTTAGCCGAGCATGCAATGGCAGTTAGAAAATCTCACCTCTTTTGCAAGAGGCATTTTCTCTTGCAAAAGAGACCAGCATTTCCATTTGCATTAAGCTCTGATCATGCATGTATGTTTGCCCCTGTGCCTCCAACAACCCCACAGCAGATTTGCAGAAGGTTGTGCCCTGTATATGGGCACCACATTCAGATACCTAAAAGCTTGACGATATTCGGATTGTCAAACTCTGCCATGAGGGCTGCCTCTCTCTGAAAGTCGGCCTGCATGTCGGCGGACGCTTCCTCCTTCAGCATTTTCACTGCCACCATTGTGAAAGGCTCATACGGCAGCAGCCCTGGAGCCCTGCAGGGAGAGGGAAGAAAGCATGAGGCGTGGATGCACGCACACCAAATGTAGGCTCTGTTTATGGTGCAAAAGAAGAGGCTGACAGACAAAAAGAAAAGAAAAAAAAAGAAAAAAAAGGTGGAACTGAAAGACCATCCTCACCTCTCATGCTTGTCTGCATAGCAGAGACACATAATTTAGTTCAGGGGGGCACTAAATCCAGTATAGCTTTTTTTGACCCCTGCTCTTTCTTCTTACAGACTCTTTACCATGACTGGTAAAGAGAAAGAGAAATAACAGGTTAGTATGCAATAACCTCTCCCTGAGTTGGAGGTCGCATCAGAAACTTCGTGGAGAGCAGAATGGACTCTTCAGTCCAACCAATTCACTTTTGGGGTGTAATGACTGAGCTTACCAGAGTTAAAAATAAACCTATTTTATATGAAAATGTTGAAAGAGCCTCTTTTCACTGTGCCTTGTCCCATACCTTGCTCAATGGTGGCATTGGTACGTCTGGCTACTAATAGAGTGAAAATAGCAATTACACTAAGTATGTTCACCTGGTTTTGTAAGGAAAATAGCTTTTTGCCACTGTTGTCTGTGTGGGTGTGGCATGTATGTGTGCCTGTAATTCAACAAGTTATAAACCCATTAGCTAATTTCAGCTGAATATAATGTGGTGGATCTGAGGTCTAGGAAATTGTGATGCTCCTGCAAGTTTTGCGAAAACAGGTGACAGGACAGAAAGGAAAGGGCGTACATGTGCCCTGTCTGAAGAACGAGGTAATTCATGAATACACGTGCGAATACACTGGTGAATCTTTAGCTAGATCTTAGAGATACAAATCCATAGGAAATTGAGCTTCCTGACTTGGAGCAATCACAGACTCATTTTGTTTTCTTATCCACAGGTCACTGCACCCTCAAAATGATTAATTAGATCAGCTTGCCAGGTATTTAGCGGTAGCTGTTGCCAAAGAAGAGTAAGTTTCCACTCTTCAAACACACACCAAACCTTAAATATGCAATTTTTTTGCCCACACCAACTCTTCCCAGGGGTCCTGCAGTTAAAACATGCTCCTAACAGGTAGCCAGTCAGAGCCCATGGAGAGCAGCGCCCATTTACGTGTCGTGTTACTACACCAGCCCAACTGCCCTCCTGTTGCTCAAATGCCAGGTTATTTTACTGCTCAGTAGCCCCAAGAGGAGCTTCTGATTTCCAAAGCAAACTTCCAGTTTCCTTGTCATCTACTCCAGACACATGACAGTTGTAACAGATGCACTTGGATGCTGTAAATGTCAAATGTCAGAAGATGGCAGGGTGCCCACTGAGAAAGGAATCTCACAGGTGGCCAGATCACAGCTGAGACACTTGGGTGAGGAGGTCTGGCACGCCGGAGCAGAGGAGCAGACTCCACACTTGTCTGTTACTGCCTCCATTACAGCAAAATATCTTCCTTTTTTTCTGTGCTGGCAGGGAGTTTTCAGTCTAGTAGGAGGGGAGAAGTACCAGCACCTACCAGCTGCTGTCTAATCTCAGCACTCAAGAAAGTCAGCAGCAACAACCTGAAGAAACCAGTAGAGCATTTAGAAGTAAAAAGAGGAGGGCCTTTATCTCTTCCAAACAGCCTCATTGTAGATTACCACTCATCACTAGCTAGCAGACCTACTGCAGTGCCAAAGCAGGGGCAGGCACAGCTCTGTCTTGCATGCTTCAGAAAGAGAAGCTCACCCCAGGCTAAAGCCTGAAGTACACCGATCCATCTATTCTTTAGTGAAGTCCTGTAATGTAAACTAAACTAAATGTAACTTAAATGAGATTAAGCTGCATGAAGCCTTTTAACGGGCCTTCAGGCAACAGCTAATAATTTCACTCTTGGTAACTTATTTGCTACTTCAGCCCAGATCTTAGCAGACCTGGGAAAATCACACTGATTTGGAACAGTCATACTGTTTTCAGTCTTGCCAGAGAGCTGTTGAAGTTGACCACTTTGGTGCCCAGAAGACAGTCTTTGCACAAAGGGATAATGGCACATCTGCAGGGGAACAATGGGAAGCTTCTGAAATTAACCAGGAGAATTCAGGCAGTGGGCCAGAAAGTGGAATATTTTCTAGAAAATACTTCCCAGTCTTCTAGAACTGGGAAGCATCAACAGAAATTACATTGCATTTCCTCTCTTGTGATTATTTAAATGCTTATAAGAAATGTCCACTGTTTGTACACAGGATGGACAACAGCTGTCCTCATCACCTTCACCACTGATGGCTTTGTGCAACACTAGCAGCAGTGGCTTTTAGGTGCCTGCCATTCAAAGAACTAACTAGCAGTGCAATTGGGGATTTTGCCCTGAGCCTACCTACAGAGAGTGCCTGGCTTTTAAGTTTCCCATCAGGTTTGTTTTCCAGAGCAGTAACTGTGAGAAAACTGAGGAGCAGCTTGAACCTGTATTTGAGATTGTTTCCTGTTCCCATCTTCCTCAGCATCACAGCTGGGTAGCTTCTGTTAGATCATTAAATGATGCAACTAACTTCTACTAAGGCTGATGGAGAGAAACCTTTACCCTACCCTTTACGGAAATATTTATGTGGGCAGAAGAGTGCTCTGAACTGGCAGGGGCTTGTTTTGTTGTGGTTTTTTTTAATTAACATCCACACTGCTTTTCAGCTACATTTGAGACAGCAGGTCAAAGAAACAACCTTTGCACTTGGAAAGAACATGAGGAGGCTTCTGTCAGAGAGACTCCCACCTTAGGAACAGCCTTGTATCTTACAGAGACAATGACACTGCCTTTGCAGTGGGGGTCTACTGGCCTACAAAGATCCCACATCCAGGCTTTTAGGCAACCCTGGGCTTCAGGCTTAGCCTGGACCATGCAGTTCCAGCTCTGGGAGAAAACTTGTATGCTGGTCTGCACTGAACCACACAGGGTGGCATGTGGGGCCAGCGTGGTCCTCCCAGGGGCAGAGGATCCTGAGTCAGTCATCACGACCCCGTTGGGAGAGACCTGAGCCAGGTCCTGAATCTTGTGTTAAGGACATGTATTAGGGTAACTGCTTACTTCCTCATCCTTTCCAGTGTGAAGCTGCCCCCAGTGAATACAGCAGCCTTTCAGGAGAAGCTGGTAAATGATAGCCAGACGTTTCCTGTCCTAACATGTTGCTTGACCCAGGAGTTAGTAAACACTGAATCAGGACTCACAGCAAGCCAACTGGCAAAGACATCATTGGCACTGGGAGCAGAGCTGTGTTTACAGGAGAGGGAGAAACATGAGACCCAAAGAAGTAAGATGGTTGCTAAACTTAGCTCAAGATGTCCATTTAAGACACGCAGACAAGTACATTTTATCCATCTGAGACAGGAAGGCAATAATTTGAGTTTTGATAGCTTTAGTAACCTGGAGGGATGCACAGCTGGCGCTACTGGATCAGCAGTCTGTGCTGATCTGCCAGTGGTGCACAGAAACGCCAGTGGCTTAAATGTTCCCTGGAAATATAAGGCCTTGGAGGAACTTTTGATAGATATTAATAAAAATAAGGAAGCCCCTCAGAAGCAATATTTCTGTGGCTCCTTCCCTGAGCCAATGAGAGCAGGAGTTTCTCAGTGTATAGTACTCTCCACTTTGCAAAAGCTGGCTGAGAGGATGTATTGCTTTTTTTCGTGTGTGTGCATGTGTGTGTGCCTCTTTTTCTCACGGTTTCCACTGACACTAGCAAAAAGGTTTAATTAAAAGAAATTGCAGCACTGGTGTGGATGAAATCCACAGAAAAGGTCTCTATGATACCTTAGCACTTGCTTAACCCAGCGCTTCAGTGGCATTTGAATGCTCTTTGAGAGGTCCTGCTCAGTGTGGATGAGAGTCATTTCCAGCTCAGAAAGGTCTGTGCAGCACTTAAATTATACTGAAGCTCCCAGAGCAAGGCTGAAGAGGCACTTGGAGGAAGACCACCTTCCCTGTTTGCTCACCCACAGTGTGGTGAAGACCCCCACCACACAAGCAGGAAGGTGATGCTCCGCAGGGCATCCCAAGTGCTGTGCTGAGGCTGGGACAAGGGCTGCCCTCTGCCCCTGCACCAGCTGGTGTCCAAGGCCCCGAGCACAGCTGTGCCAGAGCTTCTACAGTTTTGTCCTTGTTTCAGGCTCAGATGTGTTCAGCTTTGCCATCCAGGCTAACAATCAATCACAGGCTAAGCATGTGTGATTTTCCCACTGCACACCCTTCAAACTGTGTTATTTTTAGCTCTCTCTGTATTAAAGAAAAGTATGCCTGCATTGCTTCCATTAGAAAAAATGCATCCCTTCATTAGAAAAAAAAATCCATCACCGCTATTGAAACTGTTTCCCACCTCTAACACATTTAACCTGCAAGTAACTCATTTCCCAGGAGATAAATCAACAGCATAATTATAAACATAAAAAGTATCTCAAATTATGACTGCTTTTTGCAAGGAGAGTTCTTTGTCTTTGGAGACAATGGGAGCAGTTCCACCAGCCACGTCTTGGCCCATAGTGACACTGTGATACTCCCCTGGATTTTTTTAAGGTCATCATACACTACTCCAGACACAGCTACAAAATCAGCCACATCCCAGGCTTCTTAACTGTAAAGGACAAAGAAAACCATCCTAAGTAAACATGAAACTGGACAATCTGTCCACTTCCCTTCAGGAATTTGGGGATGGAATTTTCCAAAGAGCCCAGTACTAGACAAAGATGGTCCTGCAGAAATTATGGAATCTGTCAAGGCAAACAAGATACCATCCATCCACCTCAGTCTAGGCAGGACTGGGTTTACCTCTGGGTTTTTCAATGAAACATTTTTCACATTTGAAGAAGTGCATGATCTCACCTCCCGTGAGACTGGGATCTCAAGTAATACCTTAAATTTAAAACAAGCAACAAGAATAAATAATAAGTAACTAAAGAGGACACAAAAAAATTTAAAATTTTTGGCCTAAGTGGGTTGGGTTTTTAGGGGATTTTTGGTTTGGGTTGGGTTTGCCACTGAATCAAATGGAAACTGGATCAGGACCTAACTGTAGCATGACACATTGCCCTCTGTGGTAATTATTGGCCAGTGTTGGCGTTGTAATGGAGGACACCACACAATTCATAAATACTGGGAAATGCAAGAATTTCACAATAGGTCACATGTCACAGGCAATACTCTGGGTAAAAACAGTGATGATAAATTTAGCTAAGCTTTTACACCAGATTTTGGTATATGAGTAAGACATTACAACTACTGGAGAGGAGAGTCATTTGTGACAGAAGTTTGACAAATATAAACAGAAAGCAGTGGACAACAGAAAAAATTATTCAAGACTGAGTGTACCATTTGGTACATATGCATACGACTTTGGCTTGGGTGAGTGAATGAATGAATGAATGAATGAACGAATGAATGATTTCCAGTGCCCAGATAAGCAGTTCCCTGACTGCCAGGTTTTCCCAAGTATCTCCAGATAAAGAGGACTCGCACACAGGCCACTTACCTTGCTTGGAAGACTCTCCCAAATGCTCCTTCCCCAATATCTCTCACATATTCAATATTGTTCCTGGGATACTCCAGGCTGAGCAATTTTGGATTGAGGAGAAGGGGCATCCGCTGGTACATCGGGTTGGGGTGCAGGCGGTCCAGGAGAAGTTCAGAGGGCAGAGTGGTGAGCGTTGGTGTCTCTGACTCTCTGAAATGATGGAGCAGTTTTTGGTCAGTGTGTGCACAGCCCTTAAACATGACATAACTGTCTGCATCTCCTCCAGGGGTTGTTTCTTCCAGGATGGAAAAGGAAGGTGCAGCAGGGCTATTGAAAAAGCCTTGCTGCAAGGTGTCACACCATGTGCCCAAAACAATCACCAGGCCACCATCTGCCCTGGCACAGGGACTCGACAGAGCTTGCACTGGGCTGCCATGGGCAAAGGGAGGGTTGCTCCCTCCCTACCAGGATTTTGCAGGACTATGCTCTCAGAAACAGGAAAACCCTCTTTCAAAGCAGCATTTGTTGCCTTGAATTACGTCCCAAGGTTTACCTTTTTTTGTTTTTCCACTGCTTTCGCTGACGGCAGCAAACCAGGGTGACAATGCCAAAGATGATGACCAGGGCAAAGCTGGAGATGATGGAGATGATAACAGTCATGGAGTATGTAGGGGAAAAGGGAGGAGGAGGGGGGAGATTTGGAGTCTCTCTATTTGGTTTTCTTGTTCCTAGTGATAATGATGCTGTAATGCAAACAAAATCAGAAGGTTATGACTCTGCTAGTTTATAGTGCTTTCTCTAAGTTATTTACAGAGTCGGTCTGCTGTCCTGGGAATTACTGACATTACAGATACAACCGTATGACTGCATAAGTGGACCAGACTAGGGAAGCCTGGTTTGCAGGAAGCAAAACCCATTTTTGCTTGCTAAATGTGAGAACGCAGGATTTGGTAAAGACTAAGACACAGCTTCCCTTGAGCTGGGAACATAATTTTCATAAGGAATATTTGCAAGAGTTACAGATGGGACATCACATCTGACGGTCTCAACAGTATTCAAATATAGTAATGTCTGCAGTAGGAAAGACCAATGGTCTAGAATGTGGACCACAATGTATCATGTGTCCTAAAAGGAATCTGCAGGGAGGAGTGTAAGACCAAGTAAGTACACAGTGATAGTTTCCTGAAATATCCCCGTGCTTCCAACAGTTTGCATGTCAGTGTCTTTACGGAGCAATATGGTAAAGTAGTGTAAAATACATTTGGCTGTATTTTTAGGAAAAAAAAATATTATTCAGGTAGCCAGCTGAGACATTCTGAGACATTCTAGAAAATGCTAATCGGTACATGCAATGCTTGAGAACAGAAAGAAATTTAAACCATTCTTTTTAAGGCCACCTAACTTTCAAACACTGAGATCCAGAAACTGTGCATCTTGGATGAAACATGTTTCAAAAATGGTTCTGTTCTTTGAACAAGGAATAACATAAAGACTGTTTCCATCTTTTTCAGATTTGGTTGTAGTTAGAACTGGTTTTTATTATTAGAAAAAAAATCACCAGAAGCAAAACAACTTTGTAAAACAGCCCCAAACCCTACCTTTTCCTCAAAACACAGTGTGGCAAATCCATTTTTCCCAATATCACAGGAAATTTTATTTCATCCTTTGGCCATAGTATAATCTAGGGCAAGGTGCTTTATCTGCCTGTCTTCATTTTCCTATCTTTAAAGTGCATGTTACATCTTCTGGTTAAAGCTGCTGAGTGAATCTACGAGAAGAACCAGGACTGGCCAAATCCAGAAGACAGAAAAGACCATGTGTGGCCATGAGCACTCGGGATGCAAACACCTTCCATGGCCCCAAAATAACCACAGTGGCAGAAATCATACATTGCCGTTGCCTACCATCTTCACAGGGAGACACGCTGCAGTATTCCCAGGTCACGGATGGGTCCTTTGTGTAGCACCAGGGACGTTCATTCTCACCTCCTGGATTGCGGCAATAATTCTCGGCATCAGACAGCTCAGGGAAAACCTGAGGAGTCCTCCTATGCAAGTGGGGAACCTTGGGGGAGGAAACAAATTGGATTAGCGTTGCGATATAATTTTTCCTGCTGGTATTAGCAAAACAAAATCAAACAAAACAAAGGAGTAATGAAAGGTAGAGGTAAAACGGCCTTTCAGTAGCCTTCCAGAATGACAGAGAATGCATCTTGCCATGAGAAGGGGAGCTTGCAGATTGAAATATGAAGAGGAT